>NC_045450.1:21824090-21958778 GCF_002776525.5 Piliocolobus tephrosceles | reverse complement strand
AGATAGATAGATAGATAGATAGATAGATAGATAGATAGATAGATAGATAGTCTAGATAGATAGATAGATAGATAGATAGACAGACAGACAGACTGACAGTTGAATTCATCAGACAGACAGACTGACAGTTGAATTCATCAGACAGACAGACAGACTGACAGTTGAATTCATCAGACAGACAGACAGACTGACAGTTGAATTCATCTCTAGAATTCAACCTCCACCTCCCAGGTTCAAGCATTTCTGTGCTTCAGCCTCCTGAGTAGCTGGGATTACAGGTGTCTGCCACCACACCCGGCTAAGTTTTTTGTATTTTTAGTAGAGACAAGTTTTCACCAAGTTGGCCAGGCTGTTCTTGAACTCCTGATCCACCTGCCTCAGCCTCCCAAAGTGCTGGGATTACAGGTGTGAGCCACCACGCCTGGCCTAGAATTTACTTATTAAACATTTAAATAATGTTAAACCTTTTATATTACAACATTAATACCCACTTGATATTAAAACATTTCACATAGACATGTGTAAGATAGTAAGTAAAAGTTCCCCATAAAGCCAATCTTCAGAAATAATATTTCATGCTGGGTGCGGTGGCTCACACTTGTAATCCGAGCACTTTGGTAGGCCGAGGCAGGCATATCACGAGGTCAGGAGTTTGAGACCATCCTGGCCAATATGGTGAAACTCCGTCTCTACTAAAAATACAAAAATCAGCTGGGCATGGTGGTGCATGCCTGTAGTCCCAGTTACTTGGGAGGCTGAGGCAGGAGAATTGCTTGAACCCAGGAGGTTGCAGTGAAACGACATCGTGCCACTGTACTCCAGCCTGGCGAAAGAGCAAGTCTCCGTCTAAAAAAAAAAAAAAAAAAAACATTTTATTATTCATTTCACTGTTTAGTGCAGGGATGGATAAACTTTTTCCATATATGACCAGATAGCAAATCTTTTCAGCTGTGCTGGCCTTACAATCTCTGTTATAAATACTCAACTCTGCCATTGTGGCCCCAAATCAGCCATAGATTCTATGCAAATGGCTGGATGTAGCTGTGTTCTAATAAAACTTTATGGAGACTGAAACTTGAACTTCATACATTAATTTTCACATGTCAGAAAGATTCTGATGTTTTTCAGCCATTTCAAAATTTGAAAAACATTCTTAGTTTATTGGCCATGGAAAAATAAGCACTGGGGCCAGGCATGGTGGCTCACAGCTATAATTCCAGTGCTTTGGGAGGCAAAGGAGGGAGGATTGCTTGAGGGCAGGAATTTGAGGCTGCAGTGAGCTGATTATGCCACTGCACTCCAGCCTAGGTGACAGTGAGACCCTGTCTCCCCCCAAAAAGGTGTTGGGCTAGATTTACCCAGTGGGCCATAGTTTGTCAGCCTCTTCTTAACTGTATAGCATTTAACATTTTTAAATCCTCAGTTTTTTTCCCTTTCAGAGATAGGTTCTCACTCTGTCATTCAGGCTGTAGGTCAGTAGCTAACTTTTAATTTAATTTTTTTAGACGATGAGGTCTGCAGCTATGTTTCCCAGGCTGGTCTCAAGCTATCCTACTGCTTTGGCCTCCTGAGTCACCTCAGTTGTTTTCTAAATATAAAAATATTTTATTTTCATTAATAAATTCAGTCATTCGGCTGGATGCCATGGCTCATGCCTGTAATCCCAACACTTTGGGAGGCCGAGGCAGGCGGATCACGAGGTCAGGAGATCGAAACTGTCCTGGCCAACATGGTGAAACCCTATCTCTACTAAAAATACAAAAATGAGCCAGGTGTGGTGGCGCATGCCTGTAATCCCAGCTACTGGGGAGGCTGAGGCAGGAGAATCACCTGAACCCTGGAGGCGGAGGTTGCAGTGAGCTGAGATTGTGCCATAGAATTCCAGCCTGGGCAACAAGAGCGAAACTCTGTCTCAAAAAAAAAAAAAATCTGTAAATATATGTGTGTGTGTATATATATATGTGTGTGTATATATATACACACACACACACACACAGAGTAATATTATTATTAGAAACTATAATGTTAAAGCCAGGAGAGATCTTTAACACATTTTCCCATAGAAACAGCCACAGGTCATGGTATCTTTTTTTGGTCACCCTTACCCTTAATAGGGAGTAATAGTGTCAGGGATTTATTTTTGTTTTTTTTTTTTTGAGATGGAGTCTTGCTCTGTCGCCCAGGCTGGAGTGCAGTGGCCGGATCTCAGCTCACCGCAACCTCCGCCTCCTGGGTTCACGCCATTCTCCTGCCTCATAATTTGGGCACTCCCTGCACATGTATGTCCTCATTCTCTCTTTGCCAATATTTCCCCAAATGATGAATGGCATGAAATGTAGTACTATCTAAGGGGAAGGAAATTGATGAATCAGATTCATGCCTGGCAGGACTGGCTAAAACAAACACTGGGAACCGGAAGCAGGAGAAGCTAAAGCTAGAAGTTGGCTGAGCGCAGTGGCTGATGTCTGTAATCCCAACACTTTGGGAGGCTGAGTTGGGAGGATCCCTTGAGACCAGGCGTTCAACAACAGCCTGGGCAACACAGCAAGGCCCTGTGTCTAATTTAAAAAAGCAGCAGCAGCAGCAGCAGCAGCCAGAAGTCCAGTCCAGTAATAATCTCAACAGTTCCTAGATGGTGGGGAAGAAAATGAAGCCAGTGGTTAAATCCTGGACACTTTAGAGCCTATTGATCATTGCTTTAATTGTTCGGTTTTTTCTCTGCCAGATCTTTCTTTTTCCTGACATACTCTTGACAGTCTATTTGGATATTTATTTTTCTCCTAAATTAGGGGCTTCTGTTTATTGTCCTGAGTCATCCCTGTGCCAAAGAGAGTGAGTCGTTGCAAAGCCCTGTGTTTCAGCTGATTGTGATTAACCCTAAGACGACTCTCAGTGTGGGTGTGATGCTGTACTGTCTTCCTCCAGGGCAGGCTGGCAGGCAAGTGTGCGTAACTGCTACTCCGTGGGTGGGACATTCTGAAAGGCACTGTGCAAACACAAAAACTAGATATTTTTGTGTCACTTAGAAGAATGGAAAACATGAAATACTATAGATCATGATAGGAATATTCAGAAGTAGGATGAAAGTTAGTGGACTTGAGTCAAACACCAGATTCCCTGCATCCTGATCTCTACTACTATGGGGTTATATCGGTTTTTAATAGTGTTTATTCAAGCCCTGTTTTTTCCCCTAAGGAAAATATTTTGGCAGGGCATGGTGGATCACGCCTGTAATCCCAGCACTTTGGGAGGTCAAAGTGGGAGGAGAGCTTGAACCCAGGAGTTTGAGACCAACTTGGACAACAGAGCAAGACCCAGTCTCTACCAAAAAAAAAAAAAATTAGCCAGACATGCTGGCATGCACCTGTAGTTCCAGCTACTCGGGAGGCTGAGGTGGGAGGATGGCGTGAACCTGGGAGGTGGAGGTTGCAGTGAGCTGAAATCATGCCACTTCACTCAAGCCTGCAACAGAGCAAGAGCCTGTCTAAAAAAAAAAGAAAGAAAGAAAGAAAAGAAAAAAAAAAATTCTTGTAAAGAGTAATGAATGTTCTGTATTTAAAAAACATAATTTATGTTCTTTCCCTAAACCTAAATTAAGGAAATTTTAACGTACTTTAGGAAGACATCTTTACTTTGAAATCTGACTGAGTTTGACTGAGCCTCTACCATGCAGGCAGTTTATATTTATCTGCAGATAAGTATTTATCTGGCCGGGCAGTGGCTCATGCCTGTAATCCCAGCACTTTGGGAGGCCGAGGCGGGCAGATCATGAGGTCAGGAGATTGAGACCATCCTGGCTAACATGGTGAAACCCCGTCTCTACTAAAAATATCAAAAATTAGCTGGGCGTGGTGGCAGGTGCCTGTGGTCCCAGCTACCTGGGAGGCTGGGGCAGGAGAATGGCGTGAACCTGGGAGGCGGAGCTTGCAGTGAGCTGAGATCGTGCCACTGCACTCCAGCCTGAGTGACAAGAGCAAGACTTCGTCTAAAAAAAAAAAATACAAAAATTAGCTGGGCACAGTGGCAGGTGCCTGTAATCCTAGCTACTCAGGAGGCTGGGGTCACTTGAACCCGGGAAGTGGAGGTTGCAGTGAGCTGAGATTGTGCCACTGCACTCTAGCCTGGGCGACAGAGCGAGACTCTGTCTCAAAAAAAAAAAACTGGGTGCAGTGGCTCATGCCTGTGATCCCAGCACTTTGGGAGACCAAGGCAGGAGGATCACTAGGTCAGGAGTTCAAGACCAGCCTGACCAACATGGTGAAACCCAGTCTCTACTAAAATATAAAAATTAGGTGGGCGTGGTAGTACGCTGTCTGTAATCCCAGCTACTCAGGAGGCTGAGGCAGGAGAATCGCTTGAACCTGGGAGGCGGAGGTTGCAGTAAGCCGAGATTGCACCACTATACTCCAGCCTGGGCTGAAGTAAATCAAGAAAACAAGGTCGGGCTTTAATAACTCACAAGGATAAAGGACCTTGACAGTTACAGTGCATGTTTTTTTGGACCTTATGCAAAGCTTATTTGATAAGTACATGTTCTAAAAGACATTCTCTATCCCTGCACTTAGCCAGCTGTGGCACTTCTGCAGGGTCTTGATCTGTTGCCCGGGCTGGAGTGCAGTGGCACGATCTCAGCTCACTGCAACCTCTGCCTCCCAGGTTCAAGCGATCCTCTTGCCTTAGTGCCCTAGTAGCTGGGATTACAGGCACATGCCATCATGCCCAGCTTATTTTTGTATTTTTAGTAGAGACGGGGCTTTGCCATGTTGGCCAGGCTGGTCGTGAACTCCTGACCTCAGGTGATCCACCTCCCTTGGCCTCCCAAAGTTCTGGGATTACAGGCATGAGCCACCAGGCCCGGCCACAATAATAGTTAATTTTTTTTTTTTTTTTTTTTTTTTTTTTTTTGAGACAGGGTCTCGGTTTATCTCCCAGGTTGGAGTGCGGTGGCGCAGTCTTGGCTCACTGCAACCTCCGCCTCCCAGGTTCAAGCAATTCTTGTGCTTCAGCCTCCCAAGTAGCTGGGATTACAGGCTTATGCCACCACGCCTGGTAATTTTGTATTTTTAGTAGAGACCAGGTTTCTCCATGTTGGCCAGGCTGGTCTCAAACTCCCAACTTCAGGGGATCCACCCGCCTCGGCCTCCCAAATTGCTGGGATTACAGATGTGAGCCACTGCACCTGGCTAATTATAGCTAATTTTTATTGAGCACCTCCTGTGTGCCAGGCACTGTGCTAAGCCTTTTATAGGAACTGTTTCATTTAACCTCACCACAGTCCTGTGAAGTTTTGCTCTTAAAATCATCCCTATTGTACTGATAAACAATTTGCCCAAGGTTACACAGCTCTTACTTTGTAGAGTTAGAATTTAAACCCAGGTAGCTGACTGCAGAGCCCTTGTCTAAGTGAAAAAGACAACCAGGTAGGTTTCTGCTTCATAGATGGCATCTTTTATGGGGGAAATACCCACTGAATATGGAAACAGGATAATCTCAAATAGTGAAAAATACAGTGAAGAGAAAAACATGTATGTCATAAAGATGGAACAGACTCCAGTATGCGTGTGCACTGCCTCAGATAGAGGATTAGGCATGACCTTTCTATGGACGTAACAGGCCTGAATGATGACAAGAACTCAGCCATGCTGAGAGCTGGGGCGAGAACCTGCCAGGGACAGAGAATGGCAAGAGCAATGACACTGAGTTGGGACTGAGTTTGGCCGGAGTGAAGGAGAGTGGAAGGAAGGCTACTGTGAGCCTGCCTTCAAGTGGTACAAGATGCATCAGACAGATTGGCAGGAACTGGACATGTGATTCTGTCCGAAACTGCAACACAATAGCCAACAGACCTCTAAGACTGCAAATGTAGGCATTCATAGTTACAGGGATTTTTGCTCCTGTTGCTGGTTGGGGGAACATGGTTTTGACCTTTTCTTTTTTTAATTGTTTTTGGATATGTAATCTGAATTATATCTTCTTTGTATGCTATCAGGTTCCTGGAAGGTGACGTGAAAGATCATTGTGCAGCAGCAATCTTGACTTCTGGAACAATCGCCATTTGGGACTTACTTCTCGGTCAGTGTACTGCCCTCCTCCCACCTATCTCTGACCAACATTGGTCTTTTGTGAAGTGGTCAGGTACAGACTCTCATTTGCTGGCTGGACAAAAAGATGGAAATATATTTGTATACCGCTACTCATAAGTTAGGGTAAAGCGAAAACACAATTTTCTGGATATATGGGGCCTCTTAGTATTTTTTGGAGTTTTAAATATAAAGGAGAATATCTGAATGACATTAAAAATAATTACTTGTATATGTCCAGACAGACTTATTTTTTATTCTGATGATGGTAGCACCACTGATCTTGGATGTACATTTATGTTTACTTTGAGAAAAAGGGTTTTAGGTTGATTTTTGTAATTCCCCACATTTGTACATGTGCTTTTAAAGGTGTACATAAAGCTTCAAATGGCAATAAATATTTATTTTTATACATTCTGCTTGGCATATTATTGTTTCCCATTCTTTCAAGATCACTTGCAGAAGCAAGAACTAATTATTATACAACTAGGATATTTAATCAATAGTGTTTGCCTAGTAAGTGTAAATTTCAGTCCAGTTAACTTACTACACTAATACGCAATATACTTTTTGTGCTATTCGTAATACTTTATTTTTACATACATACTAAAATAATATGAAACCTATTAAAATTTCCGAATTTAGGAATACTCTTATTCTTTTTCATTCTCATGCATCCTTCATGCCAGTGCTGCATTATAACCAGAGTCACCTTTTTTTGAGATGGAGCCTTACTCTGTCACCCAGGCTGGAGTGCAGTGGCATGATCTCGGCTCACTGCAACCTCTGCCTCTTCAAGCGATTCCCCTGCCTCGGCCACTCAAGTAGCTGGGATTACAGGCACCCACCACTACACCCAGCTAATTTTTGTATTTTTAGTAGAGACGGGGGTCTCACCATGTTGGTTAGGCAGGCCTTGAGCTCCTGACCTCAAGTGATCCACCTGCCTCGGCCTCCCAAAGTGCTGGGATTACAGGCATGAACCACCACCACTTTTTTTGTTTGTTTGTTTGCAGAACGGAGTCTCCCTCTGTCACCCAGGCTGGAGTGCAGTGGGGTGATCTCAGCTCACTGCAACCTCTGCCTCCCAGATTTAAGCAGTGCTCATGCCTCAGCCTCCCGAGTAGCTGGGATTACAGGCGTGCTCCACCATACTCGGCTAATTTTGTATTTTTTGTACAGACAGTGTTCACCATGTTGACCAGAGGGGTCTGGAACTCCCGACCTCAGGTGATCTGCCTATGTCAGCCTCCCAAAGTACTGGGATTACAGGCATGAGCCACTGTGCCCGGCCGAAGTTTATATTTTTTAAAGACACATTTTTGGGCCGGGCGCGGTGGCTCAAGCCTGTAATCCCAGCACTTGGGAGGCCAAGGTGGGCAGATCACTAGGTAAGGAGATTGAGACCATCCTGGCTAACACAGTGAAACCCTGTCTCTACTAAAAATACAAAAAATTAGCCAGGCATGGTGGCACACTCCTGTAGTCCCAGCTACTCGGGAGGCTGAGGCAGGAGAATCGCTTGGACCCGGGAGGCGTAGGTGCAGTGAGCTGAGATCGCGCCACTGCACTCCAGCCTGGAGGACAGAGCAAGACTCTGTCTCAAAAAAAAAAAAACACACACATTTTTGGCTGGGTGCAGTGCTGTAATGCCAGCACTTTGGGAGTCTGAGGTGGATGGATCATAAGAGGTGGGTGGTTCACACACACAAAAAAAGACACATTTTTATGATACTATAGTTTTTGATCATTTACAAATTCTGTTTTGTTTTTTTTTTATTTTTTTATTTTCAAAGGATGTCTACTGTATTTTCTTTGAGATGGTCTCACTCTGTTGCCTAGGCTGGAGTGCAATGGTGAGATCACAGGTCACTGCAGTCTCGACGTCCCCATGCTCAGGAGATCCTCCCACCTCAGCCTCCCCAGTAGCTGGGACTAAGGTATGGGCTACCATATCCAGCTAATTAAAAAAAATTTTTTTGTGTGAGACAGTCTCACTATGTGTCTCACTATGTTGCCCAGGCTGGTCTCGAACTCCTGGGCTCAAGCCATCTACCCACTGTGGCATCCCCACCCAACATGCTAAGATTACAGGTGTGAGCCTCCACACCCAGCCTCTTTTACAAATTCTATACCCACAGTTTTTAAACTCAAATTATTTGCTAGTGCATCATAGATACTAGAGAACTTTTTGTAAAGATTTAATTTACTCACAAACCTTGAGAAACCTGTATTACTATCTTGATAAGAGTTAACAAAACTAAGGTACAAAGTAATTCTAGTCAGTAATGGTTGCACAAACTCTGAGCATCTACTTGACATAGTAGGTATGTAAATGATTGCTGTGAGACCTCTGCACTAGTAGGAGAGACTGTCACATAAAGCAGTCAGTACCGTATTTTTAATTTAGGGGGTATGTTTCAGACCCAGCATGGTGGCACACCCCTGTAATCCCAGCACTTTGGACGCTGAGGTGGGCAGGTAATTGGAGGTTAGGAGTTTGCGACCTGCCTGGCCAACATGGTGAAAAATCCAAAAAGTAGCTGGGTGTGGTAGCACACACCTGTAATCCCAGCTACTCGAGAGGCTGAGGCAGGAGAATCGCTTGAACTTGGGAGGCAGACATTTATTGCAGTGAGCAGAGATTGTACCACTGCACTCCAGCCTGGGCAACAGAGTGAGACTCCGTCTCAACGTAAAAAAAAAGGAAGCTAAAAAAAAAAATTTTTTAAGGGATATGTTCCAGGTGCTATTATGGAAATTCAAAGGCTGAGCAGCTGGGACAATCCAGGAGTCCCAGAAAAGCTTCATGGAAGGTGGAAATTTAGCTGAGCCTTGCGGGGTAAGTAGATCAAAGCAGAAGCAAAGGATATTCTGGGCAGAAAGGACAGCCTGGATGAAATGGTGAAACCCAGTCTCTACTAAAAATACAAAAATTAGCCAGGTGTGATGGAGGGCACCTATAGTCTTAGCTACTTGGGAGGTTGAGGCAGAGAATTGCTTGAACCCAGGAGGCAGAGGTTGCAGTGAGCCAAGATCATGCCATTGCACTCCAGCCTGGGCGACAGAGCAAGACTCTGTCTCAAACAGCGACAAAAGGAGAAAGTGTAGATGATTCCTTCAAGCAGCTTGTCTGTGAAAGGAAGGAGGAATGGTATTAGAGATCTATAAAAGGGTCAGTGGAGGGTCCTCTGACTTTGTTTTTAGGCTAAGAGAAACTCTGATGTGTTTATGGGCTCAGGAGAAAGAGCCAGAAGACAGACCTTTGAGATGTACGGAAGAAGAGCTAACTGGTGGCCCAAGATCCCATTGGGAACAGGAGGGGATGAAACTGCCATGCAGATGGGCTGGCAGAGGGAGGGAGAGATCATGGTGAGTTGGTGGGATAGTTTGTGCTGGGAAACTGACAGCTTTTATGCTTATCCATCCTTTGATGGGAATGCCACTGAAAAGCACCAGTGTTGTCTTTTAACTCTTCCCCATCTGCTAAGGATGTGATCTTAATCTTAATATTGGGACTTTTTACCCTATAGGCCATGCAGGCTGATATTTTGTCTTTATTTGTTTGCTAAAGGGAAAAGCAGCTCTCCCAAATTATTTAAATAAGAGATGATTTGTTATGTTTGACCAAAAGGATTAAATGTAACATTGATGCCAGGCTCAGTGGCTCACACCTGTAATCCCACCACTTTGGGAGGCTGAGACAGGCAGATCACCAGGTCAGGAGTTTGAGACCATCCTGGCTAACACGGTGAAACCCCATCTCATAAATACATATATACATACATGTAACACTGAAATACTAGATAGGTCATGGGAAGAGATGGCCCCAAGTGTGAACTTAGTAGGCTATTAGGTTCTTCCTAAGCTTAGAGTTACATTTTTTGGGGGACAGAGTCTCACTCTGTAGCCCAGGCTGGAGTGCAGTAGTATAATCATAGTTCACTGCAGCCTTGACCTCCTGGGCTCAATTGGTCCTCCCACCTCAGCTTTCCCGAGCAGCTGGGACCACAGACATGCACCACCACGCCTGGCTAATTTTTTAAGTTTTTTGTGGAGACAGGGTCTCCCTGTGTTGCCTAGGCTGGTCTCAAACTCCTGGGCTCAAGCGATCCACCTTCCTTGGCCTCCCAAAGTTCTGGGATTACAGAGGTGAGTCACTGAACCAGGTTTGCATGTCTGGCTTGCTCACTGTTGCAGCCTCAACAATGAGTACTTAACATATATTCAATTTTTTTTTTTTGAGATGGAGTTTCACTCTTGTTGCCCAGGCTAGAGTGCAATGGCACGATCTCAGCTCCCTGCAACCTCCGCCTCCCGGGTACAAGCGATTCTCCTGTCTCAGCCTCCTGCCTCCTGAGTAGCTGAGATTACAGGCACCTGCCACCACACCTGGCTAAGTTTTGTATTTTTAGTGGAGACGGGGTTTCACCATGTTGTCCAGGACTGTCTTGAACTCCTGACCTCAGGTGATCCACCTGCCTCAGCCTCCCAAAGTGCTGGGATTACAGGCGTTAGCCACTGCACCTGGCAGCATACCATTACATTTTATTTTACTTGGATTTAACAAAAATAAAAAGAAATTGAGGTAAAACTGATGGCATTATTGGATCGTTCATTCAGGCAGATTTCAGAATTTGGAGTCACTATCCCGTATGTTTCAATTTCAGTCAATATCCTTTGACTACCTGCTTAGAAATAGGAATTCGCCTACTTAAACTCCTCCCTCACTTACCTATTTTTGTTAGCTATTGTAAGGAACATGGCTGTGCTTTGGTCAAGGATAGGCCAAGGTAGGATGTTTACATCCTGCGTGACTCAGCAAGTTTAGACACAGGCGTATAACTCCACTTGTTATCACAGCCGTGTAGCCATAACATGGGAAGGCCATCACTTGGCTCTAAGCCACTATTTTCTGTAAAAGGTATAATTGCCCTGCTAATACTGTACAGGCGTTCGTGCCTAGAGAAAGAGTGAGAGAGCCAGAGCTGTCCGTCTTTGCCGACAGACGTGGGGGAGCCAGAACACAGCTGAGAGAAAGAGTTAAGCTGCTGACCCTGAAGGCAAGGGAGAGCAGCCTCGCAGCTGTGTGTCAGAGCCACGGGACTAAGCAGCTGAGACAAGGTGGACAGTGTGAGAGAACTAGTATAAGTAAGCTGCTGATGAGAGCTGCTGCTGAATAAAATCGTCTTTCACCTGCCTACCGTCCCCTGAGTGTTCTTTCAGCTATCTGCTCATCCACCCACTCACCTCAGAGCTCCATATGGGCTGGAACCTGGCTGTGGGCATGACAGTTGGCATAGTCGTGGACCTGACAGCTATATTATACACTGTCAAGTTTTAAAACATGTATGTTGTTTTAATCGTAATTCTCACATTTATTAGTCTTAGTTATGTATTGAAATTATTTTTTCACTTTATTTTTCATATATATATAACCTATTCAATAAATGTTAATACTTGTGGAAGAATCGTGGAATCAAAACTTTATACTTTTTTTCTTTTAATCTTTTTTGTAACAGAGACGGAGTCTTGCCATGTTGGCCAGGTTAGTCTTGAACTCCTGAGCTCAAGCAGCCCTGCCACTTTGACCTCCCAAAGTGCTAGGATTAAAGGTGTGAGTCACCGCGCCCGGCCCCAAACGTTTAAATAGATGTATTTCAGAACTTTCAGATAAAAAATGAAAGTAGGTTTCTCGTGTCGTGTCGCTTAGGGAAAGACGGCAACGTCTGCACAGGCACCAATCAACTGTTCGTCCCGAACCTGGATGGGCTCCGAGGGCGCAGTGCCTCCAGGAGCCGCCAGGGGCCGCCACCGCCGGCGGTGCCCGACAGCGCTGCTCTGTGCGTCGCCTGCGCGCTGCCGGAGAGGAACCCTGGGCCGGTGGCGGCGGCGCAGTGCATCCTGGGTCGGCGTAGCTATGGCGTCTCGTGTCCTTTCAGCCTATGTCCGCTGCCTGCCCGCGGCCTTTGCGCCGCTGCCCCGGGTCCGGATGCAGACCGTGGCCCGGCCTCTCAGCACCGGTCTGTGCTCCGCGAGGACCCAGACGAGGCTCGGGCCTTTGCAGCCGGCCTTAAAGCTCGCGCAGGTGACTCGCGGTGACTTTTCTGGGGCTTGGCAGGGGTCAGGAATTGGGCCCGGTGGGGGTGGGGGCCGGGCATCCCGGCCGCGCCAGCTGCCCGCAGGGGGTGACCTGGGGGGCAGGTGGCTCGCTCCGCAGCCCCGCTGCCTAAAGGTGTTTAGTTGACCCCTGCCGGGAGGCCGGGTGACCTCGTAATAACAAGCAAGAGCACTGACTCGAGTCCAGCACCGCTGGACTGCCGCTTACCGAAACTTTGGACAAGTCTCCTAGCCTCGCTCACACTCACCTGCAAAATTGGGATACTGGCCTCTACCTTGCGGAGTAGCAATGAGGATTAGATGAGTTAATGCGGATAGAGCATCTCGTACCGTCTCAAAATAGTGGTCACCGTATCGTAGTGAGAGCAGCATGCAAAGAGGCAGCCACACTGGCCTACAGCCTTCTAACAGAGCGGTTCTCTCTGCAGTTCTGTCCTTACTTTTCCCTGCTGCACCTTCTGCCTGTGTCCAGGACTCCTGGAAGTAATTCCAGGAAACAAATGCAGGTGACCTTTGAACAATAAGGATTTGAATTGCTTTGGTCCGCTTATATGTGGATTGTTTTTCAACCAAACGCGGCCAGTATTTACGGGATGTGCCGCCCTGCGTATAAGGAGGGCAGGCTCTTCCTATAAGGGGATTCTGCAAGGCTGACGGCGGGACATGAGTGTGCGCATATTTGGGTATAGTCAGGGGTCCTGGAACCAATCTCCTGCACGAATACCAAAGAACGACTGTGCCTGTAGTATATAGCTTGAGCTGATGAAATCTGCGTGAGGCTGAAACGCCAGGAGGCAGTGATTTTCAAACCTAGCTCCATATTCAAATTACGTGGGTAACTTGATAAAACAGAAAAGCTTTCCCCCTCCCCCTTCCTGCTGATTTATTCCTCTGGGATGATGCCCTGCCGTGGTGGTGGTGGTGGTATTGTTGTTTTTGAGACAGAGTCTCGCTCTGTCGCCCAGGCTGGAGTGCAGTGGCGTGATCTCAGCTCACTGCAACCTCCGGTTCACGGCAACCTCCGCCTGTCAGGTTCAAGCGATTCTCCTCCCTCAGCCTCCCGAGTATTTGGGACTACAGGCGCCCACCACCATGCCCGGCTAATTTTTGTATTTTTAGTAGAGACGAGGTTTCATCATATTGGCCAGGCTGGTCTCGAACTCCGGACCTCGCAGTCCACCTGCCTTGGCCTCCCAAAGTGCTGCAATTACAGGCGTGAACCACCGTGCCCGGCCTGTTGTTGTTGTTCTAGGCTCTCCAGATGACTCTGAAGTGCAATTGAGAATAAAAATAACCTTAAGGTAGGATAGACTCCCAAGGTCAAGTTATGAAACCCCTTTTCAAAGTCATAGACTTCAGGTAATAGGGTTTCAACCTTGACTGCATGTTAGTGTGAAAAATAAGTGTGTCTGGCCAGGCGCGGTGGCTCATGCCTGTAATCCCAGCACTTTGGGAGGCTGAGGTGGGCGGATCGCTTGAGCCCAGGAGTTTGAGACCTTCCTAGGCAACATGGTAGAACCCCGTCTCTACAAAAAAATACATAAGTTAGGCCAGGCACGGTGGCTCACGCCTGTAAACCCAGCACTTTGGGATGCCGAGGTGGGCGGATCACGAGGTCAGGCGATGGAGACCATTCTGGCTAACATGGTGAAACCCCTTCTCTACTAAAAATAAAAAAGCCGGGCGTGGTGGCATGCGCCTGTAGTCCCAGCTACTCAGGAGGCTGAGGCAGGTGAATTGCTTGAACCCGGGAGGCGGAGGTTGCAGTGAGCCGAGATCGCCAGTGAGCCGAGATGCCAAGTCTGGCATCCTCCTTCCAGGCCACTCAAGGACCGAGTGACAACCTTTGTTATTGCATCAGCCTACAGATACTTCTGTTGTGGTGCTTGCCATATTTTTATTTCAGCTAAAATGATCTGTGGATTGGTCTTTTCCATTAGAGTGTAAGCTTCTCTGGGGGGAAGGTTGTGTCATGTTCATCTTTGCATTTCCAGCCCATTGCACAGTTCTTGGCACACAGGTTAAGTTCCCAGGCTTCTGAGACAGTCATGTAAATAGATAAAGGCAAGCCATTGTGAGAACAAGTGTGTGTAGTGCAGAAGCAAAAAGAGGTACTTGACCAACCTCTCAGCAAACATGATCTTGAAGGCCTGTGCAGAGACCAGGAAGAGCCCTTGTGGTTGACTCTTAGGGTGTCTGGAAGGGAACATTGTTGCGGGGAAGAGAGCGAGCATATCATGAAGGGAGCTGTATGCTGCAGTGAGGAATTGTGGATGTTCTCTGCCAAGGTCATAGGGAGTGAACATGAAGCAGGGCTTATTGAAGGAATAAGCCCCAGGTGGCGGAGAAGGAACAGAGGTCTATAAGCAGGAGTTTTGGAGACAGGTCAGGAGTTCATTTCCAAACTGTTGAGTTGGAGAGGTCTGGGCTACCTATGTAGAGTGGACCAGTCGGCAGTTTGTAGAGACAGCCTTTAAAGCCCTCTCCTTAGCCACCTCTGAGTTTGCCTCAGGCAAAAGTGGGCCCCAGTGGAGTACCTGGATTCTGGTGGAACCTCATCCATTTGAATTACTAATCCAGAGGGCCGTCACTCTTTACCTGCAAACAGTACCTTCTCTGATGTCTGGGAAAGGTGGTTTATTTCCCATATAATTGTTAAGTGTAGATCTTGAGGAAGAACAGTTAACACCAGAAACCTCACATGTTGGCTGTTGGGGAGGTGCTTGTCCGTTTTGTATCCCTTTTATTTTTTCCCAGTCAACAGAGATCCAGCTAGAAGGAGCAACAAGACCTGCCAAGAGGCCATGCTGGAAGAACATGGGGGTGAGGGGGATACCTAACCTCCCCCTGCCTCAGTTTCTCATCTGTAAAAAGGAGGGTGATAGTATCATCGATCTCACCAGATTACTGGAGAGCTGAAGGAAGATGATGTGTGTAAAGTGCTTAGGGCAATATCATAGCCTGACTTGATAAGAAATCAATGGAGGCCAGGCATGGTAGTTTATGCCTGTAATCCCAGCACTTTGGGAGGCTGAGGTGAGTGGATCACTTGAGACCAGGAATTTAGGACCAGCCTGGCCAACATGGTGAAACCTCATCTCCACTAAAAATACGGAAATTAGCCAGGCATGGTGGAGCATGCCTGTAATCCCAGCTACTTGGGAGGCAGAGGCATAAGAATCACTTGAACCCAGAAGGCAGAGGTTGTAGTGAGCCGAGGTCACAACACTGCACTCCAGCCTGGGCAACACAGTGAGACTCTGTCTGAAAAAAAAAGAAAAAGAAATCAATAGAGACCAGAGGCAGAAGCATGAGAGGGGAGTAGGATCAAGTATTTTGGGGCTACGCTACAGCCAAGGCATCAAACTAGCTGCTGCTGGTCATTGGTCTCAGGATCCTACTAAATAACCCAAAATAGCACTTACTGTGTAAGTGCCAGCCAATGTCCAAGCCCTTTACTTCATCTCTTCACAACAGTCCTGTGAGTATGGTACTGTTGTTTATCCCCATTTTACAGATGAGGAAACTGAGGTGTACAAGGTTAAGTAACCCACCCAAGGCCAAACAACTAGTGAGAGCCAGCACCATGGTGCAGGCATAGGCAGTCTAGTTTCAGAGTCTGAGCTCTTGCCCACTAACTTACTGCCTCATGCTGACCCTAATGCAACACCCACTGTAGATGGCATGTGGCCTCCAGTCAGAGACTCATTTAATTTAATCACACGGTGCCCACCTGGCCCCTGTAGGTACTTGCCGGAGCTGCTGAGGACAATGCTGACAACCTAGTTGACCTCATAGGTAGCTGTGTATGAACATAGAGTATACCCTCACCAGTCTTCCTGGGTCCAAGGTCTTGCTTTGTTGCCCAGGTTGGTCTGGAACTCCTGGGCTCAAGCCATCCTTCCACTTTGGCCTCCCAAAGTGTTGGGATTACAGGCGTGAGCCACCACACCTGGCCTCGTACCATTTTTTTTCTTTTTTTTTTTTTTGGAGAAGGAGTCTCACCCTATCGCCCAGGCTGGAGTGTAGAGCCAAGATCTGAGTTCACTACAACCTCTGCCTCCTAGGTTCAAGTGATCTTCCCACTTCAGCCTCCTGAGTAGCTGGGATTGTAGGCGCACGTCACCATACCCAGCTAATTTTTGTATTTTTAGTAGAGACGGGGTTTCACTATGTTGGGCAGGCTGGTCTTGAACTCCTGACCTCAAGTGATCTGCGCACCTTGCCCTCCCAAAGTGCTGGGATTACAGGTGTGAGCCACCACACCTGGCCTCATACCATTTCTTGATAAGCACATAGCCTCTGTTGGATCCTTCCACCTGAAACTTCTTTTCTGCCATTGCCATATTACCTCATTTCTCCCCCTTTCTCTTTATTCCTTTCTTCCCCATTTTATTTATGACTTGGAAACCTATTTGAGTCATTGTTAAGTAGGCCAGTGATGTGCCTGTATCAAAGGTCTCCTTAACCCATAATAGGAAAGGATACCATGTATAATAGGAAAGGAGACCAGACATTTAGACAAAGAAAAGTGCTCTAAAACTCTTGAAAGTACTCAGAAAGGCTCAGTTAGAATATCTAACTCTCCAACTCATCTCTTTAGCTTGCTGATTAAACCTGATTTTTTTTTTTTTTCTTTTTGAGAAGGAATCTCACTCTGTCGCCCATGCTGGAGTATAATGGTGTGATCTTGGCTCACTGTGTCCCAGGTTCAAGCGATTCTCCTGCTTCAGCCTCCTGAGTAGATGGGATTACAGGCACATGCTACCACACTCAGCTAATTTTTATATTTTTAGTAGAGATGGGGTTTCACCACGTTGGTCAGGCTGGTCTCGAACTCCTGACCTCATGATCTGCCTGCCTCAGCTTCCCAAAGTGTTGGGATTACAAGTGTGAGCCACTGTGCCCGGCGTAAACCTGATTTTAATAACTGACTTCTTTTTCTTTTATTTTCTTTCTTTTTTTTTTTTTTTTTTTTGAGAGAGAGAGTCTCAGCTCTGTGGCCCAAGGTGGAGTGCAGTGGCACGATCTCGGCTCACTGCAACCTCTCTCCTGGGTTCAAGCAATTCTCATGCCTCAGCCACCTGAATAGCTGGGATTACAGGCACACACCACCATGCCCGGCTAATTTTTGTATTTTTAGTAGAGACGAGGCTTCACCATGTTGGCCAGGCTGGTCTCAAACTCCTGGCCTCAAGTGATTGGCCCACCTCGGCCTCGCAAAGTATTGGGATTACAGGTGTGGGACACCACACCTGGCCCAATACCTGTTCTTTATGCAAGATGAATGTTTCTTATACAGAGGTTATACTGGTTTGGTTCCCTGGGCAGTATTTATTATGATTTTTCATGGACCTTTGTGAGTTTCAGGGACCTGAGCCCTAACAAGCAGCCCCACTTTCTATAGGGAAATGCCTTAAGAACTCCAAGCCTCGGACTTAAAATCAACTTCAGGAGGTAAACAAACCAACTTAGATTAGGGATTCCTTTTTTTTTTTTTTGAGACAGAGTCTTACTCTGTCACCCAGGCTGGAATGCAATGGCATGGTCTCGGCTCACTGTAACCTCTGCCTCCCACGTTCAAGCAATTCTCCTGCCTCAGCCTCCTGAGTAGCTGGGATTACAGGTGCCCACCACCATGCCTGGCTAATTTTTGTATTTTTAGTAGAGATAGGGTTTCACCATGTTGGCCTGCTTGGTCTCGACCTCCTGACCTCAGGTGATCTGCCCACCTTGGCCTCCCAAAGTGCTGTGATTATAGGCATGAGCCACCATGACCAGCCAGTTTAGGGATTTCTGTAGTGAGCAAAACTGCCAGATACCCTGTTTTGTTTTCTCTGGTTCTTTGTTGTACCTTCCATAGCATTAAACCCCCTGACCTGTAATTGCAGCTCATTCCACATTTGTTGAATGAAATCTGGTCAATACCCTAAAATACCTAAACATCGAGCTGACTAATACCAGAGATACGTGAGATATTGCCGTAACGTGGCAGAGGCCAGAAGGGCTCATGGTTTGGCTGGTGGCCATGAGGTAAGCCTTGCTGGAAGGGAAACAGATTGGAATATAATGACTGTAAGCTCCCTCATCCTCTCTTTGGGTGGGTGGCCAGCTTCCTCTGTCCTGGCTGAGGTCAGGGAGACACCTGCTGGAACCAAACTAGACCTTTCTGGTGTATGGTCCTCAGTTTGAATTGCCTTTGGGTTTACCATGACAGCTCTTTCCTTGTGGGTTATTTTGACTTGGTTCTGCCTATTAAAGGTGGCAGCACCCTGTAGAGGCCTCGGGATGCTGAAGCTGCCATGAGGAGACATAGGCATTCTGCAGACGCTAGACAATTTTAGTGGCAGTTAGTGTCGCAGAGCAGGATGAATGTCCGGAGCCTGAGGGTTGAACCCAGGAGGCAGAGGAGCCGGTCCTGGCTCCCAGGAAGGAGGCCTGAGATGCTGCCGACCTGTTGGGGCTTCTGCGATTACCCAGTCCTGCAACTTGGTGTGTCCTAATGGCCACAATGAGAATCAGATGCTGTGCGTTCTCTACAGCCCCAAAAGTTCTGTGAAAGTTACCTATAGGCTTGTGCATTGATTTAGAGGCATTTTCCGTTCAATGACAGTGTTTTCTTCCTGCCCTCGCTCTAGGTTCCTGGTAGAGTTACACAGTTGTGCCGTCAGTATAGCGACATGCCCCCTTTGACGTTAGAGGGCATCCGGGACCGTGTTCTTTACGTATTGAAACTCTATGACAAGATTGACCCAGAGAAGGTAACTGATGGTGGTTTGAATTTTTTTCTTTAAATATAGAGTATTTAAATTACATGGTACAAAATGCAAAGGGCAAGATACTCAGTAAAAATCTCCCTGGCTCCCAGCTGCCTAGGCCCATTCTGGGAGACAGCCAGCACTACCAGTTTCATGTGTGTTTCCAAAGGTATTCAGTGCATATGTTAAAGAAGTATACACATATGTGTGTATATTATGTGTATATTATATGTGTATCTCACCCTTTTTAAAAAAACACAAGTGGCCGGGCACGGTGGCTCATGCCTGTAATCCCAGCACTTTGGGAGGCTGAGGCGGGCAGATCACCTGAGGTTGGGAGTTCGAGACCAGCCTGACCAACATGGAAAAACCTCATCTCTACTAAAAATACAAAATTAGCCAGGCATGGTGGTGTAGACCTGTAATCCCAGCTACTTGGGAGGCTGAGGCAGGAGAATCACTTGAACCCGGGAGGTGAAGGTTGCAATGAGCCGAGATAGCGCCGTTGCAGTCCAGCCTAGGCAACAAGAGTGAAACTCCATCTCAAAAATAATAACAATAAATAATAAAAACACAAGTGGGGCTGGGCGCGGTGGCTCACGCCTGTAATCCCAGCACTTTGGGAGGCTGAGGCGAGTGGATCATGAGATCAGGAATTCAAGACCAGCCTGGCCAAGATGGTGAAACCCCATCTCTACTAAAAATACAAAAATTAGCCAGGCGTGGTGGCAGACACCTGTAATCCCAGCTACTTGGGAGGATGAGGCAGAGAACTGCTTGAACCCGGGAGGCAGAGGGTGCAGTGAGCTGAGGTCACGCCACTGCACACTGCAGCCTGGGTGGCAGGGTGAGACTGTGTAACAATGAAAATAAATGGAATCTGTTGTGTAGGTAAGGCAGTTTGTTTTTGATATGTGTTTTTGAAGAATCATTCCTGGTGATCCTGAGGTCTAAATTAGAGTGATGGGGTGATAATAAACACTTTGTAACATGAAGCTGTCTACAGTTTATAATCATAATGCCACTTAAGGTGTGGAGTCTAGGCCTTAGTTGTCAGTAAGGCAGCAAAAATACCCAAATTTCTTCAGATGTCATTCAGAGCAATGATCAGAGATATCAGTAAAACATACAGATTGGGCCGGGTGCGGGAGCTCACGCCTGTAATCGCAGCACTTTGGGAGGCTGAGGTGGGTGGATCTCCCTAGATCAGGAGTTCAAGACCAGCCTGGCCAACATGGCAAAAACCCTGTCTCTACTAAAAATACAAAAAAATTAGCTGGGCATCATGGTGGTGGGTGCCTGCAATCCCAGCTACTCGGGAGGCTGAGGCATGAGAATCACTTGAACCCGGGAGGCCGAGTTTGCAGTGAGCCAAGATCGTGCCATTGCATTGCACTCCAGCCTGGGTGACAGAGCGAGACTCTCTCAAAAAACAAACAAAAAAAACATACAGAGTGAAATTCTTCATTAGCTATGTATATATTGTTCACTTTAAAGTAGAATAAGATAAAGCAAACCATGTACATACCAGCACAGGTTACATATAAAATGTCAGCCATGGCCTCTGTATGTTAAAAAGAATTTGATATAGTCACAAGGACAGAAAACCTTCTGTCCTCACTCATGTTCTCACTCATAGGTGGGAACTGAACAATGAGATCGGTTGGACACAGGGTGGGGAGCATCACGCACCGGGGCCTGTCAGCGGGTGGGGAGCTGCGGGAGGGATAGCATTAGGAGAAATACATAATGTAAATGATAAGTTGATGGGTACAGCAAGCCAACATGGCACATGTATACCTGTGTATCAAACCCGCACGTTGTGCACATGTACCCTAAAACTTAAAGTATAATAAAAAAATTCGTGGCCGGGCGTGGTGGCTCAAGCCTGTAATCCCAGCACTTTGGGAGGCCGAGGCGGGCGGATCACAAGGTCAGGAGATCGAGACCATCCTGGCTAACACGGTGAAACCCCGTCTCTACTAAAAAATACAAAAAACTAGCCGGGCGAGGTGGCGGGCGCCTGTAGTCCCAGCTACCCGGGAGGCTGAGGCAGGAGAATGGCGTGAACCTGGGAGGCGGAGCTTGCAGTGAGCTGAGATCTGGCCACTGCACTCCAGCTTGGGCGACAGAGCGAGACTCCGTCTCAAAAAAAAAAAAAAAAAAAATTCAATACAGTGATTAAGTGGCATTGTACCACCCTGTTATCTTGGGAAGCAAATGCTTTCATGGAGTACATTTTGTGTTTGGTGCTCCTTTCTTGCAGCTTTCAGTAGATGCTCATTTTATGAAAGACCTGGGCTTAGACAGTTTGGACCAAGTGGAGATTATCATGGCCATGGAAGACGAATTTGGTAAGGCTCAGTCTTGTATCTGTATACTGTGATTTTTGATTAAGGTGGATTAAACTGAAAGAAATGGTGGGAGTCTGAATTGGAGTTAGAATTAAATATTAGTAGAAACAGTAGTATCCACTGTCCTACACACACACCTTCCTGCCCACTTACCATCAGGTGAAGTAAGCTTTAGGGATGGTACACTTATTCTGAAAGCACCTTGCACAAGCCTAGCAGAGTGCCCAGTGTCATGCCAAGAGCCGAATGACCAGAGATGGTTCCGGGGGACTGATTCTTCAGACGGAGTTCTAAGACAAAGGACAAAAGCCTGCCCGGAACACATGCCAATGGCACGTCAGCCCCTCCTGAGCTCGGGTGACATGAACCAGGTGGAAGTAGTGTGTGCCAGGACAAGAGACGCACCCAGAGCCTCCGGCCTTGGTCTCCTATCCTGGCTCATGTGCACACTCCAAGTTTGGGACGGTGTGTTGTGCAAGTGAGACCTTTCTAAGGCTCCATGGCTGTTTCTGCGTGAGTTGGTTGAAGAGGAAATCAAAGGACTTCTGTGCTATTCTGCAGAGCAGGGCCTAGTTAAAATTCCTCACAGATGATGCTGACTAGGATGGAATCCTTTGCCTAGTGCTTCACAGTACCAGGTCTGGAACTGAGCTTAGGTATGAGCCTGGACAAGTAACTATCTCTCAAAGCCTGTTTCCGCAGCTGTAAAGTGGGTGATAATAGTAGGAACCCCAGGATTGGGATTGCTGTGAGAATTAGAGATTATGTGTAAAATGCTCAGCACAGCGTTTGGCCCAAAGTAAGCTATCAAAACCCAGCCATTTATAAAAACCCAACCATCATGAAAAAAAAAAAAAGCATGGGTGACGTGTGTTACAGCACGATGACCCTTGAGAACGTGCTGAGTGAAAGAAGCCAGACACAGAAGATGACACGTTATATACCATTTACATGAAATATCAAGAAGAGGCAAATCAAGATAGAAAGTAGATGAGTGGTTGCCAGAACTAGGGAGGATGGGGAGTGACTGCTCATGGGCACTGGGTCTCTTTTACACAATGGTGATGGTTGCACAATGTTGTGAATATACTAAAAACTACCAAATTATATATATATATGTGTGTGTGTGTGTGTGTGTGTGTATATATATATATATAACCAAATTATATATATATATATATGTATGTGTACAAGGAGGAATTTGCTATTACATGAATTCTATCTCAAGAAACAAACAAACATACCTCCAAAGCATTGTACCCAACCTGCATGCATACTGTCTAGAAGCTAACTGGCCCACAACCTAAATGGCATTCAAGGTTGCTGAAAGTTTTGATATACTTGTAGCTGTTGTAGAAGGGTCAGGTGTGTTCAGTTCTAAAGGATTTTTTTTTAAACTCTCTCACATTGTTGTGTATTTTTCTTTTAGGGTTTGAAATTCCTGATACAGATGCTGAAAAGTTAATGTGTCCACAAGAAATTGTAGATTACATTGCAGATAAGAAAGATGTATATGAATAAAGTATCAGGTAAATAATTAGACTTCATTATGATGTTCACCCGTAGATTTAATTGTCTGTGGTTCTTCAATAAACGAAACTCAAGAAGAAATAGAAAATGGAAATGCTTGACCAAGATTTTTCACTGCTTATAAAATGCAAGCCCTTTCCTGTTGTCTGCCACTCAAAGGGGCCCAGCCGTGGTGGTGATCTTTGAGAGGTTGAGAGCTGTCATTCCTGGACAGAACTCCCTTGACTGTCAGCTCTCCTCACAAAAGCAGAGTTTTGTACAAAGTACTGAGCAGGGTAACCTGGAAACAGACCTCTATCTCCCTCAATTACTCACCCAAGGCAAGCCCAGCCTGCTGGGTAAGACACTGAGGTGACCTGGCTCTTTTTTTTTTTTGGAGACGGAGTCTCGCTCTGTCACCCAGGCTGGAGGGCAGTGGTGCGCTCTTGGCTCACTGCAAGCTCCGCCTCCTGGTTTCACGCCATTCTCCTGCCTCAGCCTCCCAAGTAGCTGTGACTACAGGCACCCGCCACCATGCCCAGCTAATTTTTTGTATTTTTAGTAGAGACAGGGTTTCACCATGTTAGCCAGGATGGTCTTGATCTCCTGACCTCATGATCTGCCCGCCTCAGCCTCCCAAAGTGCTGGGATTACAGGCATGAACCACTGCGCCCGGCCTGACCTGGCTCTTAATTAGGCAAGAGAGGCCTCATGGGTAAGAGGATGGACTTTGGAGTTAGACACACCCAAGTTTATTTTCAGCTCTGCCACACTCTGTAAGCCTGGTGGTCTCAGGCAGACTGCTTAGCTCTGTAAGCCTCAGTTTCCTCGTATGTAATATGGGGGTAATGATAGGACCTACCTGGGGCTTTTGTGAAAGCAAAATTGCAGAGAGTGTATATATCACTTGATACAATGATGTAAAGAAGCCTCTTAGTAAATAGTAGCTCTTGTTACTTGGGCCCTAGAATAATCAAATAAGACTTTTTGCATTAAAACATTATATTAGTGTCTTTAGCTTTTAGTGACCCTGTCTTTTTGTGTGTTTGTTTGTTTGTTTTAGATGGAATCTTGCTCTGTTGCCCAGGCTGGAGTGTAGTGGCATGATCTCGGCTTACTGTAACCTCCGCCTCCTGGGTTCAAGCGATTCTCCTGCCTCTGCCTCCTGGATAACTGGGATTACAGGCGTGTACCTCCACGCCCAGCTAATTTTTATATTTTTAGTAGAGATGGGGTTTTACCATGTTGGCCAGGCTGGTCTCGAACTCCTGACCTCAGGTGATCCGCCCACCTTGGTCTCCCCGAGGGCTGGGATTACGAGCATGAGCCACTGCACTCAGCCAGATGCTGCATTTTTAGCACCTGAAAGATGTCACTTACCATTAATAAGAACACATCAAAAATAACACTGAACTTATTTTATCTTTTCCAGACCCTTTGGCTTTGGGGAGAGAAGACTCAGATGATAGTGGCGAATGTCTGGCAGTGAGGACGCATTTTCGCATCATTGCTGACTCTGACAGAGTGATTCTGATGGACTTGTATTTAAATTGTATAAGTGTTTTACTCTTTGAAAATAAATCTATAAAACCAACAGTTTCCCTAGTCTTCAGTTTTTCAATGATGTCTATAAAGTGCTTTTTTATATTTTCATATTGACACTGCTTAATATTTTTAAAGGTCTAATTTGTCATTGGTATCATGCATGTCAAAAACAGTGGCTTCTCCAACCGTGTACTTGAAGACAGACTCCCTCCCCACCTTCATATCACGAGTGAATATATTCATGGAAATGGACTTTCTGCTTCAAAAAAAATTTTGTTTTGGTTTCCATTAGCTTATTATCAGCTGATATCAGCAGGTGGGACTAGTTGTTCATCCCTGTCCTAAAGATCCCTTTCCAAATTAATACAGTTTAACAGTTTTGGAGAATGGGAGGCTCTCTTTCCTCCTGGAAGGTCAGTTTGACATTGCCATACATCATTATCAGTTCTGCCCCTTTTACTCTTCGCACTGTGTTGGTTCCTTGGGGTTGATGTGGATAACATGCACACATTGCCTAGCTCTTGATAAGGTTTAGTTTGAGAGTTACATCAAAATAATTGCTCTCCTTTTACTTGACATTTCTAGTACGGGAGGGAAGAGGAACCAAAGGCCTAAAGTAAGTAGTGTCTTCGAGGCAGAGGGACTAAGGTGAGGGGCCCTCAGCCAGCCGAGAATCTCATGGCTGAGATGAGGTGGTCGAAGGATGGGAGTCAGCTCTGGGATTGGGTCCACACTCATCTGCTTCCCTTCCTGCAGGTACCAATACGCCGGTTCCTTCTGGGTTGCTCTAGAGCTACTTCAGGCATGTTAGGTAAGCATATTCCTTTTTTTTTTTTTTTTAACTTTTATTTAGGTTCAAGGGTATATGTACACATTTGTTACATAGGTAAATTATGTGTCATGGGGTTTGGTGTACAGATTATTTCACCCAGGTAATAGGCATAACACCCCATGGGTTTTTTTATTTGAGACGGAGTTTCACTCTTGTCGCCCAGGCTGGAGTGCAGTGGCCCGATCTTGGCTCACTGCAACCTCCGCCTCCCAGGTTCAAGTGATTCTCCCGCCTCAGCCTCCCAAGTAGCTGAGATTACACCCGCTACCATGCACCTGCCACCACACCTGGCTAATTTTTTGTATTTTTAGTTGAGACGGGGTTTCACCATGTTGGCCAGGCTGGTCATGAACTCCTGACCTCAGGGGATCCACCCACCTCAGCCTCCCAAAGTGCTGGGATTACAGATGTGAGCCCCTGCGCCCAGCCCCCGATGGGTCGTTTTTGGATCCTCACCCTCCACCCTCCAGTAGGCCCCGGTGCCTGTTGTTCCCTTCTGTCCATGTTTACTCGATGTTTAGCTCCGACTTACAAGTGAGAATGTGGTATTTGGTTTTCTGATCCTGTGTTAGTTCACTTAGGATACTGGTTCCAGCTGCATCCATGTTGCTGTAAAGGACACGATCTTACCATTTATGGCTGCATAGTATTCCATGGCGTGTGTGTGTCTGTATGTATGTGTATACACATTCTCTTTTTTTTTTTCAGACAGTCTCGCTCTGTCGCCCAGGCTGGTGTGCAATGGCACAATCTTGGCTAACTGCAATCTCCGCTTCCCCAGTTCAAGTGATTATCCTGCCTCAACCTCCTGAGTAGCTGGGATTACAGGCGTCCACCACTATGCCCAGATACTTATTTTGTATTTTTATTAGAGATGGGGTTTCACCATGTTGGCCAGATTGGTTTCGAACTCCTGACCTCAAGTGATCTGCCTCGGCCTCCCAGAGTGCTAGGATTACAGGCGAGAGTCACCGCACCCAGCCTACACATTTTCTTTACCCAGTCTGCAGCTGATGGGCATTTAGGTTGATGTCATGTCTTCGATACTGTGAATAGTGTTGTAGTGAGTGAACGCAGGCATGCATGTGTCTTTATGGTAGAATGGTTTCTATTCCTTTATGTGTATCTAGTAGTGGGATTGCTGGGTCGAATGCAAACCTCATTTTCTGAGTGCAGAAACCTCATTTTCTGAGTGCAGTGACACGATAGTGGCTCACCGCAGCCTCAATGTCCCAGGCTTAGGCCATCCTCCTCCCTCAGCCTCCCAAGTAGGCACACCACTACTAATTTTTTAAGTTATTTATAGAGATGGGGTCTCACTGTGTTACCCAGGCTGGTCTTGAACTTCTGGGCTCAAAAGATCCTCCCGCCTCCACTTCCCAAAGTACTGGGATTACAGGCGTGAGGCACTGAGCCTGGCCCCTTTTTAGCAATAGAAAGCATATCCTTTTCAGTCATGAAAATCATACATTGTTACACTAGACCTTTTTTATTTTTTTCAATACTCAGCAACATATCTTGGAAAACTGCCAAATTGGAGGATAAGGTGCTTCTTCATTGTTCTTTTACAACTGCATTTATTTAACAATAGCTTGAACACTTACTAAGCACTGGTGATCAAATCGGGAGTAAACAGGCTGTGTGTTATTCCTTTGATTGGAACGTCCGGTAGTTTAACACTGGGGATATTTTGGTGATAGTCTCCAAGTTGTTCTGGCTATTTTAAATCCCATGGCAGCTGTACATTTTGCCAAAAAAAGCGTCTGTGATTGTGTCTGCCTAAGATCACAAAGTCTGACTGTACTGCCACTTGAGTGCCTGCTTTGCTACTATCTTCAGCAGACGCCTGCAGTGAAACAGCCCATTCACGTCACCCAGTAGCTGGTGTAAGCCCCAAAGAAGCCAGAATGAGGGAAGACATTTACTGGATCTCACACACACAGATCATTCATCCCCAAGGCCATTTAGGGTCTGGTTGTTCAAGCAATAGCAAAGGCCTTTCTGTTCTTTCTGCTCTAAGAGCTTATCAGAATGTTCTGCTGAGAGACTTCTGTGCCACTATAGATAGGCAGCAAACTGGCCAAATGTAGCATTCCAAAGTGTGTGTGAATTCAAGAACAGGGTAAATGGAATTGTAAGCATATGGTATGGAATAGCTGCTGAAAACACCTCTGAGGACCTGTGCCTGTTGTATACCGTTCCCACTAGGAAAGGGTGGCTTGTGAAGCCTGTCATGACCTGGTCCCAGCCCTGTCTCCAGCCATCCCCACCCTATCTCCAGTGGAGCTGCTTCCGTCTGCTCACTGTGTCCTCCACCCAGCAAGTTCACTCACTCGCTCCACACAAGGAAGTACCCACTGTGTGTTAAGCACTCCTGGAGCTTGAGTACAGTTTCACACCATATAGTTTGTCTCCCATCTCCAGGAACTCACCACCTTGTAAGGGAGATAGGTACAACCTAGGTGGAGGTTATCACACTCAGCATCACCAATGACGCAACAAGCCAACCTCCTATGCTGCTCCTGATGTGAGGCATTGAGGTCATGTCACCTCTGAGGCACTCCTGTGAAAATCATGTAACTTGAATCTGACTATGAGGAAACAAATCCGGAAGGTGGGACAGTTTATAAGGCCTGGACTTTAAAAAGTGTCATGAGAGGCCTGGCATGGTGGCTCATGCCTGTTGTTAATCCCAGCACTTTGAGGCCAGGAGTTTGAGACCAGCCTGGGCAATATCGTGAGACCCTGTCTCTTCAAAAAAATTAAAAATTAGCTGAGTGTGGTGTCACATGCCTGTAGTACCAGTTAGTCCCAGATTTGGAGGCTGGGATAAAGAGAGATGGATTGGCAAAAGATTTTGAGAATAAAATGGCAGAACCTGGGAAGTTGGGTGGAAGGATGACTTGAGTCAAGGAATTAGAGGCTACGGTGAGCTATGATTGCACCATGGCACTCCAGCCTGGGCAACAAAGGGAGACCCTCTCTCTAAAAAAGAATTGAAAAACAAATAGATGGGGTGAGGTGGCTCACACCTGAAATCCCAGCACTTTGGGAGGCTGAGGTGGGTGGATCACCTGAGGTCAGGAGTTCGAGACCAGCCTGGCCAACATGGCGAAACCTCTTCTCTACTAAAAATACAAAAATTAGCCAGGCATGGTGGCAGGTGCCTGTAATACCAACTACTTGGGAGGCAGAGGCAGGAGAATTGCTTGAACCCGGGAGGCAGAAGTTGCAGTGAGCCGAGATCATGCCACTGCACTCCAGCCTGGGCGACAGAGACTCCATCTCAAAATAAATAAAATAAAACAAATAAATGGCAGAATCTCATCAGTTGTGTCTAAGCTATCTCCCAACCTACCAGTACTGGGTGAGTTGTGGTCTAAAGCAGGGACCAGAGGATTGGATCTGATGCATTGAATTTGAGGTGTTTGTGGGATACCCGAGCAGGCAACGGATAATGAGCAAGAGCTCAAGAAAAATGTCAGGTTAGGAGTCTGAGCACTGCTGAGGTGCTTCCCCAGTGCCGGCTCCCTCCTGCTAAGTTCCCATGGAGGAGTCCACTCACCCCACTCTAGGAAGTGGCTTAAGTGGGAATGATTGGTCCTCCGCCCCTGGGATGCACACTTAAGTACTTGAGCGTAATGTGAATTCTACTTCTTCAGGGATGATTTGGTGCTGGGGTTGAGAAGCTAGGAGAACTGAGTGAAAGACTTACCTATCACCTGAAATTCTTTATCAAGTGCATGTGTTACTGTTTCAATGTTTTAAGTGGTAGCCAGCTAATAAATAAAACCAATTAAACAAATTTAACTGACAAATTAACTTTATTAATATGCAAAGCTAATTAATAAAGCCAATAAACAAATGCCAAGGTTCAAAATTTAGAAACGCCAGTCACGCACCCAAGTTAGTGCCCTTAAGACACACAGCAAAACCAAGGAAAGAAAAAATCTGAAAGCAAAATAAAGCAGCTGGGTTCTTTCCTAACTTCTCAAGTACGAGGTAAGTATCTAAGAGCACAGACTTGAGCATCAGGCAAAGCTGGGTTCTGAACTGTAGCTTCACTTGGTAACAGGCATGTGGCGTTGGCTAAGCCATCTAACTTCTCTGAACCTAAGCTTTCCTCTAGTGGCCAAAGCAGGGGTCACAGGAGGGATGTGGTGTAGTGTTGACTACATAATGCACGTAACATTCTTCACACTAAGACATAAGAAAGGAGCTGATGTCACAGGACCTGAATGCAGAGTGTTTAGAGCAAGTACGTGGTGGAAGAGCACCCAAAGGTGATGTCCACTCTTCCCTCCAGGGCTGGAGGCCTCGAGAAGCAGCATTTGCCTGGCACATAGCAAGAAGTCAAAACATCCTGCTAGGTGGTCTTTTTTTTTTTTTTTTTGAGACGGAGTCTCGCTCTGTCGCCTGGGCTGGAGTGCAGTGGCCGGATCTCAGCTCACTGCAAGCTCTGCCTCCCGGGTTTACGCCATTCTCCTGCCTCAGCCTCCCGAGTAGCTGGGACTACAGGCACCAGCCACCTTGCCCGGCTAGCTTTTTGTATTTTTTACTAGAGACGGGGTTTCACCGTGTTAGCCAGGATGGTCTCGAACTCCTGACCTCGTGATCCGCCCGTCTCGGCCTCCCAAAGTGCTGGGATTACAGGCTTGAGCCACCGCGCCCAGCCCTTTTTTATTTTTTATTTTTTTGAGATGGAGTTTCACTCTTGCTGCCCAGGCTGGAGTGCAATGACACAATCTCAGATCACTGCAACCTCCACCTCCCGGGTTCAAGCAATTCTCCTGCCTCAGCCTCCTGAGTAGCTAGAGTTACAGGCACGGGCCACCATGCCCGCCTAATTTTATATTTTTAGTAGACATGGGATTTCTCCATGTTGGTCAAGCTGGTCTCGAACTCCTGACCTCAGGTATCTGCCCGCCTCAGCCTCCCAAGTGTTGGCATTACAGGCATGATCCACCACACCCAGCCTAGAAGTACCAGATAGCAGATTCTCTAGGTGGGCATCAGCCAACGTATAGCAAGTGACACAATCCCACTGCTCCCCCTGCCCCATGTAGGAGTCAGATCCCTAAGCATCCAGCAGTGTTGTTTCAGGATTATGAGGTACTGGGAAAAAGTGAAGAGCTGACTCCTTCCCCCTGCCAGGAAGAAGGAAGACCAGCAGGGACAAACTCCATCATTCTTCATATACCAAGGATTCTGTTTTAGTCTCCGCCTTTTTTTTTTTTTGAGACAGAATCTCGTCTGCCACCCAGGCTGGAGTGCAGTGGCACAACCTCGGCTCACTGCAGCCTCTGCCTCCGGAGTTCAAGCGATTCTTGTGTCTCAGCCTCCCAAGTAGCTGGGACTACAGGCACCTGACACCACATCTGGCTAATTTTTATATTTTCCAGCAGAGGTGGGGTTTCACCATGTTGGCCAGTCTGGTCTCAAACTCCTGACCTCAGGTGATCCATCTGCCTCGGCCTACAGGTGTGGGTCACTGTGTCCGGCTGATATCTGTATTTTTTGTAGAGATGGGGCTCTTGCTATGTTGCCCAGGCTGGTCTCAAACTCCCGGGCTCAAGGGATCCTCCCACCTTGGTGTCCAAAGTGCTGGGATTACAGGTGTAAGCCACTGAACCTGGCCCATTTTTTTGTAACAGATTTTCTTCCTCCCGACTCCTGGGTCTTTATAGCTTGGGGCTAAACCTGTAGCTCCAATCTCAGTGTTTTCTAAAACATGTCCTCGAAGGCTAAATGGCACTAGTCGGGAGGTGTGAGTACAGAGAGACAGCTTCTCTTCCAACATGTGGAGGCCAGGGCCGACCAAGGAGCAGACCATGCTACTCTAACAGGAGTGTGGCTCACTGGCACGCCAGTCATTTTCACCATTTTGCAGAGTAAATGTCAACTGTTTCAGCAGAGAATACAGTTGAATATACTTAAAGCCAAGTAAGACCACAACTGGCAAAGAAATGGCTCTGGGCCCAATTCCAAATGTTGGTTAATCCCCAGTATGGATTAGGCGCATGAAGAATTGGAAGGAAAAAGAGACACAATTAATTATCAAACTTTAATCAATAGACTAATCTTACAGGATAAACAATAAGACAGCTAGTCAAGGTTACACTTTAAAAAAAAAAAATCCAGCAGCGCAAATCTAATAGACTAAATACGTTCATCTCCTCCCAAACAGGCGTTTGATTTAAAAACAGAAACGAGAACAGAGCGTACACCACAAGGAAACATGGTACTTACAAATATTGTCAAATAATTCCACAGAACTCTTTAAGGAAAAAAAAAAAGGTTCTTAGAAATTGAGAAAGCAGTAGAACCACCCAGCCTGGCAGGTCAGTCTACCAGATGTTCTGCACGTGAGAGGGCTCCCAACCACCTGTAACTGCAGAAAGGCTGCCAGGCACTAGGATGAAGGAAACAGGTGCCGATCCTAACTGGAGATGACTTCATCACAAAGCCTTAAGACAAAGGGACCATCCTTTTCCAAGACAACAGGCGTGAACAGAGGCAAGGAGCAAGAGGCGAGGGTTCCCTCAGCAGATGGGTGGAAAGCAAGCCTGCCCTTGCACGGCCCTTGGCACACTCAATCTACCCCCTTTCCCTTCTCTGCCCCTGGCAAAGAAAGGTTGGGCAAGTGCAAGAGCCCAGAACGGCTCCTCCAGGCACATGGTTAAAGTTAAGAGTAAGAGGAAAACGAGCCCCTTCGGGGTGAAATATGGCAACTTTTCTGAGACATGGCAATGAGGCAGAGTTAATCTCTTTGGCCCTCATTAGCTAAAGCAGCAACTAAGGAGCCTACTCAGGGCCTCACGTGGGCCCCTTCTATGCCCACAAGAAAGTGCATCCTTAGCTCAGTTCAACATTTAAAAAGAGCTAACGCTACTTGCAAAAGGCCCATCATGGATTCAAACACTTAATACCAAAGAGGTCCAGCAACGCGCGAGTCTGTCTGCATTCTGTGATCTGAAGCAGAGCTGAGGGGGCCCTGGCTCACAGGGTCATGTTCTTCTGCCAAGGCGCCTCAGGGAGCGAAAGAAAAGCATGGTGACGTCTGTGAGCCAGAACCTGCAGGAGGACCACCGGTATAGATTCTAGAAGACAAAGAAGCCCTCAGGAGGCTCTGAGAGGTGTTTAGTGTGTAAGAGATGGCCACCCCTCCATCTCTGGCTTCTAGTCAACGCTCTTACGGCCACTCTCCGGAAACCAGCTCTTCCTTTATCCACCTGCACGCCCCCTGCCACAGTGAGGGAAAGATCTGATCCCTCTGACAGTGAGGAAATTGTATAGAAATTATCCTGAGGGGAAAAAAAACCACTGTGACGCTACCTAAGAGAAAGAGTATTTCAATTTGCTTACACAGATTTAGTCAGTACACTCCAGACTGTAAGAAATGTATGCAGAGACTGCTCACGGAACTCAATGACTAAACAGTGAATACTACTGTGACCCAGACACGATCGAAAACACTTCTCCCAGTGGCTTCTGGTGCTATGTCTGCTCTCCCGAGAGCTTCCAGCAAGGTCTTCCATGCAGACAGGGTGAGGAGCCACAGAGCTCAAGATTGCTGAAGCTGATTTAGTAAGCTCTGTAAAGCAATACTCAAACAGCTCCATACGAAAAGGTGTCATTTACATTATTATTTATATATAGTATCTCTAAGTAAGGAAAAAAGCACCATTTTACTGAAAACAAAAATGCTCACGCAGGCTTTGGTCCTCCTGAAATGACACCAGCCTGAGTGAGAAGCAGTTGGCCCTTGGGCAGCAGGGAGATGATGGAAACGCTTGTTGTCACTGGCAAGAGGGGAGGCCAAGTGGCCTGGCGAGCCACAAGAATGGGGCAATAAGGGGAGCAAGTGGAGAGGCCTCGAAGAGCAGCCAGGCCAGCCTGGGGATGGAGCCGCCTGCTCTGAGAGATCAAAAGTAGGTGTGCGGCACTGTCAGGACAAGTCTCTAGGACTGGGGCATTGGCAAACAAAAGCGGCAGTGTCTGACCCGAGATGATGGTCTACTTAATGCCATCTCATTTCCCCCGAAACCTGTCACCTGCAGACAGAGGCTTGGACAAGTAGCTCAGATGCACTCTTTTCCTCAGGAACTGCAGGCCGACAAGGACAGAAAAGCTGCAATGACTGCTCCTTTCTCAAGGGATGAAAAACAGGCTGTTTCTTGGATGCTGCACTTCACAAATGTACTAATTGCCTCCAAAAAAGCAAAGAGTAGATTTTCCTGCCTAGATGCATCACTTGGCATTGAACACACCACAGAAAGCAAGAGCCTATGTGGGCTGGATTCCTGAACTACAGCTTAGAAGGGAAGGGCGTACAATATCATCATTAACTGGCTCACAAGAAATAGTCATCTTGGGCGAACACATGCTAATACATTTCACAGAATGAGGGATGACAGCCTAGAATCCAAAATGGGACGTTTGGAACATTTCTCGCCAAACCTTACTATGAGAGCCTGCAACCAGTGAGAGGAGAACTGCAAAGACGGCAGCAGAGAAACAGCAAACAGCACAAAGGAGATCATTTACCAAGAGACTTTCCCTCCTTTCAGAGGCAACCAAGCCAGAAGGAGATGACAGAAGTTCACGTGTACAAAGAACAGAAGGGCAGAAGGGCTAAAACCAGAAGAGGTGAGCTGATCATGAAAGCAATTTATCCCATTTTTGTTGTTCAATAACATTGGCCAACTGCTAGGGTCAGATGTCTTCTTGAGAAAGGCAGCATCTCTGAACCTGGGATAAAGGACACTTGAACTGAATGCATGAGCAGAAGGACCCAATGGAGAAGCATAATTGAAATCATCCTTGGACTGCTTAAGAATTTCTTGAAAACTTCCAAAGAAAGAAGTTTACATCTGGATCTGCAGCTATATGGCTGTATAGTCTATCTTCTACCTGGCTCCTCCTGGAAGAGGCCTTTGTCTGCTTGGGAGCTGGGGTTTTTGAGTGGCACAGCCCAGGCACAACCATGCCAGGCTGGGTCTCTAGGCCAAGCTCAGAGAGGGGTGCAGACAATCATCCAACCAGCAATGGAACTCCTCAGAGATGGGGCCCAAAGGGCAAGACGTTTAAACAGGAGCCACTGGGAGATACTCTGCTGCTCAACGAACACCACAGCAAGTGTGAGAGCTCCCTGCCCAAGACCGAGCAGCTCTCCCTCTCCCACCGTGCGTTCACAGGCAGCAGCAGCACGGCGGGAGGGAGCCCAGGAAAGGAAGCGTTGATGAGGTACCAAAAGAGGAACTGACATCTTTGGGTTCTTAAAACAAAAACTCAAATCGAGGAAGCGAGAGAATGAAAAAGGGAAAGAATTAAATCTGAATCAATGGACAGAAATATATGGCTTACTAACCCCCCTCCATTTTGCATACAATTTTATACAAAAAAGGAAAACAAAACACCCCAACTCATTGCAATGCAGTCCAAATGTTTGCAACCAAAGATGTATGAAAATATTTCAATTGAAACCGCTTTTTTTTTTTTTTTTTAAAAAACAAAGCTTTTGATCATTCCCTTGTCAACATAATTGGCAGATCTACTCTCAAACACACTTAAGAGTATTCCACACAACATGTTCGGAATTCAGATTTATTGATTTCCATCGTATTGAGTTTAAAAATGGTATGAAGCTGACTACAAGAAGGGGAACTGGTCATTTTAAGTTAAAATTAAGCTAATGGTGAAAGTACATCACCTCTGGCTTCAGTCACCACATCACCTCAGACTGAATATAGATTTTTTATGAACAAAGTTCCAGAACTCTGAAATCCAGGGATGCTGCAGGCCTCTCCCGGCAATGTCCTTCACTTTGGGTCAGTCTCCTGGGCCAGAGGTGAAAGTGCTTTCAAAAATACTGCCATTTCCCCAGCACAGTGTCTTTGATTGCATCCACATATTGAGTTGGAACCCAGTACACCCAGTAGTAAGAGGCTTCCGTGGGGCCCAACTGAAACGCCTGGAAGGGAAAAAGGAAAACCAAGCGGTACTTCAGAGGTCGGGAGACCAATCAGGCAGGACAAACATGGGGGAGGGTTAGGATATGAGTTAATTAAAAAGGGAAGAAAAACCAAACAAAACTTTGCATGTGGGGAGCATTCTCCCAACCAAAAACAAAAACAGGCAGGGTGAGGGTTAAGCTGAGCCAACCCTAAAGCAGTGGTTCTCAAACCTAAGTGGTCATCAGAGCCATCCAGAGGGCCTGCTGGAACACTGATCAGCAGGCTCCACCCCTGTGAAGTTTCTAATTTGGGGAGGTCTGGGGTGGGGCCTGAGAAACTAGCAAGCTCCCAGGTGATGCAACACTACTGATCCAGGGACCACAGTTTGAGAAACACTGCCCTAGAAAACCTGTCACACATGCTCAAGAAAACAGGTATGAATGTTCATTGCAGCACTGTCTGAAACCACAAAAACCTGGGAACAACCTACATATCCATCAGTAAGGGAATGTAGAATTCAAAGTGACAAGGCCAATACTGGAGTTCTTTTTAAAGAGGTATCAACTGGGTCCACATGGATCTACAGTTAATACTGACAGATTCTTATGCTGAACCAAAGAAAAGCAGGCTGTACCACAATACATGATACCATTTACGAAAACTGGAAGCACAAAACAATACTCCATCTTGTTCGTGGATACACATGTAAATAAAAGAATGGATAGATGAGAAGGACGCACGTGACACACGACGATGGTAATGGGGGGAGGGGAAGACAGTGGGGCCATCATTGCTGTGAATAAACTTTATTTCTTTTATTTAAAAAAAAATTTAAAGCAAATTACAAAATATTTATAATTGCCACTTCTCAGTGACGGATATATGGGCTTGTGACAGTTATTCTCTTTCTTTTCTGTATTTTATTTGTATTTTTTCTGAGCTGGAGTCTCGCTCGTTGCCCAGGCTGGAGGGCAGCGGTGTAATCTCGGCTCACTGCAACCTCTGCCTCCCACGTTCAAGCGATTCTCCTCCCTTAGCCTCCCAAGTAGCTGGGATTACAGGTTCGCGCCACCATGCCCGGCTAATTTTTCTATTTTCAGTAGAGACAGGGTTTCACCATATTGGCCAGGCTAGTCTTGAACTCCTGACCTCAAGTGATTCACCTGCCTCGGCCTCCCAAAGTGCTGGGATTACAGGTGTGAGCCACTGCGCCCAGCCTCTTTTCTGTATTTTAAAAACATTTCTCTAAAAATGAAAAAGCACAGCCAGTTTTCCAACTGTGAATGATGACATGTTAATTTAGTTAAAGAAATGGCATCTGCACAAAGAGATAAGTAAGTACTTTCATTAGGACAAAGGTAAAGGTGTTTGGAAAAGAGAAGGGGGCTATTAGAGCTATTCTCTGCCGGAAATAAATCGAGAGAAATGAACTTTTCAATGAAATACTAAGTCATTACCCATCCACACCAATTCCTCCACAGAAGCCCAAAATAGTCCACTCAACTTCCTTGTACCTCCTACCACCAGGCTGCTTGAAAACTCAGGCTACAAACCCTACAGGGTGCGACTGGTAACACAAATTATTCAAAAAGGAGTAATGGGGCCCAGTTAAAAATATTCAACTCCAACTTTTTCTTTCTTTCTTTCTTTCTTTTTTTCTTTCTTCCTTTCTTTGCGCCTGGCCCAACTGTTAAAACAGAAAAAAATAATTGACCAGGCCGAATCAATCTGTTTGCAATCTTTGTAATAAAGACTACAGACAGAGGGCTGGGCACAGTGGCTCACGCCTGTAACCCCAGCACTTTGGGAGGCTGAGGCGGGCAGATCACGAGGTCAAGAGATTGAGACCATCTTGGCCAACATGGTGAAACCCCGTCTCTACTAAAAATACAAAAATTAGCTGGGCGTGATGGCATGCGCCTACAGTCCCAGCTACTCAGGAGGCTGAGGCAGGAGAATCGCTTGAACCTGGGAGGCAGAGGATGCAGTGAGCTGAGGTAGCGCTACTGCACTCCAGCCTGGTGACAGAGCGAGGTTCTGTCTCAAAAAAAAAAAAGACCACAGAAAGAGTAGGGTGGAAGGGCTGCCGGGGGCCTGAGAGAAGCCCCAGTGACATCATCATCACTTCCAGAAGACAAAACCCCAGGAGCCCCACAGCCTAGGGACTGCACTCCCAGCTATGGCCTTGCTACAGCAGCACTGGGCAGGATGCCGACAGGGCTGCCTCCCTTGCCCACCATACTTTAAGCCCCTTTGATTTTTTTTCTATAGCAAGAGGATCTTCCAACACCTCTCTCTGCCTGGGACTTGGTACCCCAATCCACAGGCCAAACCACTAGTTCCTTCTTCCTGGGATGGGGCGGATGTGGCTTCATGACTATGGAATGGACACTGAAAGGCCTGCCTCCTTGGATGAACAATGGCAGGAGGCCCCACCCTCACACTACAGCTGCTCAGGCCAGGACCCTGATGGGCAACTGCAGAATCAACTTCGTTGACAATGTGGCCCCTCCAAACAGCGCTGGGAAAATTTTGGAAACTTTGCCCAAGCTGCTCATTTTATGGGAGGAATGAATTTTTTGCTTTGTTCTGCAGAATTGTGGAACACCTCCAAACATTCTGTCTTCCTGCAGGAAGCCTGCTCTCTGCAGAGTGGCCTCTATGCAGAATAGATGCTCCACAGAGCCCGTCCTCCCCACGAGGCCCTCAGCCACTGGGCCTAGCAAGAGCGGCATCATTATTACAGAAAAGAGGCTGCCTGGTGCCCTCACCAACACCAAGGCTGGGGCAAGTCTTGTTTTATATGCAAGATAAAACTTATAATGAAAATCCACAAGCCATTCCTCCTCTTTATATTTGTTTTCTTGATCTAGAAACAACACATGACAAGAGGGAGGCAAAAGAGACTTTTCTAAAAGAGGTAAGAGAAAACATATCCCCTTTAAACCGATGGAAGGTGTGTGTTGGGGGGATACAAAATAAACAGAACTAGGAATAGAGGCCATGGATTAAGTTCTAAGTAGATGAAGAAAACATGAGGGTCTTAAAAAAGTGCATCTTCTGGAGACTGAGTTTGCTTCCATTAAACAAGCTCAGTTAAAACTGTTTCCTGCCAGGTAAAGCAGGAGTCTAGTGAGAGGCTGGACTCAGCCAGTGCTACTTACCATCATGTGGTAGTCTTCATGTCCTTCGATAGGTTCACTGACCACATTTTTTATGGAGCCCATGGGCAATTTCTCAGTCCGCTCTAAGTTGAGAGGGATTACAGTGATTATTCAAAGGCCCTCCTGTTCTAACTCCTCTGACTCAGCAGTCCCTCATCAGGGCTGGTGGCTGTGGGATCTACGGTAAACTTAAGTGACTGGCACCATGCACTCTGGGGACAACACGACAGGGTCTTCTGACCAGTGCACGTAAGGCCTTGTGTGGGAGCTGGGAACTCCGCAGGAGCAAGTGGGAAACTGGGTTTGGTAATGGTATAGTAAAGGTCTCTGAGGGCAGAGATGTATCTTCCCTGGGATTACTTTTTAAAATCTGATGGTTAATAAATATCCAAGAAAGGCCGGGCGCAGTGGCTCACACCTATAATCCTAACATTTTGGGAGTTAGGATTTGGCCAAGGCAGGTGGATCACCTGAGATCAGGAGTTCGAGACCAGCCTGGCCAAAATGGTGAAACCCCATCTCTACTAAAAATACAAAAAATTAGCCAGGCTTAGGGGCAGGCGCCTATAATCCCAGCTACTCGCGAGGCTGAGGCAGGAGAATCGCTTGAACCCGGGGGGCGGAGGCTGCAGTGAGCAGAGATGGTGCCACTTCACCCTGGGCCAAAGAGCAAAACTCCGTCTCAACAAAAAAATAATAATAAATAAATACCCAAGAAATTCCTTTGTAACCTTATGCAAGCCCAGCACTGGCTAAAGTCTTGGGCAGTAAGGAGAGTCAAAAGGCCTACAAAGAGAGGAAACACATTCCCCTGTGGCTCTCACAAGGGCAGGGGACTGCCTGGGTTTTAGGGCTAGATTCTATACCACGACCCTGCTTCCTTCTCCCGCCTCCCTCCTCAAGTCCTCCCCACTCCATATTCACACACTTTTATGAAGTTCTCTTAAAACATTTATAACCTCTTATGATTAACACTTGAGATACCACTGGTCACATGGGGTCAGAAGACATTGAGGCGCGTTTAAGAGGATGGCAGGGAAGAGAGGGGGGCAGCAACGGATGCCTGGAGTGAGATGACACTGCCGGGAGTGAGCCAAGTGAAGCGGAACTGGGTGAGGTCAGGGGGAGGCATGGTGCACCTGCACAACAGGACACAGCCACCCCAGAGCAGCAGACACCTCGGGGACGGGGGCGGGGGGGGGGGGGGGGGGGGAGGCTCAGCAAACAGCTAAACCAAGTGGAAAAAAACTTGCAGCCTTTGCAGAAAGAAAAATCTGGAAAGATAGAGTCTAAAAATAGGTAAGGTGGCCAAACAGACTAGAATTTAGAGATCAGGGTTCTGGTCTAGCTGGGGACTTAAGACATTTTACTTCAGTTCTGTGGGCCTCAGTCTCTGAAAACTGGGGGCTGGGGAGAAGGAACCTGAAGATGTTCATTTAGGTTTGGACTTCTAGTGGCTCTACAACAGTGGGCCCTAAAGCAGGACCTAGGCAGCAGTTGTCTTTAAGATGGAAGCTTTTAAAACACCTTTCATCCGGAAATGTCTGGAGATTTCACAAAAATATACAACTGATTTCTGGCTTCTCTTGAAAACTCCAAAAATTGGGCAATTCTGGACACACACTCCTGATCACTACATCAGACCTTCAGCCAGATTCAACTTTCCTACAAGCAGGGTACATGCTCTCCCCCAGCAGCTTCTGGTTTCCTGCCTGGAGCTTGTTCTCATTCTTTTGAGGCTATTAGCACTGCCTCCTCCTACACAAGCTGGCAAAGTTTAGTCAAGAGTAGCAGCCCTTAAGGGTCACTTACTCAGCAAAACGCCCCATGGAGAGGCCAACTCGCTGCTGGGATGGTCATTCCATAGCCGCTTCTTCTTGCCAGCAGAAGACGAAGCCAGTGGCTAGTAGCCAACTCCCAGAACAAGCTGTCCTCTTATGAGTGCTTATGACACTAAGGTGACAGGACTCCTGGGCAAGTGGGAAGAGTGCTTGCCCCTTGGGCTCCAGAGGTACAGTGCTATGGGTGGGAATGAAAATCTTAGCCTTGTTCAACCCTAGAAAACATGAGTAGTTCATGGCCACACTCCTTGACAAGGCTGGTGAGTAAGGAGGCTTTCAAGGGCTCAGAAGCCCCAACATACTGAGCTTCTTCTAGAGTTCTGCCTTTAGACCAAAGCAGGAAGGCAGCTGCTCCCACTAGCAAAAAGAAAACCTCCAATACAGGGTCAGGAAGTTCTTGTTCTATCAGTTCCTACAGTTATGATGTGTTCCCCATACAAACTTCCTGACACAGAAATATTCCCGGAGGAACCAACGAGCACTTACAGACTTAGTTCCTATCCAGACTTCTCTGCCTGCACCTATCCTCATGGAAGGGTCTTTCCAGATCAGCCTTAGCAACTGCCTTCAATGAGGCTGCCCACAAGCAAAAGTAGAGGTCCAGCAAGAGACAGGAAGTCTATGCACTTCGGCAAGTGAATGCGATGGGACAGAACTAAGCAAAATCACCTGCAAAGTCGACAGACGCTGGGCAGCTAACTACTGACAAGGGGAAGATGGACAGGCTCTGCAGAAGAGTATGATGTAGCAGAGGGTTCAAAGGCCCTTGCAAAAACTGGGGGGAACCCTCAGATATTCTGCAAAACTTGCTTTGACCATGCAGTTAGAGTTGAATGTGAAATGAAGAAAACAGTGAGTTACCATAAAATTGACAGAAAACTCAAGCATTTTTGGCATTTCAATTTTTGTTCATTTTAACAATCAGTATAGGGTTGAACACTGATTTTTGTGTTTTAGATGATTAAAAACTCTCTCTCCCCACCACCCCTGCCCCAATTATTCTCCATAAAACTTGGTTCCATGTTAAGTGGAGTCTCACTAAATGGTCTGTCCCTGAAACCAGTGAACGTCAGATGATGGGACCCCCTATACTTCTCTTTAGCATTTACCTCGAACACTGAATACCTACAGTGCTGGCCAGAAACAGGTGATTTAGGCATGTTCGGTTCCCTCCAGGAATCTAACAGGGGGACAGACAAGTCAGAGAGTAATGAGTGCTCTGGGGATATAAACGAAGCGCTCTATGAACAGAAACGGCAGCAAGTCATTTGGAGGGTGGGGGGTGAATCAAGGAAGGCTTCATTCGGAGAGAACATTTAAGTAGGGCCTTGGAAGATTTTATTAATAACAAGGAATGGGAAGAAGGCATTCCAGGTAAGGGCACAGCATGAGCAAAGACAAGGAGCTGTGCAAAGCACATGGGAGTTTCACAGAGAGATGCGGCTGAAATACACAGGGGACCACAGGGCAAACGGGCCTGAAGCTGGAACCAAAATTCAAACTAAGGCCCAGTGCTGAGAACACTGAACGCTATGGTTACGCATCTGAATGTGTCCTTAAAGAGCCAAAGGTCCTTCAGCACAGGTACCCAGGATAAAAAGCAGTAGGTAAGATGGACAGGACAGAAGAAAACACAGATGGGGCAGTGAAACAGGGTAACTTGCTTTGAACAGACCAAGTTTAAAGATGCTTGGGAACTTTAACTGGCACAACAGTGTGGCAAAGAAAGGGACAGACAGTTCTGCAGTGTAACTGACAAGACTTTGTAAACATCTGGGGGAAGGAAGAGGGAGGACAGCCAGAGACACTTCCCAGCAAACAGCAAGGCTGATCCAGACGCCGTGCACAGGCGAGGGTGGGGCAGGCAGAGGGCAACCAGGTGGGGAGGGAGAGGCAGACTCCTAGGCAGCAGTGAGGAAAACTTCACCTACTACAGGGTCAAACTCTGACCTACAGGGGCCAGGCAGGTGATAAGTGAACAAAGCTGGCTACTTCTAAGATAAATGGGACGTGAGGACTGTAGCATGGCCCACTGGAAACCACCACTCGGCTCTAGTGGATCGATGCCACGTGAGAATGCAGGCCCCAAAAGACCAGATCATTTGATTTTCCAAGAGAAGCCAAAAATAAAAAAAAATTCAGATTAAGTGAAATCTCCCAATTTTTACAGATCGCGTGTCATCCCACAAAACCTTTTTCTGTGGACCAGATTTGGCCTTTGAGCTTTGTGTTTGGGGCCTCTGAATCTGTGTGCAACTGAAGAGCCAATGTTTGGTGGATCAGCCCTGAGATCAGAATCAAAACAATGAGGGAAAAGGGTCCAAACAAAAGGCAAGCGTCTAAAAGCAAATTTAAAAGCCAGAAGCACGCAAAGCACAGTGGAGAGAGAGAGGTTTCAGAAGCAGGGGCGGAATCGTACTCTACAATGTGAGTGCTGCTGGGTGTCAGAGGCAGGCAGTGGGCAGGCAAGGACGCAAGGAAGAACATACCTTTAGTGCCAATCCACAGCTGGTCTTGTTCTAGTTTAAAGGTGAGTCTCACTTTTCCTCCGGACTTATTGTACATGCCGGACAGCGGTACCGTTGGCAGGCGTTCCTGGAGGCATAAGAGCATGGTAAGAGATGGTGGGACGGTCTGAAAAAAAGAGAAGGGGGCCAGGCACAGTGGCTCACACCTGTAATCCCAGCACATTAGGAGGCCAAGGCGGGTGGACCACCTGAAGTCAGGAGTTCAATACTAGCCTGGGCAACATGGTAAAACCCCGTCTCTACTAAAAATACAAAAATTAGCCACGTGTGGTGGTGCACCCCAGCCTGGGTGACAGAGTAAGCCTTTTTCTCAAAAAAAAAAAAAAAAAAAGGAAAAAAGAGAAGGGACAGGATTGGAGGAACTCAAGTCAGATGGTGGGGCTGGCTCATTTTCAGAATGCTCACAAAGAAATCCACCTTACCTGGGCACCCTTAACAGATGGCATCACATCTTCGGGTTTTCCTTTATCCAATACTTTCCTGTGTTGCTATAAGTTAGAAGAGAGAATGAAATGAAACAGCTGACTACATTTAGTCGTGTTACGATTCCTTTGAAAGACAGGATGAAGCAAGCCTCAGTGTTTTGGCTCAAAAGCTTTTAATGACGACAGACTATGGATCCTTTGAAACTATAGCACAGTATTGTTCAGCAGAACTTTCTGGGAGGACGAAGATGTTTGTACCTGTGCTAGCCACTACCTACTGCTGTGACTATTACGCACTTGAAATGCGGTTACTATGACTGAGGAACTGAATTGTTAATTTCATTTTAACCAGCCACATGTAGCTAGTTACCATATTAGCTATCAAAGTTCTAGAGCAAACAGGATTTCCAGATTGCCCTTCTCCCCTCAAAAAAAACCACCACTTAAATGATTAAACCGTCAAGCTAAAGAGGGCAACAAAGGGTGTTGTTCTCCTAGCAGGACAAAAAAATGGCACCCACCTTTTTCAACTTGAATTCCCAGAGAACCCTAAAAGATGTTGGTAATCTGTCTAACTGCCTAGAAGGAGCGGTTCTTCAACAAATGGAGACCCAGCCCATCGCCGAAGTTTTCCCCACTGCCCTACCCTTAACTCCAGCTAAACAGGAACCTGGAAGAGCCGCCTTTTGGAAAGAAATGCTGATTACTCTATAACCTGACATTAAGAAGCCTCTAAACTCCACCCCTACCAGCCTGCCCCAAGAACCCTGAGGCAGCTCGTTAAGGATTCTAAGTTCAGGGCCTCTTAAACAGCGCTCCTGCCTGGCCCACCTGAGTCTTATTTCTTCTCCATCTGTGGCCTTACAGGCACAGCCACTGCTTGGAAAAGCTGGAACTATGGGACAATGAATGGATAGAAGGTAACAATTTAATCAAATGTAAGTACCAGGCAGCCACAAGCCAGCCCAAATCCTCACTGGCATGGTGGAATCCCTCTGGGAGGAATAAACTCAGCACTGCCAGACTGTTAGTAAAAAGCCACTCCAGACATCAGCCCCAGACCCCTTAATAAGCTGATAAAAAGGCAAGGGACTATATCCCTCTCATTAGGTCATGTGATGCATCGTAATTGGCATCAATGAAACACAGCAGCATGGGCTGGAAGTGCAATTCCAGTCACACCTTTCAAGTACCTTTTGAACAAGACTTCCTGTACTGTGGAGAACAGTTCTAGGCCTGTTAAGCTACCATTAGTAACTAAAAACCTGTATTTAAGAGGCATGTTATGCTCCAAGGGTGTGACCAGTGGGACCACTCCTATGTGACGCTCACATTTCACTATTTCATACATGTGGCAGAGGAAAACAGGAATATGAGAAAAACTCAATCGGTTTCAAGACAGTGCGACCCCATATGTGGGGGTGAAGTCTCCAAATCAACACCTTTTAGATAATTAGACAATATAGGTTTACAACCCCTTATCCGAAACCCTAGCGTTTTGAATTTTAAGGGTTTTCAAAGTCTTATAAAGATGATATTGCTTTAAAATACATAACAATCTTCTCTGTGGAGTCTGGGGCAGCACCTTGTCACCAAAGAGGAAAATTCACACTAATTCTGGTCCTGTTAAATTTATAAAAACACTTTTCATTTTTAGACTTCTTTGGGGTTTTGGAAGCACACATGAGTGATTACAGATCTGTAACACAAACTGTGTCCTTCTCTTACTGTTGGTCATACATCTTAGTGTCTATGGTCACTAAATAATGTTGATTCAAGTCGATCTACTCTACTGCGGACACAGTTGAGAATACCTGTTTTCCTTGGAATGCTAGGAAGAATGATCAGGAGGCTACAGAGCAATCAGTAGAATTTGCCAGTTAAAAAGATAACAAGTGATGATTCTTACAACCTCTTCCTTCTATAGTAAAATCATCTCACTTGTCCTTATTCATAAAAGAATGTTAATGGCTATGATGAGCACGAGACAAGGCAGGATCTCTTACAGCCAAAAGAACAAAGAATGTAAAAAAATCAATCTCCTATTTCACACATCAGGACAAAAAATAAATAAATAAATCCATCAGTGTAGTTGTCTTCCTACTCAGCTTCATTCAGCTTCCTGAAACGGTCAGTTTTAGAGGAACCTCTGAGAGTTGTTGATTTCCATGCCTAACCAGGCTTGTTGACTTGGGAAAAGCCACAAACCAAAAAGCCAAATGTAAGCACTTGTGCAAAATGAGGGCTTACTTCTAGTACTGGTATTTTTCTCTGGCACTAAATAGGAGAGAGAAATCCACGTCTGATTCCTTTCAACACATGGTCTGAAGCCTCCCTTTACCAAGGTCTTATCCTAAAGTAGGTAGACTTGAGACACACTGACCCGCCAGATGAGACAAAGTTGCAAATCTCAGGTAGTTGTCACCTCCACTCTGCGGCACCCAACTGCTGCCATAAATTTCCATCATGGGCCCTGTCCAAAAAGGAGCTTATTCTAGGGAGAATACAACCAGCCAAGGCTTGAGAGGACAAAGCCTCAAATTTCTCAGGACCAAGAAGCACAAGATGGACTCACTTTCTGCCTGCAGAGAGGCTCCTTCTTGTTCTCTTCGGCCTTTGCATCCTGCTGCGCAGCATCTTTGGGTGTGTTTACTGCTAAAACATCATTGATGGTAGAGCCAACCACCATGATCTTGGCCCCACTGGTCACTTTTATTTCTCTCAATGTTTTATCCTCGGGGACGAGTCCCTTATACATGACTTTCTGCATGGCAGGCGGGAGACCTTGGGAAAAGGTAGAAGGTGGACAGTGAAAGGAAGGAAGGAAAGAAAAATGTATGGATACTACACAACTCTTTGGTTAACAGACCAAAAAGTGTATACTGACTACACCACCTATTAGCTTTCTTGGGAGATTTACAACCTCTTAACCTCAGTTTCTAGAACTGTGGAAGACTTATGAGAGTAGGTCCTTCTATACAGAATTGTTTCAAGGATTAAGAGATGAGACCAATGTGGGGCATTTAGTACGGTGCCTAGCATTCAATAATTGTTCAATAAATATTAGCTCTCATTCTTTCCAAGTTGTTTCTCAGTCATCTAAATCATTCAAATATTAAGTGAGAATCCACAAGCATCAGAGTTACAAAAGCCGACAGGGACAAAACTCCTGTTCTTAATGGAGTTTACAAGGCTACATGTAGAAAGCTTTAAAACAAACAAAAAAAAAAGTTCAAGGCCAGGAGTGGTGGCTCATGCCCGTAATCCCAGCACTTTAGGAGGCCGAGGCAGGCAGATAAAATAAACAAACTAGCCCCGCGGGGTGGGGTGGCGGGCGCCTGTAATCCCAGCCACTTGGGAGGCCGAGGCAGGAGAATCGCTTGAACCTGGGAGGCGGAGGTTGCAGTGAGCCCAGATCGCGCCATTGCACTCCACCTTGGGCAGCAGAGCGAGACTCCGTCTCAAAAAAAAAAAAAAAAAACAAAAAAGGAAAAAGAAAAAGAAATTTCAGATGGTAAAGCACTATAAACAAGGTAAAATTAAGAAACAGAATCAACTGTGAAGAACCAGCATCAAAGTCAATAGCGGTGTTTCCTCAACTTCACTTAGAAGAATTACCTAAGATATTTGCTAAAAATAAATTCCTGGCTACATACCAGACCCACTGAATCAGAATCTCCTGGGAAAGGTCCCGGAAGCTGTAAAACAAGTGCCTTAGGTGATTTTTTAATTAGAGATGTTAGGGCAACATTAATGAGACACTGGGGTCTAAACGTCAGACTTCGGCTTGAATCCCAGTTCTGCAACTTACTAGCTCTATAAACTTGAGTCCCTTTCCCCAGCTGAGTAATGGGCATCCAAATGTTCTTCGGAAGACTGCTGTGAGGATGGGGGTGCCTGATGCAAGGAAAGCCACCAGGTGCCTAGCACGGTGCAAGGGCCATCAGGAGGCGGGGTGGGGAAGGCTGGCTGTCAGCGCCGCAGGAATTACCTGTAATCGAGTGGATCTTCTGTTTCAGCTCGGAGCCTGTGCTGTCCAGGGGGAACTTCACATCATGCTTGGTCTTGTTCCAGATGATCTTCAAGTCCACCAGCTCCCTGCCCGCGCCGCCGCCCGCGTCTTCGCCGTTGCTGACCGAGGCCTGGGCGGCGGGGTCCCCAGGGGGCTGGGCCGGGGCCGGCTGCAGGCTACCTCGTGCGGCGCCAGAGTCCTCGACCGCCGCCCCCGCCGCGGCTTCAGCCTCCACGCAGTTGAGGGGCCGCGCGGGCGCCTCAGTCGCCACGGTCTCGGCCTCCGTGTCCATGCCAGGTTCCTCCATGCCTGCAAGGGGGTTAGGGGGTGGGCGCTTGCCGCGGGCTGGGCTTGGGAACGGATGCTGTCCGGGCGCCGCCGGACCTCTGTTCCCGAGCCACGCTTCTCCCTCCCGGGCCGGGCCGCATCCCCCAGAAGAGCGCCCGCAACCTCGGCCCGGGCCCGGCGCCCGCCACCCCCGCCGCACTCACCATCCGGGGCCCCGGCCGCCGCCATGATGATTGTGTACAACACCCACCGCTCCCGCAGAGGCCGCTGGGAAGAGGCGAGCTGGCTGAGATTGGCCCCCGCAGCAGCCCCTAATCTCTCACAGCCCGGCCGGAAACAGGTGGAGGTTTCTATGGAGACCCGCCTCCTCCGCTTCCCCGGTCCGGCCCCTGCCACGCTTTAGCTTTTCCAAGCCGAAGGGGGCGGGTCCGGGAAATAGCCCTTTCTCTGGGCTCTGCCCCCTGGTGGCGAGAGCGGCCGCAGCCGTGCAGGGGGGCGTGGACTTTCGCGCTAGAGGACCTGTGACTTTAAGGGGCAGGGCTGCGCTTCCTGTGGCGGAGGCCGATTGGCTGGAAGCAGTCCCCGGAAGTGACGCAGGAGAAGCCCACGTGTGCGATTCCATCCCACATGGCGGCGCTCCTGGGGAGACTGCTGCAGCGCGGGAGGCCCTCGGCGGCCTCTGGCCGCCCCGTAGGACGGCGCGAGGCCAGCCTGGGCACTGGTCCCGGGGTTGCGGTGCGAGTGCGGTTCGCTCCCAGCCCCACAGGTAACCTTGGCGGACGTGACACTACAGGCCGAGGCCCCCTGTCTCGTCTCCGCCCCCCGAATGTTCCCGAAAGAATCCTTTCCGGTGGTGTCAAGTGGGCGGGCGGAGGAGGGTTAAGGCAGCGCTAGCCCATTCTACAGAGGCAGAAACTGAGATGCAGGAACAGAAATATTTCAAATTGCCAGGAATTTCTTTGTGTCTTTTGTGCCATCCCATCTCTTTCGATCTTTCATGCATTCCGTACATGTGTATTGATGACAAACTGTGTGCCAGGTGTTGTAGACACTGGGATACACTGATCATTGAGAAAGGCCTAGGGGCCCTGCTCTCTAGAAGTCTGCACTCTAGTGGCTGCCGCAGACACCTATAAAAATAAATGTAATTTTAGAGTCACATGTGCCATGCGGGAAGTGAAACAGGATAGGAGACTGGGAGTTAAGAAGGGCGCTCCAGAAGGCTTTACTGAGCAGGTAACATTTGAGCTGAGATCCAAATGACAAGAAGGAGCGCGCTGCGTGAAGCCTATAGAAGGAACCTTCTGGAGGCCGGGTGGGGTGGCTCAAGCCTGTAATCCCAGCCCTTTGGGAGGCCGAGGTGGGTGGGTCACTTGAGACCAGTCTGACCAACATGGTGAAACCCCATCTCTACTGAAAGTACAAAACTATCCGGGCATGGTGGCGCATGCCTGTAATCCCAGCTACTTGGGAGGCTGAGGCAGGAGAATCACTTGAACCCGGGAGATGGAGGTTGCAGTGAGCCAAAATCTCGCCATTGCACTCCAGCCTGGGCAACAAAAGCGAAACTCCGTCTCAGAAACAAAAAAGAAGGAATCTTCTGGGTAGAGGAAATCGCAGGTACCAAGGCACTGTGCTAGTGTTGTTGGGATCTTAGCAAGCTAGAGGGTGACAGAGGCCCATTTTATATAGCCTGTTAGAGATCTTGTCAGGGCCTTCTGGTTCCCACCAGTAAGGCTACCTTCTACCTTCTGTACACTGAGTATGCCTCTTATCCCAAATGCCGGGATGAACATACAAGGATCTTTGTGGCAAAATCCCAGCTGTACATGATAGGATCTTTCTGGCGGTCAGTATAGCATAGAGCAGTGCCTTTCAAACCATCTGTGGTAGAAGTGCTTGTTTTAAATTTCCATTCAATTGTGTCAATATTTCCACAAAATTAATATAAATTAATGACCAGAAAAATAAAATTTTGAAAACATCCAAAATACAAACCCATCTCTTTTTATTGGGGTTAGCAGAGGTAAAATCATGCTGTCAGGTGGCTATGTAAGTTTCTGCAGCCTGGCCCACATGGCAAAACCTTGTCTCTACTAAAATACAAGAATTAGCTGGGCATGTGGCCCAGGCCTGTAATCCCAGCTACTCAGAAGGCTGACGCACGAGAATCGTTTGAACCCAGGAGGCAGAGGTTGCAGTGAGCCGAGATCGTGCCACTACACTCCAGCCTGGGTGACAGAGTGAGACTCCATCTCAAAAGAACAGCAACAACAAAAGTTTCTAAACCTTTACTCTCAGTTTCTGTACATGATTGTGAACTGATAACTTTTCAGACCTGCACTGCATCGCACACTTTGTTTTGAAGAGCACTTATGTAGAATGCCAAAGCCTGGGATTGCCTGGATACAAATTTCTGTCTTTGCCATTTGTTAGATGTGTAACTTACTAGATGTGCAAATTATTATTATTATTTGGGGACAGGGTCTGGCTCTGTCGCGCAGGCTGGAGTGCAGTGGTGCAATCTCGGCTCACTGCAACCTCAGCCTCTGGGGCTCAAGTGATCCTCCCACCTCAGCCTCCCGAGTAGCTGGGACTACAAGTGTGTGACCACTACGCCCAGCTAATTTTTGTATTTTCTTGTAGAGATGGGGTTTTGCCATGTTGTCCAGGCTGGTCTCGAACTCCTGAGCTCAAGTGATCTACCTGCCTCGGCCTCCGAAAGTGCTGGGATTATAGGCGTGAGCCACCACACCTGGCCTAGATGTGCAAATTATTTAATGAATCTGAGCCTCAGTTTTACTATTTGTGAAAACAGGGCTAATAGTGTCTGTCTTATGGGGTTAAGCTCATGCAGCTGAACCAATTAGCAAGGTCTAGTGCACCCAGAAAGCACTTAATAAACATCCTCTTTATTTTCTTGCTCATTTGCGGGAAAAGCCCACGTGGGAAAGGCTTTTGACTATAAACAGATAAAAGAATTATCAGGCACAGATCATTACAGTAGCTGAAATTAATTGAGGGTTTACTTTGGTCAGCATTTAGACCTCTGAGCAACCCTATAATGAGGAAAATTCTTATTTTTTTGCTCTTAATCCCTCTGACAGTTGAGGAAATAGAAGCTCATAAAAGTTGAGTTCCTTCCAAAGGGGTAGCAACTAATAAATGGTGGATGCAGAATTTGACTCCACGTATGCTTAATGTAAGAGGCTTTGTTTTTAGCAGCTGGGTCCCTCTTTTGTCTTGGGGACTCTTGGGACCTAGTGCCGCTGAATACCACTGGTTTTCTGGTGTCCTTGCAGTAACTATCCGAAGGTTACACACATCAGTGTTGAAGCAGGGTTGGCCTGGTCCCAGAAGAGCTTTTCCTCTCCTCTGCTGCCTCTTGTACCTGTAAATGTAGATGAGCTCGTTGTGGAGACTTAGAGCTGTGGGCTGGACCAAAGAAGGTAGGGTAAGAGGTAATGACAACCCGTAAAAAGTGTTAACTTTCAGTTTTTAGACAGGAATGATGAAAAAGGAAAATCTTATGAGTTTACAGTGATGAAGAGAAATATAGTGGAATCAAACACCACTGTTGGTTAGTGTGTAAAGCCAGCAATTAGGGTGAAAATCTTGGCAAGGTGTGGTGGCTCATGCCGGTAATCCCAGCACTTTGGCAGGCTGAGGTGGAAGGATTGCTTGAGCCCAGGAGTTCGAGAACAGCCTGGGCAACATAGTGAGACCTTGCCTCTACAAAAAAAAAATACAAATATTAGCCAGGCATGGTGGTGTACACTTGTAGTTCCAGCTACTCAGGAGGCTGACGTGGGAGGATTGATTGAGCCTGGGAGGTTGAGGCTGCAGTGAGCCATGACTGTACCACTGCACCTGGCCCACAGTGTGATTGTACAGTATTTTAAATTTCTAGTTCGTTTGTAATTAATTTTTTTCCCCAGCACACATCACTGAATTTCTGTAAGTTAAATGTACATGATATGGCCTCAATGAATAACCCCGCTTCTCTTTCAGGCAAAACTTGGCCTTGAGACAAATATCAAAATAGAGTGGTGGATGCAGTTGGTGGATCCCAGCACTTGGGAGGCCAAGGCTGGGGGATCACTTGAGGTCAGGAGTTCAAGACCAGCCTGGCCAACATGGTGAACGCCTGTCTCTACCAAAAATACAAACATTAGCTGGGTGTGGTGGCACGTACGTGTAGTCCCAGCTACTCGGGAGGCTGGGCATGAGAATTGCCTAAACCCAAGAGGCAGAGGTTGCAGTAAGCCAAGATTGTGCCACTGCACTCCAGCCTGGGTGATAGAGCGAGACTCTGTCTTAAAAAAACCTACAAAAACCTCCTGGGCTCAAGTGATCCCCCTGGCTTTGGCCTCCCAAAGTGGTAGGATTACAGGTGTGAGCCAATGCATCCTGCTGGTCTTTGAAATTTATTGCAACGTTCTGTCACAGTAGTGCTTACTTGCCCCTTGCTGAGGCCTATTAGCTCATCTTCCCTGTCTTATCTGAGCTGTTCTCTTCTCCAGGCTTCTTGCACCTGGGTGGCCTCCGCACTGCCCTGTACAACTACATCTTTGCTAAGAAGTACCAGGGGAGCTTCATCCTGAGGCTGGAGGACACAGATCAGACTCGCTTTGTGCCTGGGGCAGCGGAGAATATTGAGGATATGCTGGAGTGGGCAGGTGAGCCTGGCAGAGAAAGGATCTTTCTGCAGGGAAGGAACAGGAAGCAGGAAAAGGAGTCTGTGGGTCTTCTCATGGAGCTCAGAGTGGAAAATCAGGAGTTCCTGGAGAAATAACTGTGTTTGTACTGCCCGGGGTAGCAGATGCCACCTGAAAAAAATGCTGAAGCTCTCTGAAACATAGCTCCAAGACTGGTTTCTTTATTTTTTAATTTTTTAGCGTCAGGGTCTCATTCTGTTGGCTAGAGTTCCATGGCACAATCATAGCTTACTGTAGCCTTGACCTGGGCTCAAGTGATCCTCCCACCTTAGCCTCCCAAGTAGATGGGACTACAGGCACGCACCACCACCCCTGGCTAATTTTTAGTTTTTTATTTTTTTGTAGAGATGAGATCTCGCTGTGTTGCCTAAACTATTCTCAGATTCCTGGGCTCAAGCAATCCTCCTGCTACAGCCTCCCAAAGAGCTGGGATAACAGGTGTGAGCCACTGACAAGCCTGTTTTGAGATTCCTATTTTCACCGCAGAATCTCAAGTCCATTCCCTACAGGGGCCAGGCAGGAAACACAGGCCAAGTGGGAATTGGAGGAGCTGGGCCAGTGCTGCTGAGCTGTGGAAACCACATCTCATCCAGAGGAGGGAGTGCCTCTGAGCTCCCAGCTCCTTGTGCCTATGCGGGAATGCTGGCCCAGCTTGTCCAGTCTTCTGAGTTCCAAGAAGAGCCAGAAATACAGTTTTTCTGGATGAATGCTTACCTTTATTAAATCTGGGCTCAGATTTTTTTTTAACCACATTGTATAAGCCACACATACAGCTTCTGAAGTTGATCTTGTGGGAAGTTTAATCCTGAGGACAGCTAAGGTTAGGGAGAACAAAGAGGAGTGTGTTTCCTTTTCCTGGGTCGACAATTGTCTACCTATATGGACAGGTGTGACTAGGAAAGGGGAGATTCCCAAGGAAAAATACCAAGACTCTGCTAGTCTAGAGATTGAAAAACAAAAAAGAAAGAAAAATCCCAAGACTGTTTTGAGATGTGTGTTCTAATCTTAGGTAAATTACTCACTAGACTCTGGATTCCTAAAAAGTACAAAATGATTTCATATCTTTTATTGTAAAAGGCTTTAGCAGGTGTTCCGTCAAGGTCCGTTGAATAAAGGATTCTATACAAGATCAGATACTGTGATCAAGGGACCATTCTAGGTGCTAGAGACATTTAACAAAGACCCTGCACATGGCCAGGTATGGTGGCTCGTGCCTGTAATCCTAGCACTTTGGGAAGCCAAGACGTGTGGATCACTTGAGGTCAGGAGTTCGAGACCAGCCTGGCCAATATGGCAAAAACCCCATCTCTACTAAAAATACAAAATTAGCTGGTATGGTATCATGTGCCTGTATTTCCAGCTACTTGGGAGGCTGAGGCACAAGAATTGCTTGAACCCAGGAGGCAGAGGTTGCAGTGAACTGAGATCATGCCACCATACTCCAGCCTGGGCAACAGAGTGAGACTGTCTTAAAAAAAAAAAAATGTCCGTACGCGGTGGCTCACACCTGTAATCCTGTAATCCCAGCACTTTGGGAGGCCGAAGCAGGCGGATCACAAGGTCAGAAGATTGAGACCATCCTGGCTAACATGCTGAAACCCTGTCTCCACTAAAAATACAAAAAACTAGCCAGGCGTGGTGGCAGGTACCTGTAGTCCCAGCTACTCGGGAGGCTGAGGCAGGAGAATGGCGTGAACCTGGGAGGCAGAGCTTGCGGTGAGCCTAGATCGCGCCACTGTACTCCAGCCTGGGCAACAGAGTGAGACTCCGTCTCAAAAAAAAAAAAAAAACCCTGTGCTCAGTGACAAAGGGAAAGACAGATAAGTGGATTAATTATTTCTCTTTTTTAAAATTTTTTTAACAAACAAAGTCTTGCTCTGTTGCCCAGGCTAGAGTGCAGTGGTTCAAACACAGCTCACTGTAATCTCAAATTCCTGAGCTCAAGGGATCCTCTCACCTTAGCCTCCTGGCTAGCTGGAACTATAGCTGTGTGCCACCACGCCCGGCTAATTTTATTAATTTATGTTTTTGTAGAGATTGGGTCTTGCTATGTTACCCAGGCTGCTGTTGAACCCCTGACTTCAAGTAATTCTCCTGCCTTGGCCTCCCAAAATGCTGGCATCACGGTCATGAACCATCACTCCTGGCTCCTAATTCATTCTTCATAGGATATTAGATGATAATAACCAGTATGGAGAAAAGAGTAACAGGCTTAGAAACTGGGGCGAGGGATGCCCTTGTAGATAGCGTGGTCTCCTCTTAGGAGGTGACGCTGGAGCAGAGACCTGCATGAATTAGGAGCCAGCCCCGTGGTGACCTGGCGGGGGGAATGTTCAAAGCAAAAAGAATAGCCAATGCGGAGGCCACACGGCAGGAAAGTTCTGGATGTATTTGTGGAGCATCAAAAAGACCAGCTTGGTTTAACCATAGTGAGCAGAATGACCAGGGATGTGAGGATAGAAGGCTTCCCAGGCCGGGCACAGGAGTCCCTGCCTGGAATCCCAGCACTTTGGGAGACCAAGGAGAGAGGATCACTTGGACCCAGGAATCCAAGACCAACCTGGGCCACGAAGTAAGACCTTTTCTCTATAAAAAATGATCCGGGGGTAGTGGTGTACTCCTATAGCCCCAGCTACTTGGGAGGCTGAGGTGGGAGCATCACCTGAGCCTGGGGAAGTTGAGGTTGTGAGCTGTGATCATGTTACAGGATTCCTTCGGTGCCACTTTACCAGCCAGAAATCTCTGCAGCTGCCGTCGCCTCTGTCGGGCCTCGCTTGGGCCTTCTGGGCCCACTTGGCCCAGCAGGCTGCACTTGGCTCATGCCCACTTGGATCCCACACCTGCTGTGGCCCCACATTCAGCCCATGGCTGGACTGGATGTGCCACGAGTGGCTTCTTTGTTGGGTGCCGGCATCTAGATGAGGGGAAAATGGTGGCACCCAACAACTTGGGAGATGCCAGCAGTTGTGGAGCTCCAAGGGGTGTTACGGCTCTTCTTTGGGGAGTCCTGAGGTCCGAGCCCCCAGGTCCGAGCCCCCAGCACTGTCTCAGCTCTTCACTCCTGTAGCTTGGTAAACAGGAGCATGTTACAGCTCTCTTTCTCCCCTAGTCCGTTGAGCGGGAGCGTGTTACAGCTCTTTTTCTCCCTAGTCCGGTGAGCGGGAGTGTGTTACAGCTCTTTTATTCCCATCACCCGCAGCTTGGTGAGTTTTGGGTTCTTGTCCTGCAACCAAGAGGAAGAGGTGTGCAGGTACTGTAGAGTGAGTACAGCAGAGAAGAATTTTATTGAGTGACCGAAGGGAAGCTCTCCACTGCGAGAGTGGACCCTGAAAGTGGTAGCCATCTGTGAGGCTGAGTCTGGCATTTTTATGGGCTTAGAGTGGGGGAGTGTCTGCTGATTGGTCCGTGAGTGGTCTTGGAAAAAGGACCATTCAGTTGGTTAAGACATATCCTCCAAAAGGAACCAATCAAGAGAGAGTGGGTGAGACAGAGAAAGAAGTTCTCACTCCAGTCATGGACTCTATCCTGAGCTGACAGTTTGGTTTTCAGGCTTTGAGCTGTCTTTGGCTTAGAGGTCATTTCACCAGGGATTGTCCGTGACTGCATAGGAATTTGTCTGTCTCCTGTCAGTCATGCCATTATACTCCAGCCTGAGGCGACAGAGTGAGACGCTGTCTCAAAAAAAAAAAAAAAAAAAGGCTTTCCAGGAGCCAAATTACCTGGTGCCTCACAGAGCGAGATGAAGGCTTCACTTTCACGGAGGATCTGCTACTGATCAGGTACCATGCCAGGCATGAGGGATACAGTGATGAACAGCGCTGATGGTGCCGGGCCCCACCCTCCTGGAACTCCTGTGGCAGCATCATTGTGAGAATGAGGCTTGCAACCCAGACCTTGTCCCCCACCCTGGTATTTTGTTGAGGCAGAGGACAGGTATTCAGGCACCCCGTGGTGGCTGACTTCTAGAGCACCTTGCTTTGGGAGTCATTCTTTCTTTTCTTATGTTTTTCATTTTATTGATTGATTGATTGATTGAGATGGAGTTGCTCTGTCGCCCCAGCTGGAGTGCAGTGGCGCCATCTCAGCTCACTGCAAGCTCCACCTCCCGGGTTCACGCCATTCTCCCGCCTCAGCCTCCTGAGTAGCTGGGACTACAGGCACCCACCACCACACCCGGCTAATTTTGTTTCTGTATTTTTCATAGAGACGGGATTTCACCATGTTGGTCCGGATGGTCTCGATGTCCTGACCTCGTGATCCGCCTGCCTCAGCCTCCCAAAGTGCTGGGATTACAGGTGTGAGCCACCGCACCTGGCTATTATTATTATTTTTTTTAGAGGTGGTGTTTCACCGTGTTACCCAGGCTGGTTTCGAACTCCTGAGTTCAAATGAGTCACCTACCTCAGCCTCCCGAAGTCCTGGGATTACAGGCATGACCAAGCATGCCCGGCCTTTTTAAAGAACTGACATACCAAGCCTGTAATCCCAGCACTTTGGGAGGCCGAGACGGGCAGATCACGAGGTCAGGAGATCGAGATCATCCTGGCTAACCTGGTGAAACCTGGTCTCTACTAAAAAACTAGCTGGGCAAGGTAGCGGGTGCCTGTAGTCCCAGCTACTCGGGAGGCTGAGGCAGGAGAATGGCATAAACCTGGGAGGCGGAGCTTGCAGTGAGCTGAGATCTGGCCACTGCACTCCAGCCTGGGCGACAGAGCGAGACTCCGTCTCAAAAAAAAAAAAAAAATTGACATACAAGCCAGGCGCAGTGGCTCTCGACTGGCTCTCACCTGGGGTGGCTCTCCCAGCACTTTGGGAGGCCAGAGCAGGCGGATCACAAGGTCAGGAGTTCAAGACCAGCCTGGCCAACATGGTGAAACCCGTCTCTAACAAAAATACAAAAACTAGTTGGGCATGGTTAGTGGCGCATGCTTGTAACCCCAGCTACTCGGGAGGCTGAGGCAGGAGAATTGCTTGTACTGGGTGTTGGAGGTTGCAGTGAGCCGAGATTGTGCCACTGCACTCCAGCCTGGGTGACAAAGCTAGACTCTGTCTTGGGGGAAGAAAAAAAAAATGACATATAATTCCCATAATATGAAATTTATCATATCAAAGTGTACAATTCGGTGGTTTTCAATGTATTCACTGTGTTGTGCGACCATCACCACTAATTCCAGAACGTTTCCATCACCCCTAAAAGAAACTCTTCCTTATTAGCGGTCGCTCTCCATTCTACCCTCTCCTACCGCCTGACAACTATCAATCTCTTTCTGTCTTCCAACTACCATTCTCCTTCTGCCTTCATGGATTTGCATCTTCTGGACATTTCATGTGAAGGAGATCATACAACATTTGTCCTTCTGTGACTGGCTTCCTTCGCTTACCATAAGCTCATCTGTGGTCTATAAGTGCTTCGTTGCTTTTTGTAGCCAAATAATATTCATTGTATGCATATACCACATTTTGTTTATTCATCACTAGTGAATGAACATTTTGGTTACCTCTGGTTTTTGGCTGTCGATTAAAACTCTTATGAACATTTACTTGCCAGTTTTTAAATTAACATGTTTTCCGTTCTCCTAGGGGAGTCCCTCTTAAACTCTGGGGCATTCCAAGATACCACATTAAAGAGACTGGTTTAGCATTAGATCAAGAAGGGACCCCCCCCCCAAATTTACCCGATTCAGCCCTCCTTTCTGACAAATGAAGAAATGGAGGTCCCGTGGGAGGGAGCCAAGTAACATGATAATCACAGCTGGCTGGGTGCCGTGGCTCATGCCTGTAATCCCAGCACTGGGACGCTGAGGCAGGAGGATCACTTGAGCCCAGGAGTTTGAGACCAGCCTGGGCAACATAGGCAGACCTTGTCTCTATAGAAAACTTAAAAAAAGTTAGGCAGGCCTGGTGGCATGTACCTGTAGTCTCAGCTACTTGGCAGGCTGAGGTGGAAGGATCGCGTGAGCCTGAAAGGTTGAGGCTTCAATGAGCTGAGATCATGCCACTACACTCCAGCCTGGGCAACAGAGTGAGACTCTGTCTCAAATAAATAAATACCAAAGCATAGAGAGCACTGAGCACAGGCCACATGATGAGTACTTTAGTTACATCGTCATGTTCTAGTCTCATGATGATCCTCATGAGAAAGTTACTACTTATTTCCTTCTTTAACAAATGAGTACCCAGAGCCCAGAAGGATGACTTTCCCAAGGTGTCTGAGCTGTCTGGTACATTTGAACCCAGGCACACTCAGCCCAGTTTGTGTTAGCATTGAGGGTAGCAGGGTGAGCAATGTCCTTATTTTCCCAATTCATTTGAAAGCTCTTTGAGGGCAGAAACATCATCTTCCAGTTCTCGTGTCCCTGAGCCCTCTCCTGAAAGCATTCATAATGAAATTTATCCTACGTAACCAGAGGGAATTGGACTTTGGATTGGGAGTTTGGCTTACAGTAGATCATATTTAATCTAGAGCATATATTGAAACTGTCCTAAATATGCACCACTGGGCTAAGCACTTGTAAGCTCTGACACATTTATTCTCACAGTTCCCTCTGCACAGGTTGCTAGCTCCACTTTTCAAAACAGGAAACTGAGGCTTAGAAAGACTAAGTCTAGCTGGGCATGGTGGCATATGCCTATAATCCCAGCTACTCGAGAGGCTGAGGTGGCAGGATCACTCGAGCCTAGAAATTGGAGACTGTAGTGAGCTATGATTGCACTACTGCACCCTAGCCTGAGTGACACAGCAAGACTCGCTTTCTACTAAAAAATTAGCCAGATGTGGTAATGTGCACCTGTAGTCCTAGCTACTCGGGAGGCTGAGGCAGGAGGGTGGCTTGAGCCTGGTAGTTCAAGGCTGCAGTGTGCTATGATCATACCACTGCACTTCAGCTGTGTAATAGAGTGCGACCCCATCTCTTAGAAAAAGAAAGGCGGCCGGGCGCGGTGGCTCAAGCCTGTAATCCCAGCACTTCGGGAGGCTGAGACGAGCGGATCACGAGGTCAGGAGATCGAGACCATCCTGGCTAACACGGTGAAACCCCGTCTCTACTAAAAACTACAAAAAAAAAAACTAGCCGGGCGAGGTGGCGGCGCCTGTAGTCCCAGCTACTGGGAGGCTGAGGCAGGAGAATGGCGTGAACCCCGGAGGCGGAGCTTGCAGTGAGCTGAGATCCGGCCACAGCACTCCAGCCTGGGTGACAGAGCGAGACTCCGTCTCAGGAAAAAAAAAAAAAAAAAAGAAAAAGGCTAAGTACCACAAACAGCAGTGTAATAAGTGGTTAAGAGTGTTGGCTCCAGTGCCCATTAGTCTGGGTTTGAAGCTGATTGTGCCTCTTCTACTCGGCCAGGTGACAAAGCACGTCTGTGCCTCAGTGTCCTCCTTACAGAATGGGGAAATAACCGCACCTACCTGCTAGGGTGGGTTTGAGGCTTCGGGGAAAAGTGTCTTTTTTTTTTTTTTTTTTTTTTCCCCATGAGACGGAGTCTCGCTCTGTCTCCCAGGCTGGAGTGCAGTGGTACGATCTCAGCTCACTGCAAGCTCCATCTCCCGGGTTCACGCCATTCTCCCGCCTCAGCCTCCCAAGTAGCTGAGACTACAGACGCCTGCCACCACACCTGGCTAATTTTTTGTATTTTTAGTAGAGACAGGGTTTCACCGTGTTAGCCAGGATGGTCTCGATCTCCTGACCTCGTGATCCGCCCACCTCGGCCTCCCAAAGTGATGGGATTACAGGCATGAGCCACCGCACCCAGCCAAAAGTGTCTTTTATGGCACTCAGCTTCCTGGTACTCACACATTGGTAGCACCTCGGGATCCCTTGTCACAGCTACTAAGTGGCAGAACCAGGAGTCCAACCAGGGCCTGATGGGCTGTTCTCTGAACCATGATTTTTTTCTCCTAAGTCAGCTGTTCCCAGGCCTGGGGCTTGTTTCTCCCTCTCCAGGGAAGCAATGGATTGAGAGGACATACAATTGGGGGTGTGGACTTCGGAGCCCGTACACCTCTGTTTGCTCCTTAGTCCACGAGCCCATGCAACTTTGAGTGCTTTACCTCTCTGTGTTTTAACTTTTCATCTCCAAAAGGGACATTGGGCCGGGTGCAGTGGCTCACACCTATAATCCGAGCACTTTGAGAGGCCGAGGTGGGTGGATCACCTGAGGTCAGGAGTTCAAGACCAGCCTGACCAATGTGGTGAAACCCTGTCTCTGCTAAAAATATAAAAATTAGCTGGGTGAGGTGGCACATGCTTGTAATCCCAGCTATTCTGGAGGCTAAGGCAGGAGAATTGCTTGAACTTGGGAGGTGGAGGTTCCTGTGAGCCAAGATTGCACTACTGCACTCCAGTCTGGGCAACAGAGCAAGACTCTGCCTCAAAAAAGAAGGGAGGTCAGCGGGGGGTAGGGCCAGGAGTGGTGGCTCACCTGTAATCCCAGCACTTTAGGATGCCGAAGTGGGTGGCACCTGAGGTCGGGAGTTCAAGACCAGCCTGACCAACATGGAGAAACCCCGTCTCTATTAAAAATACAAAAATTAGCCAGGCATGGTGGCACATGCCTGTAATCCCAGCTACTCAGGAGGCTGAGGCAGGAGAATTGCTTGAACCCAGGAGGCGGAGGTTGCTGTGAGCTGAGATCACACCACTGCACTCTTGCCTGGGCAACAAGAGTGAAACTCTGCCTCAAATAGAAAAGTGGCAGGGGGTGACATTGTACTAATGCCAACCTTATGGATTGTTATAAGGATTAAAGCTTTAATATATGCATAAAGCACTTAGAGCCATGCCTGGGAACGAGTGCTGTGTGTACCTTAGCTGTCATTATGGCCTGTGTTCTAGGTATCCCCCCTGATGAGAGCCCCCGCCGGGGTGGTCCTGCTGGGCCCTATCAGCAATCTCAGCGATTGGAACTGTACGCCCAGGCCACAGAGGCGCTGCTGAAGACCGGAGCTGCTTATCCCTGTTTCTGCTCGCCCCAGCGGCTGGAGCTCCTGAAGAAGGAGGCCTTGCGGAACCACCAGATTCCCCGGTAAGAACCCCAACTTGTTGCATATGCCTCACCGACATTGGGTGTGTTTGTTACCTGGTGCTGCATAAGAAATTTCCCTAAATGTGTATTATCTCTCAGTTTCTTTGGGTCAGGCATCTGAGTGTGGCCTCACCCGTTCCTTTGGCTCAGGGATTCTCAAAGCCACTAGCAACTACAGGTCCTAGCCAGTCCTGGAGTTCTCTTAAGGCTTAGCTTGGGGAGGATCTACTTCCATCTTCTCTCACAAGGCTATTGGCCAGCCTCAGGTCCTCGCTAGCTGTTGCCTGGAGACATCAGTTGTTTGCCATGTGGGCCTCTCCATAGGGCAGCTCACAGCATGGCAGCCAGCATTCCTGAAAGCCAGCCAAGGAGAGAGTGAGCAGGTACAAGCTGGAGTCCACCTAGTTGTGGAAGCGACTTCTCACCACTTTATAGGCTGTATATTCCTTATCTGGAATGCTTGGAACCAGAAGTGTTTTGGATTTTGGATTTTTGATTTTTTGCATATTGAAATATCTACACAGATATAATGAGATACCTTGGGGATGGGACCCAAGTCTAAACATGAGATTCATTCATGTTTCATGTATGCTTTATACACATAGGCTGAAGGTGATTTTATGCAATATTTTAAATAATTTTGTGCATGAAACAAAGTTTTGACTATTTTAACTGTAGCCTGTCACATGTGTTTGGGTGTTGAATTTTCCACTTATGGCATCATGTCAGCACTCAAAAGGTTTCAAATGTCAGATAGTTGTGGCTTTTTTTTTTTTTTTTTTTGAGACAGAGTCTCACTCTGTTGCCCAGGCTGGAGTGCAGTGGTGCCATCTTGGCTCACTGCAACCTCTGCCTCCCAGCTTCAAGCAATTCTGCCTCAGCCTCCTGTGTAGCTGGGACTACAGGCGCATGCCACCACAACTGGCTCATTTTTGTGTTTTTAATAGAGATGGGATTTTGTCATGTTGCCCAGGCTCTTCCCAAACTCCTGAACTCAAGCAGTCTTCCCACCTCAGCCTCCCAAAGTGCTGGGATTGCAGTCATGAGCCACTGTACCTGGACCATTGGAGCATTTCAGATTAGACATACTTGGCATTATTTTTGTTCATTAGACAGAAGTCACTAGGCCCAGCCCACACACAAGGGGAGGGGACTACACAAGGACAGAAACACCAGAAGGCGAGAATGATTGGGGGCCATGTTAGAAGCTGCCTGACACATTGGGTCTCAGAAAGTAATGTGTAAAGTAATTTTAATTACTTGTTATTTTGAATGGGCAAAATGTTCTATATTTAAAAGGTCCACAGGGCGGACATGGTGGCTCACGCCCGTAATCCCAGCACTTTGGGAGGCTGAGGTGGGTGGATCATGAGGTCGGGAGTTCAGAATCAGCCTGGCCAATGTGATGAAACCCCATCTCTACTAAAAATACAAAAATTAGCTGGGCGTGGTGGTATGCCTGTAGTCCTAGCTGCTTGAGAGGCTGAGGCAGGAGAATCATTTGAACCCAGGTGGAGGTTGCAGTGAGCTGAGATTGCACCACTACACTCCAGCCTGGGCGACAGAGCAAGTCTCTCTCCCCGCAGAAAAAAGAAAAGAAAAACGAAAGGTCCACAAAGGGCCGGGTGTGGTGGCTCAAGCCTGTAATCCCAGCACTTTGGGAGGCAGAGGCAGGCAGATCATTTGATGTCAGGAGTTCGAGACCAGCCTGGCCAACGTGGTAAAACCCCATCTCTACTAAAAATACAAAAATTAGGCCTGGAGTGATGGCTCATGCCTGTAATCCCAGTACGTTGGGAGGCCGAGGTGGGCAGATCACCTGAGGTCAGGAGTTCAAGACCAGCCTGGCCAGTATGGTGAAACCCCATCTCTACAAAAATACAAAAATTAGCTGGGCATGATGGTGGGTGTCTGTAATCCCAGCTACTTGGGAGGCTGAGGCAGGAGAATAGCTTGAACCTGGAAAGTGAAGGTTGCAGTGAGCTGAGATCGTGCCATTGCACTCCAGTCTAGGTGACAGAACGAGACTCCGTCTCAGAAAAAAATTAGCTGAGCTTTGTGGTGCATGCCTGTAATCCTAGCTACCTTGGAGGTTGAGGTACTAGAATCGCATGAACCCAGAAGGTGGAGGTTGCAGTGAGCTGAGATTGTGCCATTGTACTGCAGCCTGGGTGACAGAGGGAAGCTGTCTCAAAAAAAAAAAAGGTCCACAAAGACGTATATTGAAAGAACTCTCTTCCAGTCTTTTTTTTTTTTTTGTTAATTGTTTATTTAACAAGAGGAACTATTTCTTAGCCCACATATTCATGTGTCATAGTTCAGGAGTCAGTGACAAACTTCTCGGTAATTCAACCTGAAGAAATTCTTTATATTCCAAGGATTACTTTACACTCTGAAAGATACCAGCCTTCCTCATCTCCTCAAAATCTTTCATGGCATCATAGTTTCTGTAGAAATCTGCGTATGCCTTCTTTCTTTTATCAGCCACACCAAACTTATACAAAGCTGCAACTCCCAGGGATAGCACGAATGCTGTAACCATATGAAATCGCAGGCACTTGGCCAGAAGGCCACGCATCTGAGGTTTTGGCAAAACTTCGGATGCCATGGTAGTTGCTGTCCTTGATACGTATGCCAACCTCAATACCACCGTCCTTCCCGACTAAAGGTCTCTTCCAGTCTTGACTGTGGCCACTCAGTTCTGCAGAGACAACCAATGTTAAAATTTTCTTATGTCTCCTTCAGAGACATTCAGTGCATATACCGATAAGGGCCTATATTTTCTCTTTTTCCTTATTCACATGGTAGCACACAATGTACTATGTATGTGCTATGTGGGGCAATTTACCATGTCCACTTACTATCTTGAGGATCAGATATCAGTCCATAATAATGTATAATATAATATATATGGATATAACTTCATTTACTTAATCAGTTTCATCTTAACCTTTATTTTTAATTTATTTTATTTCATTTCATTCCTTTCCCTTCCCCTCCCCCCCCCCCCCCCCCCCGCCCTTTCCCTTTCCCTTGCTCTATTCCCCAGGCTGGAGTGCAGTGGCGCGATCTTGGCTCACTGCAATCTCCGTCTCCCGGGTTCAAGTGATTCTCTGGCCTCAGTTTCCCAAGTAGCTGGGATTACAGGCGCCCGCCACTACACCCGGCTAATTTTTGTATTTTTTTAGTAGAGACGAGGTTTTACCATGTTGGTCAGGCTGGTCTCAAACTCCTGACCTCAAGTGATCTGCCCAAGTGATCTTCAGGTGGCCTCCCAAAGTGCTGGGATTACAGGCATGAGCTACCACGCACGGCCTTAACAAATATTTATGTTGTTATTTTTTTCTTTGGAGAAGGATTCTTGCGCTGTTGCCCAGGCTGGAGTGCAGTGGTGTGATCTTGGCTCACTGCAACCTCCATCTCCTGGATTTAAGCAATTCTCCTGTCTCAGCCTCCCGGGGAGCTGGGACTAGAGGTGCACGCCGCCACACTTGGCTAGTTTAGTTTTCTTTTGTATTTAGTAGAGACAGGGTTTCACCGTGTTCCCCAGGCTGGTCTCTAACTCTTGAGCTCAGGCAGTTCACCTGCCTCAGCCTCCCAAAGTGCTAGGATTACAGGCATGAGCCACCACATCCGGCCCAAACCTTTATGTTATTTCTAATATTTGGTTATAAAAAAAGAGAGCTATGATGACTAATGTTGACATATGTCATTTTGCACTTGTTCGGTGTGTTTGCTGAATACCTTCCTAGAGGTGGAATTCCTGGGTCGAGTTGTAGCTTTGATGGATACCGCCAAGTGGCTGGCCCTTTACTTGTTTATACTCCCATCCACAGTAGCATCATCACATCATCACCCTGTAGTCCCAGCTACTCGGGAGGCTGAGGCAGGAGAATGGCGTAAACCCGGGAGGCGGAGCTTGCGGTGAGCTGAGATCCGGCCACTGCACTCCAGCCTGGGTGACAGAGCAAGACTCCGTCTCAAAAAAAAAAAAAGAAAACTATAAAGTCTGAGCCATATAAAACCTGTACTGTCCTAGTTGGGTTTTTTTGAGTTTGTTTTTGAGATGGAGTCTCACTCTGTCACCCAGGCTGGAGTGCAGCAGCGTGATCTTGGCTCACTGTAGCCTCTGCCTCCCAGGCTCCCAAGTAGCTGGGATTACAGGTGCACCCCACCATGCCAGGCTAATTTCAGTAGAGATGGGGTTTCACCATGTTGGCCAGGCTGGTCTCGAACTCCTGACCTCAGGTGATCTGCCTACCTCAGCCTCCCTAAGTGCTGGAATTACAGGCATGAGCCACTGTGCCTGGCTTCTAGTTGTTTTAGTCTGTCTTTTTACATTGACTTTTGTTTTCTAAATGCTGTTCTCCAAGCTGTCATGTTTGGATTACAGAACAACCTGTAAGATGAATACCTGTTTCAAATGTGCATTATTAAATATGTTCTGTCCAAGTGCAGTGGCTCACTCCTGTAATCCCAGCATTTTGGGAGGACAAGGGGCAGGAGAACTGCTTGAGTCCAGGAGTTCAAAACCAGCCTGGGTAATGAAACCTTGTCTCTACTAGAAATTAAAAAAAAAAGAAAGAAAAAAAGAATTAGCCGGGCATGGTGGGTAATGTGTGGTTCCACCTACTTGGGAGGCTGAAGCAGGAGGATCGCTTGAGCCCAGGAAGTCAAGGCTGTGGTGAGTCACGATTGCATCGCTCCAGCCTGGGTGACAGAGCAAGACCTTGTCTGAAAACAAAAGTTTTCAGGGACGCTAACTGTCAACTTTATTAAGGAGGATTGCTTTGTACCTACCACGTAGTGTAAAATAAAATCAAGTAATATAGTCTCAACAGTTGTGGCCCCCTCCTTTTTTTTTTTTTTTTTTTGAGACAGGGTCTCATTCTGTCTCCCAGGCTGGAGTGCCGTGGCACAATCTGAGCTCATGGCAACCTCCATCTCCCTGGTTCAGGTGATTCTCCTGCCTCAGTCTCCTGAGTAGCTGAGATTACGGGCACACACCACCACACCCAGCTAATTTTTGTACTTTAATATAGATAGGGTTTCACCATGTTGCCCAGGCTGGATTTGTGGTCTTTTTTTGATCCTAAGAGCTGGTACTGTTTAAGGCCCAAAGTAATAGTTTTTACAGATCTTTTAGCTTCAATTAAGCTTTTACAATAAAAAGGATTTGTATTGCACTGAGTTTTCACAAACTTTTGGTTTGTAAAATCCATACTGGATCTGTTCTTTTCCAACCAAATGTCTAGGCTTATTTGACTTTTCCACCCCAGTGATATTTCACTCTCTTTATTAAATATTAGCAGATATACTTTGATAACCAACACAGCTTGTATGAACACTGAGCAAGTGTCCATCATTATTACCTTCCTGTTTAGTCTGCAAAATATAACAACTTAGATGAACTGTCTGATTTGCTTTCGCTTATTAAACACGTTCACCATGAGATGATGTGTATAACATCAGATACCGTTAAACTAGACTAGGATTTAATACAAATCCTGAAAGCTTAAAATAAATACATACATACATACATACATACATGGCTGCATGGATTCCACAACAGGGCATGACTATAATTTTAAAAAAATAATAATAATCTGTTGGCCAGGCATGGTGGCTCATGCCTATAATCCTAGCACTTTGGGAAGCTGAGGTGGGAAAATCGCTTAAGTTTCACACCAGCCTGGGCAAAATAGGGCAATTCCATCTCTACAAAAATTTGAAAACTAGCTGTGTGCCAGCCAGGCATGATGGCTCACACCTATAATCCCAGCACGTTGGGAGGCTGAGGTGGGTGGATCTCCTGTACTCAGGAGTTTGAGACCAGCCCAGGCAACACGGAAAACCCTGCCTCTACCAAAAAACCAAAACAAAAAAACATTGCCGGGCATGGCGGCACACACCTGTGGTTCCAGCTGTTTGGGAGATGGGAGGACTGCTTGAGCCCAGGAGGCAGAGGTTGCCTTGAGCCGAGATCACATCGCTGCACTCCAATCTGAGGGACAGAGTGAGACCCCATCTCAAAACAAAACTAAAAAAACCAAAACACTAGCTGTGAGTGTTGCTACGTGGCTGTGTTCACAGATACTTGTGAGGCTGAGGTTGTGGGATTGCTTGAACCCAGGAGATTCAAAGCTGCAATGAGCTGTGATCATGCTGCTATACTCCAGCCTGGGTCACAGAATGAGATGGGGAAAAAAAAAATCTTCTGTCAACAGACAAATAGATTGTTTATAATAAAAAGACAATGTCACCGTAAACGTCATGACCTTGGCCAAATAGCTGAGCCCTTGATCAAATAGTTTACAGGCTGGAGTGCAGTGGCCGGATCTCAGCTCACCGCAAGCTCCGCCTCCCGGGTTTACGCCATTCTCCTGCCTCAGCCTCCCGAGTAGCTGGGACTACAGGCGCCTGCCCCCTCGCCCGGCTAGTTTTTTGTATTTTTTTTAGTAGAGACAGGGTTTCACCGTGTTAGCCGGGATGGTCTCGATCTCCTGACCTCGTGATCCACCCGTCTCGGCCTTCCAAAGTGCTGGGATTACAGGCTTGAGCCACTGTGCCCGGCCAACTTTATAGTTTTCTTACTGCATCATCAATGTATCGATGTAGAATATCTGTTCCAGGTAGGCGCGGTGGCTCATGCCTGTAATCCCAGCACTTTGGGAGGCCAAGGCGAGTGGATTGCTCGAGCCCAGGAGTTCAAACTCAGCCATTGCAACATGGTGAGCCCCCATTTCTACCAAAAAAAAATACAAAAATTAGTCAGGTATGGTGATGCATGCCTGTAGTCCCAGCTACATGGGAGGCTAAGGTGGGAGAATCACTTTACGCTTGGGAAGGTCTAGGCTACAGTGAGCTGTGATCACTCTACTGTACTCCAGCCTGGGTGACAGAGTGAGACCCTGACTCAAAAAAAAAAAAGAAAGAAAAATAAAAGAAATAAACCCTGTCTCTATTAAAAATACAAAAAAGTAGCTGGGTATAGTTGTGCATACCTGTAGTCCCAGCTGCTTGGGAGGCTGAGATGGGAGAATCACCTGAACCCAGGAAGTCAAGACTGCAGTGAGCCATGATTGCGCCGCTGCATTCAAGCCTGATCAACGGGAGTGAAACCTTGTCTGCTGTCTCAATGAATGAATGAATGTTTCTTCAGCTGACCCCATTGCTCTGGATTTAAAGAAATACCTTTTCTTCCTGGTTTTATTTAACCTTCGAGATCCATCCAATAATCTCTAATATCATCAATTAGCACTTCCCCTTTAACATCCCAAACACTAAGGTACTTCATTTTCCCAGTCTGAAACATGTTATCAGCCCGGCACAGTGGCCTGTAATCTAATCGCAGCACTTTGGGAGACCGAGGAGGGTGGATCACTTGAGAGCAGGAGTTCAAGACCAGCCTGGGCAACATGGTGAAACGCCATCTCTATATGAAATTTAAAAAAGAAAAGAAGCATTATTTCTGCTGCCGCTGCTCTGTTTGGAAGATGACAGAGCTCCCGGAGTTTTGCCAGTCTTTTGTTCCATTACAAGTTTTTCTGGAGCAACTTACTTTTTCTTCTTTAACTTTTTGTCAACCTCACTGTCAGAATTGCTGCCAGAAGAGCTTGAAGAAGCAAATTCCTTTGATTTAGACATTGCACTGCCCTACTCCTGCAGCTGAACACCCTTCTGTTCACTCATGTGCAACTGACTCATTTTTAAAAACAACTTTTTTGGCTGGTTATGGTGGCTCACGCCTGTAATCCCAGCATTTTGGGAGGCCAAGGCAGGCAGTTCACAAGGTCAGGAGTTTGAGACCAGCCTTACCAACATGGTGAAACTTGTTTCTACTAAAAATACAAAACTTAGCCGGGCGTGGTCACAGGCACCTGTAATCCTAGCTACTCTGAGACAGAGTACTGAGTACAGAGTACTGAGGCTGAGACAGGAGAATTGCTTGAACCCGGGAGGCGGAGGTTGTGGTGAGCCGAGGTCATGCCACTGCACTCCAGCCTGGGCAACAGAGTAAGACTCCATCTCAAAAAAAAAAAAAAACAACTTTTTTTTTTTGAGACAGGGTCTCGCTGTGTCACCCAGGCTAGAGTGCAGTGGCGCCATCATAGCTTACTGCAGCCTCAACTTCCTGGGCTCCCATGATTCTTCTACCTTGGTCTCCCACGGATCTGGGACTACAGGAATGCACCACCACGCCTGGCTGATTTTGTTTTGTTTTGTTTTGTTTTGTGGAGACAGAGTCTCACTATGTTGCCCAGGCTGATATTTTAAATTTTTAAATAAGAGACAGGATTTTGCTATGTTACCCAGGCTGGTCTTAAACTCTAGAGGTCAGACTGTCCTCCTACCTTGACCTCCCAAAACACTGGGATTACAGACATGAGCAACGGTGTCTAGTCCCATGCACCATTTATTGATTGATTGAACGCTTAGCTGTGTCAAAGACTATCCTTACAAGCATTCCATCTGTGTCTCAGAACGCTTTTGGGTAGTTAGCGGAATACCCTGTTAGAAGGGAGAAACGATACTTTAACTCACAGATGAATCACCTGGGGACCTAGTTAATGTGCAGATTCTGACTCAGTAGGTCGGGGTGGAGCCTGAGAGCCTGCATTTCTGACTGACTCCCGGGAGGCTGATGCTAGGGGCCCACAGACCACACTTTGAGTAGCCAGGACATCGATCATAGACATTTGTCTTTTGATTCTGCACAAGGCTGGAGGTGGGTGACTCCAGGATGAGACTAGCAGCGTAGGGATGCCAGGGCTCTATTTTGGCTTCTCTCTGCCTTCATTGCCCTCCCTCCCACAGTTGCAAGTAGCTGTGGCAGGTTTAAGCATGCTCCCCTCACAGGACAACATCCAAAGAGGACAGAAGTGGGGTAGTGGGAAATTTTAAGAAGGGATTTTCCTCCTGTGGCTGTCTCTCCTTGTCCTTTGGAGAGAAAAACCTTTCCCAGAACCTTAATTCTTCCTCACACCCAAGGCGTGCTTTTCTTCGCATCCTAGTGACTAGGATGGGGTTACATTCCTGCCTGGACTCGTCACTGGCATGGGGCAATAGGATTGCAAGATTGGCTATACCAATCAGGATTCAGCCCCTCAGACTAAGCATTTTGCTATTTTCTTGTTAGCAGGGAAAAAGCATGGAATGGCTGGTAGATAGGCAGACATTCATGTCTGCTACACCATGTTATCTTGGTTTTCCACACAACTGTATTATTATCCCCGTTCTAGACTGAGGAAGCAGCTTGCAGTAGTAACTGACTTGCTTAAGGTCACACAGCTATGACAAAGGTAGGACTCCTGTCCATCAACCTGTCCATCAGCAGTACTCACGCTGCTCTGCTCCCCATCAGGTATGACAATAGGTGCCGGAACATGAGCCAGGAGCAGGTGGCCCAGAAGCTGGCCAAGGACCCCAAGCCTGCGATCCGCTTCCGCCTGGAGCAGGCAGCGCCGGCCTTCGAGGACCTGGTGTATGGCTGGAATAGGCATGACGTGGCCAGCGTGGAGGGAGACCCAGTCATCATGAAGAGCGATGGCTTCCCCACATACCACCTGGCCTGCGTGGTGGACGACCACCACATGGGCATCAGCCACGTGCTGCGAGGCTCCGAGTGGCTCGTCTCCACTGCCAAGCACCTGCTTCTCTACCAGGCCCTGGGCTGGCAGCCACCCCACTTCGCCCACCTGCCCCTGCTCCTCAACAGGGATGGTAGCAAGCTCTCCAAGAGGCAAGGGGACATTTTCCTGGAGCACTTTGCTGCTGAAGGCTTCCTGCCCGATTCCTTGTTGGACATCATCACCAACTGTGGCTCAGGTTTTGCAGGTACCTGTCCACCTGAGCGGTCCCAGCAGCAGAGAGTGTGGCCAGGAGGAGCAGGGCTTTGGCTCAGACAGTCCTGCTCTTTGGTCCCAGCTTTGCCATCTACCAGCCGGGTGACCTTGGACAAGTTTATTCTTTTATTCAACAGATGTTTATTTTGCCAGACACTGCATTAAGTGCTGGGGCTACAATAGTGAGCACGATAGACACAATCCCTGCCCTCAAGGGGCTTATAGTCTCTGAGCCTCAGTTGCATATCTGGAAAATGGGGATAAGTGTCTACTTCATAGGGTTAGGATTCACTGAGCTCAGGAGTGTAAGGTACCGAGCCCAGCACCTGTCACACAATAAGCACAAAAAATGACAGACCCTATGATTATGACAATTATTGCTACTATTACAATCATGTATGCTAACAGTATTACTAGAACTAATATGGATCTACTTTCTTTTTTTCCTTCTTCATTTTACTGCCAGATGAATCTAGTTTATTTCAAGCTGAGCACTTATCCATGATCCAAGACTTAGACCTAAACCTTGAAGAAGCAAGTATCAGATAGGATGACCTGAAGGATTTCTGAAAATGTGTCCAGAATAGTCTGCCTGCTGGTCTCACTTCATTTAATAGAACATACTGTTAAAGGGTAGATACATGTCTCCACTGTTCGTAAGAGGATTGTGAAGCTCAGAGAAGCTGAGTAACTTGCCAAAGTCACACACCTAGTGAGGGATATAGTGCTTTAGGCCTATGCCTGATCACGGTGCCTGCTGACTGTGTGGGACCGAGCTGCTGCTCACAAGAAGCAGCTCCCAGCACCATGGTTCTTAACTTTTTTGTTTTTGAAACAGAGTTTCGCTCTTGTACCCCAGGCTGGAGTGCAATGGTGCGATCTCGGCTCACTGCAACCTCCGCCTCCCGGGTTCAAGCGATTGTCCTGCCTCAGCCTCCCGAGTAGCTGGGATTACAGGCACCTGTCACCACGCCCGGCTGATTTTTGTATTTGTAGTAGAGACGAGGTTTCACCATGTTGTCCAGGCTGTTCTCAAACTCCTGACCTCAGGTGATCCGCCCGCCTTGGTGCTTGAACCATTGCACCTGGCCTGGTTCTTAACTCTTGACTGTGCTTTGGAATCAACTAGGAAGCTTGTAAAATATGCTCAGACCCCAACCAAACCCAGTTGACTCAGATCTCTGGTACAGCCAGGCAATGAGTATACTGTTCTGCAGCTCATGTCTTGAGAGTAATGGAGATGGGTTTAGCCTGATTGTTTTCAGACCCTTTTTTCCTTAACGACAGAACCCTTTCGGAAAAGGAAAACCTATTCAGCCTCTAGATATATAAATAGCTAGAAGTTAAATCCCTTTGGGCAAAGTGGAATGGGGAGCCCACGGCTTGCTCACTCAGCCTCCCTTGTGTTTGAAAGTAGAAGGAGGGTGGGCGCAGTGGCCCACGCCTGTAATCCCAGCACTTTGGGAGGCCAACGCAGGAGGATCATTTGAACCTGGGAGTTTGAGACCAACCCAGGCAATATAGTGAAACTCTGTCTCTACAGAAATTTTTGTTTATTTATTTATTTATTTATATATTTGATGGAGTCTTACTCTGTTGCCCAGGCTGGAGTGCAATGGCACAATCTTAGCTTACTACAACTTCCGCCTCTCAGGTTCAAGTGATTTTCCTGCTTCAGCCTCTTGAGTAGCTGGGATTACAGGCATGTGCCACCACGCCTGGCTAATTTTTGTATTTTTAGTAGAGATGGATTTCACCATGTTAGCCAGGCCAGTGTCGAACTCCTGACCTCATGATCTGCACACCTCTGCCTCCCAAAATGCTGGTATTATAGGTGTGAGCCACCATGCCTGGCCCTACAGAAAAATTAAAATTAGTCGGGTGTGGCAGTATGTGCCTGTAGTTCCAGCTACTTGGAAGACAGGCTGGAGGATTGCTTGAGCCTGAGAGTTTGAGGTTACAGTGAGCTATGATTGTACTGCTGCACTCCAGCCTGAGCAGCAGAGCAAGATCCTGTCTCTTAAAAAAAAAAGAGATAAAGTGGAAGGAGGAAGGGAGGGAGGAAGCTGAATGGCTGGGCCTCTCTTCTTTGCAGAGAACCAAATGGGCAGGACCCTGCCAGAACTGATCACGCAATTCAACCTGACCCAGGTCACCTGTCACTCAGCCCTGCTGGACCTGGAGAAGCTCCCAGAATTCAACAGGTGAGTAGGGATCATGGAGATCCCCTGGTGGGAAAGGGCTTTCTTGCTCAAGACAGTCTCTACAGCAGAGGGTATAATGGACTCTGGTACCTAATTCTGTGTGACCACGACTAAATCACCTAACCTCTTTGAGCCTGTTTCCTTTTCTCTAAAATGGGATTAATAACAGTACCAATCTTATATGATTATTCTATGAAAGTATTTTGTATAGCCCTGGCACATACATAGTGCTCAGTAAATGGTATACATATATATATATATATATTTTTTTTTTTTTTTTTTGAGACGGAGTCTCACTCTGTTGCCCAGGCTGGAGTACAATGGCACAATCTCAGCTCACTGCAACCTCTGCCTCCCGGGTTCAAGCGATTCTCCTGCCTCAGTCTCCGAAGTAGCTGGGATTATAGGTGCCCACTACTACACCCGGCTGATTTTTTTGTATTTTCGGTATGAGACGGGGTTTCACCATGTTAGTCAGTCAGGTCTCGAACTCCTGACCTCAGGTGATCCACCCGCCTTGGCCTCCCCAAGTGCTGGGATTACAGGCGTGAGCCACCACACCCAGTGGTACATATATTTTTATCATTAGCGTTGTGTTCCTAGCCACCCCTTGTGTGGACTCTGTTAACAACCAAAGCCTGGAGAGGGGTATCTTCATTTTAGACTCACCTCCCCCTGTCAACCTTTCACCCAGCCAACACAGTGATTGAGCACTGTCCCATGGCATCTGCTTTATATTTCATGTATTTGATATTGCAAGTAGCTCTTCACTTGGAAACCTCCAAATATCGTTCCAACTCAAATCATTGTTAACATGTCTGAGTCAAAGGGTATTAGTGTTGTCCAGGCATGGTGGCTCACACCTTTAATTCCAGCACTTTGGGAGGCCAAGGTTGGCAGATCACCTGAGGTCGGGAGTTCGAGACCAGCCTGGCCAACATGGTGAAACACTGTCTCTACTAAAAATACAAAAATTAGCTGGACATGGCACATGCTTGTAGTCCCAGCTACTTGGGAGGCTGAGGCAAGGAGGATCACTTGAACCTGGGAGGCAGAGGTTGCAGTGAGACAGGATCACACCACTGCACTCTAGCCTGGGCAACAAAGTGAGATTCTGTCATTAAAAAAAGTTATTAGTGGTTAAGACCATCAGCCAGGTGTGCACCTGGGGTGAGGGTCTTACTGATACTTTGCCTAGAGCACTAGTTTGGGGACGCAGTATCCTCAGTGCATTTACTTGCATGAGCCCAGATAATTAACATCAGTTGCAGATATTTTAGGGCTGTTTATTTACCTCTTCCATCAGATCTATGAGGTCAGTTGTATGATTTTGCCCTGTTTTACATATGAGGAACCCAAGACATAGAGAGGTTAAGAAGCTAGCCAAAGTTCACACAGTAAACAGTGGGCAGCTTTTGAATGGGGCATTCAAGAGTGGATGTAGGCTGGGTGTGGTGGCTCATACCTGTAATCCCAGCACTTTGGGAGGCCGAGGCAGGTGGATCACCTGAGGTGAGGAGTTTGAGATCAGCCTGGCCAACATGGTGAAACCCCATTTCTACTAAAAAATACAAAAAAAAAAAAGAGAGCCCGATGTGGTGGTGGGTGCCTGTAGTCCCAGCTACTCAGGAGGCTGAGACAGAAGAATCGCTTGAACGCAGGAGGTGGAGGTTGCAGTGAGCCGAGATTGCACCATTACACTCCAGCCTGGGCAACAAGAGTGAAACTCCATCTCAAAAAAAATGCCACTTTCTATATGTTTTAGAGGCTGGGTCTTGCCCTGTCACCCAGGTTGGAGTGCAATGGTGACATCTCAGTTCACTGCAGCCTCAAACTCCCAGGCTGAAGTGATCCTTCCTCCTCAGCCTCCAGAGTAGCTGTCTACAGGTGTGTACCACCACGCCAGGCTAAGTTTATTATTTTTAATATTTTTTTGTAGAGATGGCATCTCACTATTGTTGCTCAGGTTGGTCTCAAACTCCTGGCCTCAAGTGATCCTCCCTTCTCAGCCTCCCAAAGTTCTGGGATTAAGTGAGTCACTGCACCTGGCCAAAATCATCTTCAGGTCCAATAGGGCTGAGTGGCAGGTGACCCGGGAAGCCGAGGTTGCAGTGAGTGGAGATTGCACCACTGTACTCCAGCCTAGGCAACACAGTGAGGCTCCATCTCAAAAATAAATAAATAAATACAAATAAAATGTCAGCTACTATTTTGAAAACACTGAAAACGTGGCTGGGCATGGTGGCCCACACCTGTAATCCTGGCACTTTGGGAGGCCAAGCTGGGTGGATTGCTTGTTGCCCAGCCTGGGCAACATAGCAAGACCCTGTCTCTACAAAATATTAAGACATTAGCCGAGCATGATGATGTGTGTCTGTGGGCCCAGCTACTTGGGAGGGTGAGGTGGGAATATCACTTGTGCCTCGGAGGTCTAGGCTGTAGTAAGCCATGATTGTGGTACTGCACTCCGGTCTGGGCAACAGAGCAAGACTCTCAAACAAAAACAAAAGCAAAACCCCTGAAAACAAAGCATGTCTCCAAGTTGCTTGGGACTTTCAGGCTGTTTGTGAACTTAGTCACATCCCTTTCTTTTTATAAATGTAAAGAGAATTCTACTTCTAGCTCGCGAAAGGGAGGGCTCATGGAACCTGATATGTCATTCTTCCAACTTCACCCTCTCCCCGGGGGAGAGATGGTTTGGGTGGGTTGGGGTGTTGACAGTAGGGCAGCCCCTTGATTTCTTCCGCAGGCTGCACCTCCAGCGGCTGGTGAACAATGAGAGCCAGAGGCGCCAGCTGGTGGAGAAGCTGCAGGCCCTTGTGGAGGAGGCCTTTGGGAGCCAACTGCAAAATAGGGATGTCCTCAACCCAATCTACGTGGAGAGGATCCTCCTGCTGAGACAGGTGTGGTGTCAGGGGTCTCGGAGGCTGAGGGAGGGGTTACTGGGTGCTTCAGTTCCTCCTCCCTTCCAGAGCCCTGTCCCTAGTGCATTCAACGACTGCCTCCTTCCCCAGGGTCACATTTGCCGCCTGCAGGACTTGGTGTCCCCAGGGTACTCTTATCTGTGGACTCGCCCTGCGGTGGGTCGAGCGCAGCTGGACGCCATCTCGGAGAAGGTGGATGTGATTGCTAAGCGTGTCCTTGGGTGAGTACCCGCAGGCTGAGCTCAGGGTTCCACACCCTCCTTCCCCCTCTCCCTCCCACGGCTCCCTTCCCTTCAAGACTAGGCTGTTGGGCCCCCAGCACAACCCCATGGCCAGTAAAAAAGTGACCCTTCACTGGCTTTCGTTGGTGGGAGGGCTTACCCGGAGGACCGGGCTTTCCCTGTACATAGGCCTGTGTTCACTGCTTGCACCAACCTGGTTGCATCCCAACTCTGCCATGTGCTCACCAGATTATGTCACCTTGCTCAGGCGGCTTCACTTTGGCCAAGTTACTGTACCTATCTGAGCTTCCTTTTCCTTCTTGGTAAGAGAGAGATGATGCTAATTCTTACTGTTAACAGTAATAACTTTCAATTACAAATGCATCCAAAGCTGACTTAGGCAAGAGGGGAATGATTGCTTATGTAGCTGCAGATGCTAGAAGAAGGGCTGCTGGAGGCACAGCTTAATGCAGGAGTCAGTACTCCATTACCAAGATTTACTTTCTCTCTCTGCCTTTCCCCTTCTGCCCCTCCTCCCCAATGCTGACCTCTTTTCCTGCAGAGGCTCTGTATCAGGTAACTAGAGGGCAAGTTTCTCTACCAGACAAAAGAAATGACAGCACATATCCCCTGTGGAATTACATTTCTCCCTTATGTAGCAATCTGCAGGAAGCGGCTCAGGGCTCATCCTCCCACCTCAGCCTCTTGAGAAGCTGGGACTACAGGCACAGGTCACCACGCCCAGCTAATTTTTTTACTTTTTGTAGAGACAAGGTCTTGCCATGTTGCCCAGGCTGGTCTCAAACTCCTAGGCTCAAGCGATCTTCACGCCTCAGCCTCGCAGAGTACTAGGATTACAGGCGTGAGCCATGTGCCTGGCCGGGGCCTATTAGTTCTAATTCACCAGGATTCAATGTCGTAAGTGCCTGTCTCCACCATGAGGCTGGATTTCATATTTGCTCTGGGACTGCCTCTCGAGTCAGGAAAACTGATATCCAAATGTTCAGGAGCTGCCAGATCCCTAGAAATACCTTCTATTCCTATGCCAAGCTCTGGGCCAGCTCTAGCAGGTCTGGAATTGCCATGGTTCCTGGCCTGGGACCTGTCATTCTTTCGTCAGCTCCTCGGCAGCCTGCTTCCCTGCAGTGCCACTGGGGAGAGTGTCTGCTTTTTTCCCACATTATATTTTATGTCTTCAGTATTTCATCTCCTGGATTTTGTAAATAGCAGTACTCATGTGACCCAGTTAAGAATTGTCTCAGTCCATGGGGTTGCTATAGCAAAATAACATAGACTGACGGCTTCAACAACAGACATTTCTTTCTCGTAGGTCTAGAGGCTAGAAGTCCAGGGTCAAGTTGCTGCCGATTCGATGTCTGGTGATGGCCTTGTTCCTGGGCCCTTCCCTTTTCTGGCCCTTTGCTGTGTCCTCACGTGGTGGAGGGATGGGGGACCTCTCTGGGGTGTCTTTTATAAAGGCACTCATCTGTGCATGGGGGCTCTGCCCACATGACCTGATCACCTCCCAAAGCCCACACCTCTGAATACTGTCCCCTTGGGGGTTAAAATTTCAACATATGAATTTAGGGGAACACAAACATTCAAACACAGAGATGATGCAGTAAGAATGATCACCCTTGTCTGAAATTGAAATTCATCTGCTTCAGTGCTGACAGTTAGTAAGGAAATCTGTCTGCACTGAAAGGCTGTTTCTTCAAATCACTTATGAACCCAGTTCCCTGAGACAGTAGTGGTCCATACTGAGTTGACTTTGGAATGCGGTTGCCTGGACCATGTTTGAGCAGGCAGGGTCAGAATTGCCATCACAGATCATCTGCACCAGGAAGAAGATGTCCAGCCTCAGTTCCTCTTCAGTGTCTCCACTTTGGAATCTCCAGTAATAACTGAGGAGAGGCTGCGTGCTATGGCTCATGCCTATAATCCCAGTATTCTGGGAGGGTGAATGGGAGGATCACTTGAAGCCAGGAGTTTGAGACCAGCCTTGGCAACATAGCTTGACCCCATCTCCACAAAAAGTAAAAACAAAATTAGCCAGGTGTGGTGGGCACCTGTGGTCCAAGCTGCTCAGGAGGCTGAGGTGGGAGGATCGTTTGAGCCCAGGAGTTTGAGGCTGCAGCGAGCTGTGATCGCACTACTGCATTCCAGCCTACGTGACAGAGCAAGATCCTGTCCCTCAAAAAAAAAATTAATTAATTGTTTTGAAAAATGAGAGGAACTGGGAAGTTGCAGTGAAATATACTCATCCCCAGCCTATTCCCATCTCTTGACTAAGAATCAGGACCAGGACAAATTTTTGCAAGTCCAGCTCTAACTGATTGGAGAATTTCTCCTGAAACTAAAGCTTTTGGGGAGAACATCTTGCTCAGCTGGACTGCCAGGATGTGGGGGTTGGTTGCTGGCCCGTTGGAATCCTAGAGGCTTCAATTTGTGGAAGAACAGCCATAGCAAGTTGGTGGCGGGGCCATTGCTGGAGCTGGGTGGGGGTCTTCTGATTTCTTCTCTTGGCTAGTCTTCAAAGAAGTCTCCCTCTACCAATCTTAAAGCTATATTTCAGATAATTTCCCAGAAATTATCCATTCTATGTCAAATCTATTCCTAAGTTTCTTTTTTGTCGTGCCTGCAAGCAGACCTGTTTCTTTTAAGATCATTTTGTAATGTCTCAAAGCTCTTGAATGTACTTAACTAATTTCTTAAAATTTTAAATTCAAATATAAAATGTAATACTTGGCCGGGCATGGTGGCCCATGCGTATAATCCCAGCACTTTGGGGGGCCAGGGTGGGTGGATCACCTGAGGTTAGGAGTTTGAGACCAGCCTGATCAACATGGTAAAACCCTGTCTTTACTAAAAATACTAAATTAGCCAGGCATGGTGGCACGTGCCTATAATCCCTGCTACTCGGGAGGCTAAGGCAGGAGAATCGCTTGGACCCGGAAGATGGAAGTTGCAGTGACCTGAGATCTTGCCATTGCATTCCAGCTTGGGCAACACAGTGAGACTCCATCTCAAAAAAAAAAAAAAAGTAATATTTCTGAGTATTTATCATGTGTTCAGGCACTTGGTGCTTTGTAAGTTTTAACTCTCTACGATATCCCTGCGCAGGACAGATACTATTATTTATTTATTTTTTTATTTTGAGACAAAGTCTCACTCTGTCACCTAGGCTGGAGTGCAATGGTGCGATCTCGGCTCACTGCAACCTCCTCCTGGGTTCAAGCAATTCTCCTGCCTCAGCCTCCTGAGTAGCTGGGACTACAGGCACCCACCACCACCCTTGGCTAATATTTTTGTATTTTTAGTAGAAATGGTGTTTTACCATGTTGGCCAGGTTGGTCTCGAACTCCTGACCTCAAGTGATCTGCCCGCCTCAGCCTCCCAAAGTGCTGGGATTACAGGTGTGAGCCACTGCGCCAGCCTCAGGTACTATTATTCTCCCCACTTTACAGATGAGAAAACTGAGGCCTAAAGATTGAATGACACAGAGGTAGCAATGAGTAAAGCCTCTTATGGCACCTCTTACCTCCCTGCATTGTGACCACTGGCTTCTCTGTGTGTGGTCCCTTGGTAGTTTTTCCTTCTCGACCTGGATAAGGGAGAAAGTGGTCAATATCTTCCTCATCTCCCTCAAAACAGGCTTGAACATTGGTTGTGCTGCTTGTACTGTAGCTGATCAATAACCTTCTGAAGCCCTTCCTCCCACCCACTTGCCTTGGCCCATGCAGGCCCTGTAAACTGGCCCTCTTCTTCTAGGCTTCTAGAAAGATCTGGTATGAGCTTAACTCAGGATATGCTGAGTGGAGAACTGAAGAAGCTATCAGAAGGTCTGGAAGGCACCAAGTACAGTAATGTGATGAAACTCCTCCGGGTGGCCCTCAGTGGACAGCAGGTGAGGCAGGGACACAGGTTGGATTGTTCCCTGGAGCCCCTCATTGATCCTTTGAACTTACGTTTCCTGGCAGGCACTGAGCTCAATGTTCAAGATACAAGAATGAAAGAAATATGATCATTCCCCTCATTCAATCAACAGACACTATTGAGTACATACTATGTGCAAGCATTGTGTTAGGTACAGTGGATACAGTATAGAATGAAACATTCATAATCTCTACCTTCATGGGGTTTGCAGTTTATTGGGGATAACAGACCTACCAATAGCTTACTTAATATGGGAAAAACAGGCCAGGCATGGTGGCTCACACCTGTAATCCCAGCACTTTGGGAGGCCTAGGCAGGTGGATCACCTGAGGTCAGGAGTTTGAGACCAGCCTGGGCAACGTGGTGAAACCTTGTCTCTAATAAAATTACAAAAAATTAGCTGGGTGTGGTGGTGCGCCTGTAATCCCAGCTACTTGGGAGGGTGAGGCACGAGAATTGCCTGAATCTGGGAGGCAGAGGTTGCAGTGAGCCAAGATTGTACCATTGTATTCCAGCCTGGGTGATAGAGTGAGACTCCATCTCAAAAAAAAAAAAAAAAGGCAGTGGTTGGGGGAGAAACAGGCTCTTAGGACCCATCCTTGTCCAGGGAAATAACACAAGCATTGATCCTCAGAACACAGGCAGCAGTTTGGGGGCTGGCCTGGGAATAATTTCTGCAGACTGAGGCTAAGCTTCAGTTCTTAGGCAGTTTAAGGTAGTAAGGCAATATTTGCTCTTTTTGTTCTCAGCAAGGACCTCCTGTAGCTGAGATGATGATGTCCTTGGGACCAAAGGAAGTGCGGGAACGGATCCAGAAGGTGGTTTCCAGCTAGGGAGAGGATGTGTCGGGCAATGGAGATCGCCCTGAGAACCTGTGAGCTTAGAAACAGCTTTCAGAGACCAGAAGGAGGCCTGGGGCCTGTTGGAAAGTTTGCCGAAGGAACTAAGAGTGGAAACAATCTCTGACTGTGCACAAGTGCATTTATGGATCCACCACAGGCCCGTCCTTGTCAGCTGGCTGGGGAAGCCCAACCCATCTAACCTCCTTGACTCTGGAAAGGCATTCTCTGGGTCTGGTTTCTCACACATTACATAGCAGAGGTTCGGAGTTAGTTCACAGAAAAGCTAACATCCCGGAACAATGCAGAAGCCTTGGGTTTCAGTTTGCTAGGGTCCCCATACCAAAATGCCACAGAACCAGGTGGTTTAAACAACGGAGATTTGTTTTTTTACATTTCCGGAGGCTAGAGGTTCAAGATCAAGGTGGCAGGCCTGGTTTTTCCTGAAGGCCTCTTTTCTTGACTTGCAGACAGCTGTCTTCTCACTGTTTCCTTGTGTGGTCTTCCCTCCATGCATACACATCTCTGGTTTCATTATGTGCCCAACGTTCCTCTTCTAAGAATACCACTTGCACTGGATTTTAACTTTAACCAGCCTCATTTTAACTTAATCACCTCTTTAAATGTTCATTCTCCAAGTAAAGTCTCATTCTGAGGTTCTAGGGGTTTCTCAACATAACAATTTAGAGGGACACAATTCAGCCTGTAGAAGCTGGGCAGCGGGACTCATGGGTCCCAGTTCTCAGGCCCCAAGGACTCAGAGCAGTAGAGGATACGTGACACAAGCAGGGCTGAACTGGATGCCAGCCTTTCTTTGGGGTTGTAAAAGGAGAAGTGACTCCACTGCCAAGGGTAAGCACTCTTGTCTTATGCTACCCTTTATTCTTGAACCTTGGGGCAGCCTGTGTCTCCCTTCCCTAAACGTCATGTGTTCCGTTTTTCCAGTCTTCCAGACCTGGTCCTTGGACTGGAGATCTCCACCCTGCCTATTTTGTGGCTTTCTCTTCAAATCCACCTCTTCCTTCCTCCATGACTTATAAGTCATCATCTCTGCTGGTTTCTGAAATGAGATATGCTTCTTGGGGTCTTCAGTGAAGAGGAGTAGCAAGTGAAAGGAGGATAGTGGTGGGGTAGACAAACCCCTACAAGGCTTCTAGGCTTCCCCTGCATGGCAGCCAGCCTCTAAGTTGGCCCCCAACTGTCCCTGCCTTTTTCTATTCACATCCTTGTGTGGTTTCTTCTCCCATTGAATAGGCCTGACTTGTGTAACCACTACGCTATTGAAGAAATGGAGAGTTTGGCTCCTGAGGGTAAATGATGAAATACATCATGGCTTCTGTCTTGTTCTCTTTGATTGCTTACTTTGGGTGAAGCCAGCTTCCAGGTCATGAAAATACTTAAGCAGCCTTATGGGATGCTCCACATGACAAGGGATCGAGGCCTCCCACCAACAGCCATGGGAGTGCGCCATCTTGGAAGCTGGTCCTCCAATTCCAGCCAAGCAGCCACATGACTGCAGTCCTTGCTGATCTCACTCGTGACCTCTATGGGAGACCCTAAGCCAGAATAACTCAGAGAAGCTGCCCTGGAATTTTCAGACACGCATGAACTGTGAGATAGTAAATGTTTATTGTTTAAAGCTACTTGGTTTGGGGATAATTTGCGCTCCAGCAGTAGACAATTAATGTATTTATTTTGTCCAGGGGAGTGGAAAGGCGATTACAGAGTTTGTTGAGCCCCATAGAGTCCTAGTCTTTGCTTAAAGAATATACCAGTTCTTTCTAATACAGAATCCATTAAGTTCGTTAGTTGGAAACAATAGAAACCAGCTCTGCCTCACTTATGTTTATTGGAGGCCATAAGAGAGCCACAGCATCTATGGAAAAGCCAAAAAACCAGGTCTTGGAATAGACAGGAACTGGCTACAGGAGCTAATGGCCAGTCTTGTCTGAGTTCTTTGGTGGCGACACATAAACTACAACCGTTTTGTTGTTGTTAATTTCTCTGTGTTTTCCTCTCAGTTTTGGATAACTCTGCTCAAGGTTCAGATTCTGAGGAGCGAGTATCTGTTGGGGTAGCTGAGGTCTTGCTACCATTCCTTGGCCAGTAATAGGTAGTTTCACAGGGATTATATGCAATGGATGAAAAGTTGTTCCCAAGGAAAACTAGGGAGCTTTCTCCAGAAGAAGATGTAATGGCAGAAACAACAGGTGGTTGACCACAGAAGGGGACAATAATAACAATATTTTAATTTATTGTGCGCTTACATGAGCCTCACCCATTCCCAAGTGTCAGATAATGCTCGTAAATGCCTTAGTCCATCCTGAGATACTTTCTATCTCAGTAAATTTTTTTTATAACACTATGAGAGAAGCAGTATTTTTATTTTTCTGTTACAGATGTGGAAACCGAGGCTCTGAAAAGTTAACTAAAGCTTCTGAGGTTATAGTACGAGGCAAAAACCAAGACTTAAACTCAGATCTGTGCTGATCCAGAGTCCAAGCTTAACTCTGATCTACTGAGTGTTGTCAGAGCATCTGTTTCTAAGACATTAAGAATGGTTACAAGGAGCTCCTTGGCTCACCGTCAAGAGAGAGTTTTTTCTTTTTTTTTTTGAGATGGAGTCTTGCTCATCACCCAGGCTGGAGTGCAGTGGCGCAATCTCAGCTCACTGCAAGCTCCGCCTCCTGGGTTCACTCCATTCTCCTGTCTCAGCCTCCGGAGTAGCGGGGACTACAGGCGCCTGCCAACGCGCCCGGCTAATTTTTTGTATTTTTAGCAGAGACGGGGTTTCACCGTCTTAGCCAGGATGGTCTCGATCTCCTGACCTTGTGATCTGCCCGCCTCGGCCTCCCAAAGTGCTGGGATTACAGGCGTGATGAGCCACCGTGCCCGGCCAAGACAGAGTTTTTAACAAAGTGAGTGGTCAAAATACTAAGTCGATTCTGGTATATCTACAACATGGATGAACCTCTAGGACTTTATGCTAAATGAAATGTTAGTCACAAAAGGACAAATACTTCCTAACGCTTTGTGAGGCAAAGGTGGCAGTCTTGTCAAAGGCCAGGAGTTTGAGACCAGCCTGGGCAACATAGTGAGATCCTGTCTCTACAAAAAATTTAAAACTTAGCCAGGTGAGGTGACATATGCCTGTAGTCCCAGCTACTTGGGAGACTAAGGTAGGAGGATCATGTGAGCTGAGGAGTTAAGGCTGCCGTGAGCTATGAATGCACCACTGCACTCTAGCCTGGGCAACAGAGCAAGATCCTATGTCTAAAAAAAAAATGAATAGGCCGGGCACGGTGGCTCACACCTGTAATCCCAGCACTTTGGGAGGCCGAGGCAGATGGATCACAAGGTCAGGAGATCAAGACCATCGTGGCTAATATGGTGAAACCCCGTCTCTGCTAAAAAATACAAAAAATTAGCTGGGCATGGTGGCAGGCGTCTGTAGTCCCAGCTACTCGGGAGGCTGAGGCAGGAAAATGGTGTGAACCCAGGAGGCGGAGCTTGCCGTGAGTGGAGCTCGCGCCACTGGACTCCAGCCTGGGCGACAGAGCGAGACTCTATCTCAAAGAAAAAAAAAATGAATAAAATAAAGTTAAAAGGACAGATACTGTAAGATTCTACTTATTCGAAGTACTTAAAATAATCAAAATTATAGAGGCAGAAAGTAGAATGGTGGTTGTCAGACTTGGGGAGGCAGAAATGGGAAGTTACTGTTTAGGGTATAGAGTTTCAGTTTTACAAGATGAAAACTTACGGGGGTGGATGGTGGTGATAATTGCGCAACATTATAAAGATACGTAATGCCACTGAACTGTATACTTAAAAATGACTGAGATGGTAAATTTTATGTTTTTCTGTATTTTACCATAGTTTTTTAAAAATACTAAATTAGAGCTGGGCATGGTGACTCACACCTATAATCCCAGCGTTTTGGGAGGCCAAGGCAGGTAGATCACTTGAGACTGGGAGTTCAAGACCAGCCTGGCCAACATGGTAAAACCCCGTCTCTACTAAAAGTACAAAAATTAGCCAGGTTTGGTGGCTCATACCTATAATCCCAGCTACTTGGGTGGCTGAGGCACAAGAATCTCTTGAACCCCCTAGAAGGGGAGGTTGCAGCGAGCCAAGATCACACCATTGTACTCCAGCCTGGAGAACAATGCGACACTCTGTCTCAAAAAAAAAAAAAAAAATTAATAAAAAAGCGAAATTAATAAAGCTGCTGCTACTTCTTCCTCAAGTGGAGTGTGCTGTGCTATGTTGAAAGCAGTTCCAGATGTCTTGTCTTCTGTTTGGGGGTTTTGCTCAGGATCAGTAAGACTAGTTTATTGTTTTGTTTTATTTTTTTTTTTTTAAGAGAGAGGATGTTGCTCTCTTGTCCAGACTGGAATGCAGTGGCACAATTATAGCTTACTGCAGCTCTAACTCCTGGGCTCAAGAGATCCTCCCATCTCAGCTTTCTGAGTAGCTGGAATCACAGGTGCATGCTACCATACCTGGCTAAGTAAAAGTGTTTGAAGGAATTTCATAAATTTTAAATAACCTCAAGCCCATCCCCGGTGTTTTGAGAGTATACTGCAGTGGTGAAGGGCACAGAGGCTGTCTAGATTAAGAAACATTCTGCCCCTTATTCATGTGTGACTTTCTGTACCTCAGTTTCCTTGTTTGCAAAATAGGGATAAGAATTGTACCTGTCTCAAAGAGTTGTAAGAATTGGAATAGATAATATATATGAAGTTCTTTTTTTTTTTTTTTTTTTTTGAGATGGAGTGTCACTCCTGTTGCTCAGGCTGGCATGCAATGGCACGATCGTGGCTCACTGCAACCTCCACCTCCCAGGTTCAAGTGATTCTCCTGCCTCAGCCTCCCAGGTAGCTGGGATTACAGGCATGTGCCATGTGCTGCCATAGCCAGCTAATTTTGTATTTTTAGTAGAGATAGGGTTTCTCCATGTTGGTCAGGCTGGTCTCGAACTCCCGACCTCAGGTGATCCTCCCACTTCAGTCTCCCAAAGTGCTGGGATTACAGGCATGAGCCACAATGCCTGGCAACATATATGAAGTTCTTAGAACATTGCGTGGCATTTAATAAATGTTAGGTATCACTATCACCATTATTTTCATCCTTAGAAACAGTGATCTTGGTGGCAATGCGTATAAACACACTCAGACTAACTGAAACTATGAAAGGAATTTATTGGAAGAATTAGGACTCTCACAAATATAAAGGGGCAGGACTTCCAACTGGACCTCACAAGAGAATGGAATCTGTACCTAGAAACCTGTTGGGACCAAAGGCAGCCACTGGGCCCTCTGAGATGGCACATTTTCTTTTGGTTTTTTTTTTTTTTTTTTTTGAGACGGAGTGTCACTCTGTGGCCCAGGCTGGAGTGCAGTGGCCGGACCTCAGCTCACTGCAACCTCCGCCTCCCGGGTTCACGCCATTCTCCTGCCTCAGCCTCCTGAGTAGCTGGGACTACAGGTGCCCGCCACCTCGCCTGGCTAGTTTTTTGTATTTTTTGGTAGAGACCGGGTTTCACTGTGTTAGCTAGGATGGTCTCGATCTCCTGACCTCGTGATCCACCCATTTCGGCCTCCCAAAGTGCTGGGATTACAGGCTTGAGCCACCGCGCCCGGCCGAGATGGCACATTTTCTAACATTCACCCCTCTGTGTGTGTCTGCTCTTCTTCTGAGATGGCACAGTTTCTAACATTCACCCCTCTTTGTGTGTCTGCTCCCCTTGTTTTCCGTCTGCAGGCTGCCTCTCTCTTTATCTCTGCAGTTGGCCAACAAATTCCCCAGCCCTGAAGCTAAATCATCTCTCTTCTCCTACACCACCAATTAAATAACCAGTATTCCACATACAGACTCGCAGGGGAGTATCTGATTGGCCTAGCCTGGGTCAGGTGTCTACCCCTGGTCCAATCAGCTGTGGTCAGTGGGAGTCATATTCTATGATCATGGCTGCAGAGGATTCACTTTAGTGAGTGGGAATCCAGTTCCTTGCTCTGAGCATGTTCTTTTTCAGTGTTGTTTAGAGAGTATCCTTTCCAGGGCTGGGCGTGGTGGCTCACGCGTGTAATCCCAGCACATTGGGAGGCCGAGGCCGGTGGATCACTTGAGCCCAGGAGTTCGAGACCAACCTAGAAAACATGGTGAAACCCCGTTTCTACAAAAAAATACAAAAATTAGTGGTGTGTAGTGATGCACACCTGTAATCCCAGCTACTGGAGTGGCTGAGGTGGGAGGATCACCTGAGCCCAGGGAGGTGGAGGCTGCAGTGAGCCAGGATAGTGCCATTGTACTCCAGGCAGGGTGACAGAGCAAGACTGTCTCAGCAAAAGAAAAAAAAAAGTGTCCTTTCTCCTTTCCAGAAAATTATATTTTTATAGCCAAATTTGGAATTCCATTCATACTGCCTTTATCCTACTTTATTTTTGCCCTCATAGTACTCTTTACTATATGAAATTACATATTGTATTTGTATGTATTTACTCTCTATCTTACTCAAAAGAATATGAGATTATGGCAGTAAGGAACTCAGTTTTCTACTATAACCATAGCACCTGGCACGTTGCCAGATACATAGTAAGGGTCAAGATCTCATGATGAAAAAAATGTTAGAGGACTATATTAGTAAGATGAGTTTCTTCAGAAGTGGCACTCATCAGCTGGTCTAACTGCCAGACTCTTAACAGTTCCCAGTATCACTTCCATCTAAGTGGGGAAATCTTTCCTCTTTTGCAAGATTTGCCGTTATAATTAGCAGTCCAGTCTGTTGTCTGTAATTTGCATTGAATCCAGCTATCTGGGAGAGACTACCTTTGACAAAGCTTGGAAGTGAAGGGTGGGGACAGATGAGGGACATATGTTTAGTGGGGAGTAAAATTAGAAGTTGTTGGCTGGGTGTGGTGCCTCACTCCTGTAATCCCAGCACTTTGGGAGGCCAATGGGGGAGGATCACTTGAGCACAGGAGTTTGAGACCAGCCTAGGCAACATGGTGAAACCCCCCCCCCCATCTCTACAAAAAAATACAGAAATTAGAGAAATTAGCTGAGCATTGTGAGAACTTGTGGTCCCAGCTACTTGAGAGGCTGAGGTGGGAGGATAGCTGGGCCTTTACAGACTAAGTGACCTTTGAACTGGGTTCTGAGGGATGAGTAGGAGTTTCCCAGGTAGATGGGGGTTGGAAGGATATTCCAAGGAGAGGGATGAAAAATAACGCTTCAAGGCCTGGCGCAGTGGCTCAAGCCTGTAATCCCAGCACTTTGGGAGGCTGAGATGGGCAGATCACGAGGTCAGGAGATCAAGACCATCCTGGCTGACCCGGTGAAACCCTGTCTCTACTAAAAAATACAAAAAACTAGCCGGGCGAGGTGGTGAGCGCCTGTAGTCCTAGCTACTCAGGAGGCTGAGGCAGGAGAATGGCATCAGCCTGGGAGGTGGAGCTTGCAGTGAGCTGAGATCCGGCCACTGCACTCCAGGCTGGGCGACAGAGCGAGACTCCGTCTCAAAAAAAAAAGAAAAGAAAAGAAAAGAAAAATAACGCTTCACGCCGGGCGCGGTGGCTCAAGCCTGTAATCCCAGCACTTTGGGAGGCTGAGACGGGCGGATCACAAGGTCAGGAGATCGAGACCATCCTGGCTAACCCGATGAAACCCTGTCTCTACTAAAACATACAAAAAACTAGCAGGGTGAGGTGGCGGACGTCTGTGATCCCAGCTACTCAGGAGGCTGAGGCAGGAGAATGGCGTGAACCCAGGAGGCGGAGCTTGCAGTGAGCTGAGATCCAGCCACTGCACTCCAGCCTGGGTGACAGAGCGAGACTCCATCTCAAAAAAAAAAAAAAAAAAAAGAAAACTAACGCTTCACAAAGTTGGTCAGGACTGGACCAAGGGTAGGAGTCTGGGGAGAGGTAGAAGTGGCTGCTGAGAAACCAGGCAGACGTGAGATCCAAATGGCTCTTCTTTGACAGGTTAAAGGTGTAAGCGTTTCATCCCATGCAAATAATAAAACCCAGATTCAATAGAAAAAAATTGACTGGGCATGGTGGCATGTGCCTATAGTCTCACTTACTAGGGAGGCTGAGGTGGGAGGATCACTTGAGCCCAGGAAGTCAAGACTGCAGTGAGCTGTGATTGCGCCACTGCACTCCAGCCTAGGCAACAGAGCAATAAATCTTAAATAAGATTTATTATCCTACTTAGCAGGAAGTTCATGGGTAAGGCAGGCTGCAGGGTTGGTTAATTACACATGTGGTGACATAAGTGAGGGCCCAGGGTCCTTCTCTCTCTCTGCCCTCCTGGCCACAGCATCTGCGGCAGCCACAGTTGGCTGCCTGCAGCAGTCAGGCCTCTGCACTTCCTCCTTCATGTCGGCTGGGGAGAGGGTAGCTTTCTATGGCTCTCTCCCAACAGCAAGGAAACGCCTAAGTACCCTCCCTCTACTCAACTTCCAAATTTTTAGCCATCCCTGCTGGGGAAGTGAGGGTCTCCATAAATCAGTCAGACCCACAGCTGGAGATGAAGGGGGTCTGTGTGTCCCTGAGGTGCATGGCTGGGTGGGGAGTGGTGGATACCTCAGCAAAGTTGGGGTTTAGTTAATGAAGGCAAGGAGTTGGGTCTTCATAAGGTGGGAGGTGCAGAGCCATTGAAATGTTTTAGCCACTGAAATGTTTAGCCATTGAATGAGCAGATCTGTGGTTTTTGAAAGGTCATTCTGGCAGCTATGCTGAAGAGAGACTTAAGCAGGAGCAGATGGAAGCAAGGAGCCCTGGTAGGAGAAGATTGGAAAATGAGGCACAGAAAAGGGCTATTTTCACTATAAAGCCATGTTCTCTCATCACGGCCTCTAAGGGCTATGTTAGGGTTCTCCAGAGAAACAGAACCAACAGTATATCTAGGAAGAGAGATTTATTATTAGATAGTGCCTCATCAAATTATAGAAGCTGAAAAGGCCGAGTGTGGTGGCTCATGCCTGTAATCCCAGCACTTTGGGAAGCCAAGGCAAGAGGATTGCCTGAACCCAGTAGTTCGAGACCAGTCTGGGCAACATAGTAAGACCCCATCTGTATAAAAAAATAGGAAAAAAAAAATGGCTGGGCATGGTGGCGTGTGCCTATAGTCCTACCTATTAGGGAGGCTGAGGTGGGAGGATCACTTGATCCCAGGAAGTCGAGGCTGTAGTGGGCTGTGATTGCACCACTGCACTCTAGCCTGGGCAACAGAGCAAGACCCTGTCTCAAAAAAAAAAAAAAAATAGATCGGTGATGATGGCTTATGCCTGTAATTGTAATCCCAGCACTATGGGAGGCTGAAGTGGGAGGGCTGCTTGAGCCCAGGAGTGCAAGACCAGCCTGGGCAACATGGGGGGACCCCATCTCTACAAAAAATTTAGAAAGTAGCTGGGCATGGTGACACATACCTATAGACCTGGCTACTTGGGAGGCTGAGGAGGGAGGATACTTGAACCCAGGAGTTGGAGGCTGCAAGTGACCTATCATGGTGCCACTGCACTCCAGCATGGGCAACAGAGCTAGACTCTGTCTCTAGAAAAAATAAAAATTGAGAAGCTGAAAAGTCATCTGATCTGATTGTGCAACCTGGAGACCCAGGAAAGCCAGTGGTGTAGTTGAAGGGCCTAAAAGCTAGAGAGCCAGTGGTGTAGATTCTAATCAAAACCTGAAGACCTAAAACCCAGGAGTGCCAAGGACAGAAGATTGGTATTTCAGCTTAAGCTGTGTGTTAATGTGTCATTGTGTTGCTGTAAAGAAATATCAGAGACTGGGTAATTTATTTTTGTTCAATTTTTATTTTTTATTTTTTTTGCAGGCTGGAGAGCAGTGGTGCAATCTCAGCTCACTGAAGTCTCCACCTCCTGGGTTCAAGTGATTCTCCAGTCTCAGCCTCCTGAGTAGCTGGGATTACAGGCACACACCACCACGCCCAGCTAATTTTTGTATTTTTAGTAGAGAAGGCGTTTCATCATGTTGGCCAGGCTGATCTTGAACTCCTGACCTCAGATAATCCATCTGCCTTAGCCTCCCAAAGTGCTGGGATTACAAGCATGAGCCACCTTTTAATTTCTTTTTTTTTTTTTTTTTTTTTTTGTAGAGATGGGCGTCATTATGTTGCCCAGGTTGATCTTGAACTCCTGGGCTCAAGCAATCTTCCTATCTCACCCTCCCAAGTAGCTGAGACTATAGGCATTTGCACCACCACACCCAGCTGATACATATTTATATATATATAATCTATATATATATATCTAATATATAATATATATATATATTAGATTAAGAAAAAAACCCCATGAAGTAGGCACTTACCCTTATTTCTTAGATGAAAACAACATAGTTCTAATTACAATGCCTGCACACCCAACCACTACATTAAACTCCTGAACCACTTCCTACCCGCTTAGCCTTTATCCTTTCTGTTGTGGTCTCCAGACCATCAGCATCAATGTCAGCTGGAGATTTATTACGAAGACAAATTCTGGGGCCTTATCCCAGACCTGCTAGATCTGAAACTGTGCGGCGGGGCCCTGCAATTTGCAACAAACCCTTCAGATGATTCTGACACATGCTAGTTGGAAAACCATTGATCTAGATGTTGTGGGACATCTATACCTAACACCTTTTCTCACCTCTCCGAAGGGTTATGGCCAACACTCCTATAACAAAAGACGGGTTAAGACCAGGTATGGTGGCTCACGCCTGTAATCCCAGCACTTTGGGAGGATTGCTTGAGCCCAGGAGTTGAGACCAGCCTGGGCAATATAGTGAGACCTTATCTGTACAAAACTAAATAAATTAGCTGGGAGTGGTGGCATGTGCGCCTGTTGTCCCAGCTACTCTCTGAGGACTGAGGTTGGGAAGATCATTTGAGCCTGGGAGGTCGAGGCTGCAGTGAGCTCTGGTGGTGCCACAGAACTCTAGCCTGGTTAACAGCAAGACCCTGTCTCAAAAAAAAAAAAGGGGGGGCTAACAAGAGAAAAGCATAACAGATTTATTTAATTAAAGTTTTACAGGCCGGGCACAGTGGCTTTACGCCTGTAATCCCAGTATTTTGGAAGGCTGAGGTGGGCAGATCATTCAAGACCAGCCTGGCCAACATGGTGAAATCCCATGTCTACAAAAAAATTACAAAATTAGCCAGGCATGATGGCGGTTGCCTGTAATCCCAGCTACTCGGGAGACTGAGGCAGGAGAATCAATTGAATCTGGGAGGCAAAGGTTGCAGTGAGCCAAGATCAAGCCACTAGCACTCCAGCCTGGGCGACAGAGTAAGACTTCGTAAAAAAAAAAAAAAGTTTTATCTTGACATGGGAGCTTTCAGAAATAAAGACTGAGGGAAGGCTGTCTACTTTTATGCTTAGGTTTGATGACCAACAGCCAGGTAGAAAGAGGATTGAACTAAAGGGTATGATTGATCTATTGGTAATAGACTTTGGTGGGAGGACCCAGCAAGGTCTGTCAAAATTCTTCTTGGCTTACCTGTATATCATTCCTTCCTCCTAGGTGTAGGGCAGGAATAAGGGGGCATTACCACCTATTATCAGACAAAGTAACGCAGATAATTTCTTTCTTTCTTTTTTTTTTTTTTTTTTTTTTTTTTTGAGACAGTCTCACTCCGTGCCCAGGCTGGAGTACAGTGGTGTGATCTCGGCTTACTGCAACCTACACCACCCAGGCTCAAGTGGTCCTCCTGCCTCAGCCTCCTGAGTAGCTGGGACTACAAGTACACACCAGCACACCCAGCTAATTTTTGTATTTTTTTGTCGAGACGGGGTTTCACTGTGTTGCCCAGGCTGGTCTTCAACACCTGGACCCAAGTGATCTGCCTGCCTCGGCCTCCCAAAGTGCTGGGATTACAGGTGTGAGCCACCGTGCCCGACTGAAAATTTATTTATGGCCAACTCTTAAACAAATAGGGGAAGGCTGGAGTACTATATCTAGGTTTTATGGCTGGCTTTAGGGGAGAGGGGTTTGAGTTTCCCTGACCCATCTTGGGAAAGAGGAATTGGAGTTTCTATGATTTGCCTTGGAAGAAGGAAGATGGGCAGGAAGTCAGAGAGCCTTTGCTCTAAGGCTGCTTCTGAGGCTTTCCAGTCTCTTTGAGTTCAAAGTACTTGCTATGCCAAAACACCATGATCTAGGATATGGTTTTATGAGCTCCAGCAATGTAAAAATGTTAAAGGGTACTTACAATAAGTAAAGTTTCAAGAGTTGAAGGATGGTCCTTGGCAAATTCTAGAGCTCATGCCCCCTCTAACATATGTAGACTCTAGTCATGTCCAGGTTTTTGTTGCAGTGTAGAAAGCCGGGTTCCGTGTTGCCAGATGTTTAGAATCTTCAAGAGATGAATATGTGTTAAAGATTTTATTTAGGCCAGGTGCAGTGGCTTATGCCTGTAATTCCAACACTGTGGGAGGCCGAGGTGGGCGGATCACCTGAGGTCAGGAGTTCGAGACCAGCCTGGCCAACATGGTGAAACCCTGTCTCTACTAAAAATACAAAAATTATCCAGGTGTGGTGGCAGGTGCCTGTATTCCCAGCTGCTCGGGAGGCTGAGGCAGGAGAATCGCTTGAACCTAGGAGGCAGAGGTTGCAGTGAACCGAGATTGCCCCATTGCACTCCAGCCTGGGCAACAGAGCAAGACTCCGTCTGAAAAAAAAAGAAAGATTTTCTTTAACTCCTTAATGAGGAAACTGGTGAGATGTTCAAACCAGTCAAAAGAATGGGCGCATTCTTTCATATAGATCAGGAATATTGAAATAGATGTGCAAGTGGGGGCAGAACTGGTTTTTCCACAGGAATAAGTTTGTGTGTTCCCAGGACAGTATTCATCTGCATATGTGTGGACAAGAATCATCACCCATTGCTATTCAGTTATCTACAAGGAAGAATTTTTGCTTCTGTATGGTATATGTACCTGAGAATGACCCTATGGTCTAAGAAGAATGTGTGTTCTGAGTTCCAAGCCACGGAATCACGGAGTGGCCAGCCTGGAGGTTCACTCTTTTTTTTGAGACAGAGTCTGGCTCTGTTGCCCAGGCTGGAGTGCAGTGGCACGATCTCGGCTCACTGCAAGCTCTGCCTCCCAGGTTGATGCCATTCTCCTCCCTCAGCCTCCCAAGCAGCTGGGACTGCAGGCGCCCGCCACCATGCTCGGCTAATTTTTTTGCATTTTTGGTAGACAGGGTTTCGCTGTGTTAGCCAGGATGGTCTCAATCTCCTGACCTTGTGATCCGCCCGCCTTGGCCTCCCAAAGTGCTGGGATTACAGGCATGAGCCACTGCACCCGGCTGGTTCACTCTATTTGTGAGGAACATCTGAACCCTTGGCCCCATCCTGTGGTACGCAGGCCATACGGGGGATCAAGGCCCTTTGTTTGGGGTTAAATTGAGGTTGCCAGATGGAGGTTGCTAAGGGAAGGGTGCCATTTGAAAATACTATATAAACTGGTGCTTTTTACAAATGGTAGTGGTCCTCCTGTCCAGCCCACTACCACTAGACTGCCCTGTAAGTCCCCTCAGTAAACCTGCCTCATTCTGTGACTCTGGGTCTCTTCTTCCGCCTCTCAAACGTGGTGCCATCCCTACTGAAGTTAATAGGTGTGCGGCACAGCAGCTTCAATGGAAAATTATGCGTTGTCTAGACAGCACAACCTTGCAGGTTCCAGCCTTTGTCTTTGAGAAGTCTTATATAACTCTGTTAAGTTGTAGACACCTGATAGCAACTCAAAATAATTCTTGCCTATAAATAGGTAAATTAATTCTGCCCACTGGAGGGACAGCTCTCACACCGATGGAACAACCAGTTTTGTGTCCATTTGCACATTCATTTTACATTCCTTTTTTTCCAGATAAATTTGCCCTTCTTTGACTTCACTTTTGGATTGATGATAACATCTGCTTGGTTCACTCATGTAATTAAATAAAATGTTTAACATGTTCATTTCATAATTATGAGAATCATGACATACGTTTTTGGGAAAATTATCTTTTAATAAAATAAGCAAGTAAATAATATATCGATGGTGTACTGTGTGATGCAGAAAATGAAGCAGAGTGTTGAGGAATGCGGGACATGTTATTTTAGAAGTGTTCAGGAAACCAGGGAGGCGGAGGTTGCAGTGAGCTGAGATAGCGCCACTGCACTCCAGCCTGGGCGACAGAGCGAGACTCCATCAAAAAAAAGAAGTGTTCCGGGAAAACCCTTCTGTGAATAAAAATGCAAGCACATAGGCGGGGCGCAGTGGCTCAGGCCTGTAATCCCAGCACTTTGGGAGGGCGAAGCGGGCAGATCATGAGGTCAGTTCAAGACCAGCCTGGCCAACATAGTGAACTCTCGTCTCTAAAAATACAAAAAAATTAGCTGAGCGTGGTGGCACGCGCCAATAGTCCCAGCTACTCGGGAGGCTGAGGCAGGAGAATCTCTTGAACCCGGGAAGCAGAGGTTGCAGTGAGCCAAGATGGCGCCACTGCACTCCAGCCTAGGCAACAGAGTGAGAGACTCCATCTCGAAAAAGATAAAAAATAAAAAAAATGCAAGCACTGTGGAAGGTCAAGGTAAGAGGATCTTTTGTAGCCCAGGAGTTTGAGACGACCCAGGGCAACATGGTGAAATCCAGTATCTACCAAAAACACACAAATTAGCCAGGCGTGGTGGTACCCGCCCGTTGTCCCACCTCTTCCGGAGGCTGAGGCGGGAGGATCGCTTGAGCCCGGGAGGTGGAGGCTACAGTGAGCCGTGATCACGCCTTTGGACTCCAGCCTGAGTGGACAGAGCAATACCCCATCTCTTAAAAAATAAAAATGCTAAAAGAATTATTCACGTTCTGAAAATCAAATTTAACTGGGCGTCCTGTATTTTATCTAGCAACCGTATGCTGAGTGGTCTCAGAAGACCCGCCCTGGGTAGAGGGATCTGGGCTGAGATATATCCCGGCCCCCCCCCCCCCCGCGTGGAGGCGGGCCTGGGAAGTGGGCGTGGCACAAGCGGCTCCGCCCCGTCACGTGCCCTCCGCGCCTGCCGCGCAGTCAGCCCAGTAGAGCGCCAGGCGACTACGGCAGCTGAGGCGGCGGTGGCCGCGGCCGCGGCGTCGGGGCTGAGGCGATGGCGGCGACTGCGGTGGCGGCGGGCGCGGGGGCTGTGGCGGGAACCGAGTCGGCCCAGGGTCCCCCGGGCCCCGCAGCGGCGCTGGAGCTGTGGCTCAGTGAGTAGCCTGGCAGGCCCTCGGCGCGGCCGCTGCGTCGCACGTGAGGCCTCGCTTCCCGCCTCCCGGGGCGTTGCTTCTGGGCGGGCGGCCGCAGGGGAGGCTGGCGGCCGGGTAGGGGGTCTGGGCCCTGCGCGGTGGGGAGGATCGCCCAGGGGTCCCCGGAGAGAAGCCCCAACTATCCGCCGGGGCTGCGACCCCCGTCTGCGCTCTGCCCCTCCCCCTCCGCCCACCCCTCCCTTAGCCGCAGAACAGGACCAGGACCCCGACCCCGATACCAATGGCTACGTGACCTGCGCTTTCCCCTGCGCCAGGCACTGTGCTCACAGCGGCTCAGCCCTGCTTAATCCTCGTTCCCACCCCGAGCTGGCTTCTATTATTAACCCCACTAGGGAAGCGGGGACGTTGAGGCTTAAGGAGACGCAGTCGTGCAAGACACGCAATCTGTTTGGAGCTGAGAAAGATCTCTATCTGGCTACCGCGTCAAAAAGAGCTTTTTTACCTCTTGTGTTTACTTTGGCCAGACTTTTTTTTTAAACGCATATTCCCCCCCCCCCCCCCCCCGAGAGACGGGGTCTCATTATGTTACCCTGGTTAGGCTCAAACTCCTTGGCCGGAATTCTTCTGCATGTCTCTTGTAAGCTTCACAGTAATCTTAGGGGCTATTATTATCTCCTTTTTACCAATGAGGGATTGAGGATAAAGAGGATAAATAATATTCCCCTCGTACCCAGCCCTGCTAGGTGCCGGGAACACTGAGATGCATAACACAGGGTCCTTGCTCACAAAAACACTTTTTAGTGGGTACAGGCCGGTAGTCACATCACCTTACTAACGGGATTGGCGAGGAGGAGGAGGGCATTCGTTTCACCTGTTGTGGTAGAAGTTGGTTTACCTGGGGGTCGTCACAGCCGACCGCATTCCAGGCAGAAGAAACTGCATGTGCAAAAGCTGGGGACAAGAGAATGTGGAGCGCTTCGGGAACAAGTAGGTCAGTCCGCTGGAGTGCAAGGCGAAAGCGCAGGAATCCGGGAAAGGCTGCACGGCTAATTGGGGCGAGATCTTCATGAGCCTTGTGTGCTGCAGAAAGGAGTTTGTTTTTTACGAGGGCAGGGGAGCTGTTTGGGAGTTTTCAGCCAGAGAATCTGATCAAGGAAGCCTGTTAAAGGCGTCACTTGCAGCCATATGGTGCTAAATTGGGCGGAGAGGGTGAGACTTAAGGCAGGGAGAGCAGCTAAAAAGCTCTTTTGGTGGTGGTTGGGGGTCGCAGGAGGACTAAGGCAGTGGGGAGAGGGAGAAGTAATGAGCAGGCGCAGTCAGCAGCCGCGGTGCCTTGGAATGGAGACAGGGGACAAGGAGAAATCTAGGCTAGATCGCAGATTTCAGGCTCGAGGAACTGGTAAGTTACAGATGTCTGTCCTGTGAGGAGGAGCTGGTTTAGACAGAGAAGGTTGAGATGTGGAGTTTGAGGTGCTTGTGGCATAGTCAAAAAAGAGATGCCCTCTAGGCAGCTGGTTGGCACCGGAGAGGGCGAGTGTGGGATGTACCGTTTGGAAGTCTGGTTCATTGGCAGTCAGCTTGCGGGAGAAGCTTGTGTATATTAAGAGCAGAGGTTTGGAGAGAGAGCGTGGGGAGCCCCAGCATTGAAGAGGCAGATGGGAAGAGAAGACTGAAGGCTGAGCAGAAACAGGCAGGGGGAGACCTGCAGGGGCACCCACTGATAGCAGAGGAGGGATGTGGTTGTAAGGTAGTTTTGCTGCTTAAAAATGGGGTAGAATGAGGAAGGAGAAGAGGGAACTTTGAATTTGGTAACCAACCAGTTATTTAATGAGATGTCCTTGAGTTAAATAGTAGAGACAGAAGGTAGTAGTTTTAGGAGGTAATGGAGAACAGAAGGCTTAGACTGGAGTTGCAAAAAAAAGGACTGCTCATGCCTGTAATCCCAGCACTTTGGGAGGCCGAGGTGGCGCGATCCTTTGAGGCCAGGAGTTTAAAGACCCACCTGGGCAACAGGGTAAAACCCCGTCTCTACTAAAACACAAAAAATAGTCATGTGTGGTTGCACACACCTGTAATTCCAGCTACTTGGGAGGCTGAGGTGGGAAGATCGCTTGAACCTTTGGGGCAGAGGTTGTGGAAGTGGAGATGAGATTGCACCACGGACTCCAGCCTGGGCAACAAGGTGAGATTCTGTCTCAAAAACAAAAAATGTAGCCGGAGTAAGAGAAAGTAGCTGCCTCAGGTGGAGGAGATAAAAGGAGTGCTTGGGCTTGGAACTGCCCAAGGACACAGTTCTTCAACTCCAGCTTTTTTTGAAACAGAGTCTCACTCTGTTACCCAGGCTGGAGTGCAGTGGCACGATCTCAGCTCACTGCAGCTTGCCCCTCCTGGGTTCAAGCATTTTTTCCACATCAGCCTCCCCAGTTCTAGCTTTTTTAAAATTTTTATTTATTTTATTTAATTATTTATTTATTGAGATGGAGTCTCGCTCTGTTGCCCAGGCTGGAGTGCAATAGTGCCATTTTGGCTCACTGCAACCTCCGTCTCCTGGGTTCGAGCAATTCTTCTGCCTCAGCCTCCCGAGTAGCTGGGATTACGGGCACACGCCACCACAACGGGCTAATTTGTGTGTGTGTGTGTGTGTGTGTGTGTGTGTGTGTGTGTATGTGTGTGATGGAGTTTCATTCCTGTCCAGGCTAGGATACAATGGCATGATCTTGGCTTACTGCAGTGTCCACCTCCCAGGTTCAACAAGCGATTCCCCTGCCTCAGCCTCCCAAATAGCTGAGATTACAGGTGTTAGCCACCACATCTGGCTAAGTTTTGTATTTTTAGTAGTAATGGGGTTTCACCATGTTTGTCAGGCTGGTCTCGAACTCCTGACCTCAGGTGATCCACCTGCCTTGACCTCCCAAAGTGCTGGGATTACAGGCGTGAGCCACCATGCCCGGCCTAATTGATTTATTATTATTATGTTTTTTTTCATGGCATATACATTGTATTAAGCTCCAGCTTTTGGGGGCAATGTCCCAAAGTTGCTAGATCTTCCTGTTTTTCAGGAACGACTAGAACCTATATTCTTAAGTGAAATCTCTTGGTTTTTCAGAAGTTGGCGCCGACTTTGGACCATAATTTGGGGGAAGGCCAGGCAGAATAAATGTGTGGGGAGGGTGCAGCCAGTGGCCTCCTCAGCCGTTTTTCATGAGGCTTGAATGTAGAAGGAGGGAGAAAGGGTAGCAAGAAGGAATTTATGAGTAAAGGAGATTGTTTTAGAAGGAGGGGGGACATGTGAGCCCCCTTCATGTTGATGTTCCTTTGGGGAACTGCCCCTCCCCGATTCTGGGTCCAGTGTCCCATCCATTGCAGAGGGACCTGAAGGTGCTCAGAGCCAGAGCAAAAAGGGCGGACCTGGCCTTACAGAGAGGAAGGACACCTTTTGTTTTTCCGACTGTCTGGGGAAGGAGATCAAGATGATTGCACATGCAAACAAGTTTGTCAGTGCCACCATCGCCACCTGAGTATTAGGTGCTCAAGTGGAACAGGGGACTTGAGGAAGGTGAGGAAGCATGGGGGAGTGACTGGTGAGGCAAATCGAAGGGGGCCCACCCAGACAGATAGCTGGGTTTCTCAACCTTTGCATGAGTGACATCTTGGTCCTGATAATTCTGTGTTGGGGGGGCTGACCCGTGCACTATAGGATGTTTAGTGGCATCCCTGGCCTAAACCCACTGGATACCAAAGCTCACACCCTTCCTCCCAGTCATGACAGCCAAAAATGTCACTAGATACTGCCACGTTTCCCCAGGGTTGAGTGGGATGGGATCACTCCTACCCATCTCCCTGCTGCGATCCTGTGTTAGGACTGTGGAGTGCTGACTGGACATTAGGAATGCGGGTTGCAGTCTTCATGGCTGTATTTGTTGTTGTTGTTTTTCTTCTGGGAATAGGAGCAGAGAAGAAGTGAACGATGGGTTAAGCCAGATTTGTTGGGGATGACGGGGCATTGGTGCTGCAATGGAGGGATAAGGGGGTCGTGGGATTGATGGTATGGCCAAGACGCGGGTGTAGTTGAAGGCAAATGCGTGTGGGTCTGAGCTGGATGAAGTCACCAGGGGGTGGTGTTTGAGGAATGGCCAAGCTCAGGTCACTGGCCAAGCTCAGGTCCCTGCAAACAAAGCAGCTGTATCTTTAAGATGGGAAGAGAGTAATAAAACCTGTCCTTAGGGTTGTTGAAAGAATCAAAGACTTTAGTACACAGAAAGCACTTAAAATAGTGCCTTACTATGCTTGTAGTAAGTGCCCAAGAAGAGCCAGCTATTATTATCATTAGGCTTTTATAGCTGCAAGTAATCGAAACTAACTCATACCCATACTCACTTACCAAAAAAAGAAAAGTAAAGAAAGTCCCAGAGTAGGGGTAGGCTTAGTCCAGGAGCTCCATGGTTCACTTCTTTGATTGAATTTTCTCTGCTTTGCTCTTCTCCATACTACAATCCCAGCTGAATTCATTTCTTTTCTCCATTGATTTGCAAGAGTTATTGCTCTTCTGCCTGTCGGCTTGGGTTTTGTGTCCACCTTGGAGTCAGCATGACCCAGGGTCATGAAATATGAAGATGGCCAGACCTGGGGTGGGGTGGGGTGGGGTACAGTACCCAACCCAGAGCCAAGGGTGGGGAAGGTGAATGGGGGACCTAGAATTGAGGAGAGGGGTTGTTCCCAGAGGAATATCAGGAAGCTGTTACCAGAATCTCATGCCTTAAAAATACAAACAGCAGCCCCTGTGCATTCTGTCATTCGGTTCTGCAGCCTTTTTTTCCACTTCATGTATTTTGGTCATTGTTCCACATGACTGCAGATGTAGTCACCTTGTTCTTTTAAATGAAAAGCCTTAGACGCCCTGTTGTATGGGTGTCCTAGGATTCCTTTAACGGGGTCCCTGTTGGTGGACATCTTAGGTGTTGCTAGCCTTGCGCTATTAAAAACAGGACTCCTCTTGGACTCTGGGATTCTAGCTCTGGTAGTGCTGCCAGGGAGGCCATGGCTTAGTAAAAGTTGGGTGCTCAGTAAATCTGTTTCTTCCTTCCACTTGGAATGATGTGTAGGACATTCCCATGCTGGGTCTTGGAGGTTTTCACACGTGCTGAATTGGACGATTGCCGGACTCTTGGGGTCCACATGTTCCTCCTGGGGAAGGAGTCCCCCTGCAGCGTGGACTGCTGAAGGATTGCATTCTGCTTCTTGGGGTGACCGCTTCCCCACAGCATTGGGGCTCCCCTTGCTAGCACAGGCAGCTGCTGGTGCCAGAGTCATGACCCCAGTTGGTTGGCAGCTGACTTGGAATGGTTTGGCTTCTGAATTAGTCAATCTTAGATGAGCCATTTCACTCACAGCTGGAGGTCTCAGCTGTTTTCTTAACACCTCTGGCCCTGTAGCACGCTTGAAATGAATCATACAAACACTGCTTTTAGTGAGGAAATACATGGCAGCAGTGTTATTTCTCAGCACCCCTCTGTCCTGCTCAAGTGCCAGCTGTAAATAAACCACCTTGGAGTCTGGGATAGCCCAAAACAGAGAAGGCATCCTTTGAATTTCTCCCTGGCCATGCCCTGTCTGGCCCCTAGCTAGTCCTTGGAGCAGATTGGTATCAAACCGACCTGCAGGGGTTGCTGTGGCCTGGTCAGACCCAGCTGCTGGCCCCCTGGGGGTCATTTTTTGGATCTGTGCAAGTCCTCTGAAATAGTTTGTGCAGGCTGGGATTATGTGTTTAGGGGCCCAGTTATTTCAGACTGAGATAGCCATCTCCCCGTGTTATCAGTATGTCCAGCCAGCTGGCCAAACACTGTCTAGCAAAAGAAGAATCATTCATTCAGTAGGTACCTGCCAGCAACTCTTCTAGGTGCTGGAGCCTATGAGAGTGAATGAGACAGGCCTCCTTTTTGCCTTCAAGGAGTTTATGAGCACAAAGATCAAGCTGGCTTCCAAGAGAGGCCCTAAATTTGTCAAGGAACTGAAGACCTCACCCTGAGAGTGGTTAGAAACACATCCAGGCTGTGGAGCTGGACCAGCCTGCAACTGAATTTTTGTTTCTGCCATTCCCTTGCTTTGTGGCTGGGTAGGTTTCGTCATCTGTAAAATGGTGTAGATGTTTGTGCCACCCTGGATTCTGAGGACATCTGGCATGGTACCTGGCCCATAGTCGGTACTTTTTCTTTTTCTTTCTTTTTTTTTTTGAGACAGAGTTTTGTTCTTGTTCAGGCTACAGTGCAATGGCGTGATCTCGGCTCACTGCAACCTCCGCCTCCTGGGTTCAAGCAGTTCTGCTTTAGCCTCCCAAGTAGCTGGGACAACAGGTATGCAGCACCACGCCTGGCTAATTTTGTATTTTTAGTAGAGATGGGGTTTCTCCATGTTGGTCAGGCTGGTCTTGAACTCCCAACCTCAGGTGATCTGCCCACCTCAGCCTCCCAAAATGCTGGGATTACAGGCATGAGCCACCATGCCTGGCCTCATAGTAGGTACTTTTTAAAATGACAATGATCACCGTGACTTTTGAGCCATGATAAATCTTTTTGTTTTCTTCCCCGTCGCAGGAGAATCCATTTTCCTTTTATTCATTATGCAGTGGGCTAAAGTGCAGGGCACGAAGGCTTTTACACAAAATTTTAAGTTTTTATGTATAGGTTTTCATGGAAATTTAAACATTTAACAGTGATAGGGATAATAACCCATCATAAGTACATTATCACTAGGTTTCAGCAACTCTTTATTTTGCCATTTATTTTCAACTATCAATCCAAATATTCTAGAAGTATTTTAAATCAAATCTACAATATCATTAATTTTGGAAAAAAGTAACTATATCTGACAAGTAAAGATAAAAAAGAAAATATCATTATCACAACTAATACAATTTTTAATATATAAAATAGATAAAATTGTGTATTCACCAAAGAGTAGACTCTACAACCACTGAAGGCTTTGCATTAAATGTTTTGACATGGTTCATCTAATATTTCATCTTCAGACAGAAAAAATCAATACATGAAAATATTTAATTACATATAAAGGGCCATCGACTATGGTTGGAGGAGGAAATTGCAAATCAACAGTGGGATATTCCAAACCACTGTATTGTGAAAGGAAACGCAAGAAAGAAAATAGGAATTCCTATTGTTCCCGATGAAAGGAAAGGTAACTCCTAGAGAGCCACTCCCTCACTTTGCCATATTCAGATGTCTAGAACAAGGCACAGGTCTGGCCATATCCAAGGAAAGGTGAGGATTCAGGGCATAACAAAAGATAGCAGAGATCTTGGGGTGTCTTAGGATTCTGTCCCCCACATCCACCCTTGCACAAAAACTTAACCTAACATCTCACATTGGTGGGGATCTGGTGGTCTTGTAAGAAAAAAAGAAAGTCTCAGAAAATGTTTCCCTTGTAGACTCTGGGGCAGTTGATCCTCAGCACTTTCTATTTTGGAAGCCAGAAAATTCTTTTTTGATTGAGAAGGGGGGCAGTCTTGTGCACCATAGGTGCACAAGATGTTCCATCTGCTCCCATTGTTGACTGCATGTCAGTGGGTGCCACCAGTTATTAAAACCAGAAATATCTGGGCAAACTTCTTCAGGATGCAGAAGCTGCTCCCGTGAGAACCACTGCTCCTCTCCATATGTGAACAGACTGACAGATGCAGGCAGCACCAGCAATCTCTTGAACCACTGAGGTGCACTGGAAAATGTGAGTCGCAGTGTGTCCCTGTGTTAGAATTATTAAGAGGCTTTTGTTTTGTTGGCAAGTGCTGAGACCATGCAGTGCACCATGACAATATTAGCTGGGAAAATGATCTTTTCATAAAGTTTTGAACCCAGATGTTCCTCCTTTGTTGTTTTCCTGGAACTGGGTAAATTCAGTTTTCACTTCCATAGCTCCCCTAACAATCCCAAGGCCAGGTCTTTTACTGCTTCCCTAGGTGGTATGACCATTATCAGCCTGGGGGAAGATGAGCTGATTTCATCTCTTATCGGCCTGGGGGAAGATCAGCTGATTTCATCTCTTCCTTTATAACCATGACATGGGGGCCTCATTTCACATGCACAGATTCCCTCCAAAGACTAGATGAGCAGGCCTGAGCCACCCTGGTGCTTGGAGTAGTGACAGCCTTGCCCCGATGCCACTCTCTCTTCCCACCATTGTTGAGTTTTGGGCCATCATGCATTCAGTGCCTCAGTGGACAGAGAACCAAACCCAGGTGCTCTCACAAATCTGGAGCCAATTAAAGTTTTTTGGACTCCAGCTCAGCTCAGACCACTGGCACCTGCTTGAGACTGTGGGTGACTGTGGACTCTGAGCAGGGATGTGCTGTGTCCATGTGACACTCCTTCTCCCCAACAGTTGTTCAAGAAGGTGGTGCCCTAGGAATGCCATCTGAACCCAGTGGAACAAGAAGGGCAGAAAGCACCTGGCACCCACTGTTCATACCACTGTCATCCAGTTCCACAATGTGGCTAACGTGAAGATGTTTCCTCTAGATGAAAATCTAAACAACAACAACAAAAAAAGAAAATCCTAATTTTGTTGTTTCTTTCAGCAGAAGTGATATTTTCTAGTCTTTACAGTTGAGAAGTTCAGGATTTTATAACGTTAATTTCTCTCTTTAAGATGGCATTAGTGCACCGAATACCAATGAAATTCATGCTGATAGCCCTTGTCATAGCAGTGGCATGTCGATGCAAGTCTTTGTATTCACACGGTGGTGACACAGCCTCCAGTTCCCGTGCTTTATCTTTGTGAAGAAAACTAAATAGAAAATACAGGTCATGGTCATTTGCCAAGGCATGCAGGTCGAAGTAATATTTTGTATAAACACTGGCAGACACAGGAATATTAAACTCAAGTGGCTCCAAAAAACACTTCTCCATCTTGCTCATGTTCTCAACTGCCATGTCCTTGGGATTCTGGCTGTCATCCACACTCCACAGACCACGAGTTCTCCAAATCTTGGAGGCAAGAAACATGGCTCCGAGGACAAACTTTTTCCAATTGGTAGGACAAAGATCGATGTTAGCATTAAAAGTCATTGAATGTACACCAAAGCTATGACTGCACATGGAGCTGTTTTATGACTTGAAAAAGAGTACAGAAATATCTGAAAGTACAGTTGCGTTTGGGATCATGCTCGAAGGATTTGCCTGGAAACTTCTCTTGTGAAAGTAGATATATTGGCTTGTCAAAAATTGCCACAGATCTATTTGCGTATCTGTGTTTTATATTGTAATATATTGCCGAAGTCACACTTTCTAATGTGTGTCTAAGATCAGGCTGGCTGACTGCTATTATCTAGCAGTATGGTGGAACAAGAGCTGTATTTTCTATCAAGATGCCATGGAGGTATATAATATATGTGAGAGCTCCTCCTCTTTTCCTGCACACTGTTTTGATATTTTCTCAAAAAGTGTGTGCTTTCCCTTGGATGGTCAGAAGCAAAATATTTGGGCATCTCCTGGTCGCTGATGTGCTGCAGGTCATGGCCCTCACAGGCTCCTAAATCTGGCTAGGTAGGCTTCACAGCAGTGGGGTGTGGCCCGCCTCCATGATGTTATAGCTGCAGGGCGGTTCCGCCCACCGCACCCAGCACTGGCTTTGCTTGGGGCTGGCATTGGGGAGCAGCATGTTCCATCTGTTGCACCTCTGCTCCTCTCTGCCTTGGCCTGCACCTTTGCTTGATGCTGCCTCTTAGATGTCAGCACTGCAGAACAGCTCCCCAGAACCCCTGTGCTGGCCCCGCTTGGGGCTGGCATTGGGAAACAGCATGTTCCATCTGCTGTGCCTCTGCTCCTCTCTGCCTTGGCCTGCACCTCTGCTTGCCACCACCTCATAGATGTCAGAGCCGCAGTACAGCTCCGCAGACCCCCTGGGCAGACCCTGCCTGGGGCTGGCGTTGGCACACAAGCAACAGCTCAGCGTGTTCCCCATGAGGCAGCTGGGCTCCTGGCTCCTCTCCTCTCCCGCAACTTGGGCCTTCCCTTGCTTCCAAGTCTGCAGAGCTCAGCACTTCCACCTCTTCCCAGCAAAGGCACGCTGGCAGGGCCAGCCCCTGGCTATGGGGCTGCACCCCACCAGCAGCCCGCACCCCGCCTCATCCGCCTCCCCTGAGCTGACTTGTCTACAAGGGTCCCTTGGGAACCTGTTTGGTTTCTTTAGAATGGGTCTAGATGCAGCAAGCCTGAGAGCTGTGATTGCGGAGAAGAGAGCGCACAGAGGGAGCTCCTCCTCCTTCCACTGCTTCCCACCTACTGAAGGAGGTTGCTCTGCCAACAGCCAGAGCTCCCTCCTGGTTCCCAGGAACCAATCAGGCCCAGAGTCCCCTCCACGCGCCCTCGCCCCCATTGTGATGTGAGAGCCTAGGCACGTGGCTCACCAGGCCCCGCCCTGCTGGTGGCCCAGCCCCTACCTTTCAATTGCTGGCTGCTGGGAGCTTTCAGGTTTCTCCAATGTGAGGAACATCTTACAGTTTCAACAAACGAAGAGGCCTATGTAAAAGAAAACTAAGCCAGGCACGGTGGCTCACATCTGTAATCCTAACACTTTGGGAGGCTGAGGCGGGTGGATCACAAGGTCAGGAGATCGAGACTATCCTGGCTAACATGGTGAAACCCTGTCCCTACTCAGGTGGTATGCCTGCCTTGGCCTCTCAAAGTGCTGGGGTTACTGATAAATCTTGATTGAGTCCTCATGATACAAGTTCTAGCAAATAAGAAAGAAACCTTACATTTTGTAAATTATTTTGCTGTTTGGCCTTGGTTAAGAGTTTGAAACGTAATTTAACCTCAGAGATTTTTTCTTTCTTTAAGAAAGCTGGTGTCAGCTGGGCATGGTGGCTCACGCCTGTAACCCCAGCACTTTGGGAGGCCGAGGTGGGCGGATCACGAGGTCAGTAGTTAGAGACTAGCCTGGCCAATATAGTGAAACCACGTCTCTACTAAAAATACAAAAAATTAGCCAGGCGTGGTGGCAGGGACTTCTAATCCTAGCTACTCGGGAGGCTGAGGCAGGAGAATCACTTGAACCCGGGCGGTGGAGGTTGCAGGGAGCCAAGATGGTGCCACTGCACACCAGCCCGAGTGACAGAGCGAGACTCCATATTAAAAAAAAAAAAAAAAAAGCTGGTGCCCATCAGTGCTATGTCTCTTTCACTTGGCAGCCAGAGAGGAGTGGGAAGGCTGGATTCTGTGAGGGGAGTTTGGGTCATGCCTCCTGTTCTTTCCCCGCCTCCTCCCCCTGTTCTCTCCCTGCCTCTCCTGTTCTCTCCCTCCAGGTCGATCACATGCGAGGTCAGAATTCTTTTGAAGTGTCAACTTTGACCTTGTAGTGAACTGAAACAGAAGCTTAAATGGTATAGACTTTAGGTGATTCAGACATAGTCGCTGAGAATCACTGGTTTAAATAATTTATTTGATGAGTTTCTATTTTGTACCTATGGCTAAGGCACTGTAAAGAAGATATGGTTTCTACCCTCAAGGTTTCATTCTGTCTAGGTAGGACAAGGCATGTGTACATATTACAGTAAAAGCCAGAGACTGTACATAATAATGAACAATTATCCTTTATAGACCTCTTACTGCATGCTGCTGTACTAAGCATTTTAGACGCCTTCTCCTTTAAATCATATGACAGTCCCATGAGGAAGGTACTATTTTCCCTATTTCATTTTTTCATTTGGAAAGATGGGGCCTCACTATGTTGCCCAGGTTTGTCATGAACTCCTGGGCTCAGGCGATCCTCTTACCTTAGCCTCCCAAAGTTCTGGGATTACAGGCATGAGACACTGTGCCCAGACTGTTTTTATTATTATTTTTGAGACAGGGTCTCATTTTGTCCTCTCAGGCTGGAGTGCAGTGGCACAATCATAGGTCATTGCAGCCTCGACCTCCTGGGCTCAGGTGATCCTCCTGAGTAGCCAGGACTGCAGGTGTGTACCACCATGCCTGGCCTTTTTTTTTTTTTTTGGAGACGGAGTCTCGCCCTGTTGCCCAGGCTGGAGTGCAGTGTCGCGATCTCAGCTCACTGCAACTTCCGCCTCCTGGGTTCAAGCGATTCTCCTGCCTAACCCTACTGAGTAACTGGGACTACAGATGCATGCCACCATGCCCAGCTAATTATTTGTATTTTGGTAAAGACAGGGTTTCGCTGTGTTGCCCAGACTGATCTCCAAGTCCTGAGTTCAGGCAATCCGCCCTCCTCGGCCTGCCAAAGTGCTAGGATTAAGGCGTGAGCCACTGTGCCCAGCTGTCTAATTTTTTTAAAAAATTTCTGTGGAGATTGGGTCTCGTTGTGTTGCTCTGGCTGGTCTCGACCTTCTAGGCTCAAGCAGTCCTCCTGTCTTGGCTTCCCAGAGTGCTGGGATCATAGGCATAAGCTCCAGTGCCTAGCCCTATTTTATTTTATAGTTGAGGAACTGAGGCTCAGAGAGTCCAAGTACCTGTGACTAATAAGGGGTGTAGCTGGAGATCCCTATCGGAGAAGGGGCAGATAAAATTCTGTTCAGAGGAGGAGGAAACAGCTTTTGTTTTATGGGGATGGGAGATAAAAAGATCAGAGAAGTCTTTAGGGTGGAATGTGAATTGGTACTCAAGGGTAGATAGGATTTTAAGATACAGAACATAGGGAGAGGGCTTTGAGGGAGTGGGGAGGAGAAAATAGGAATCACGGATCCTTCCCTCGCCCTTGTGTTCTCTCTTCACTTAGAATGGAGTCAGTGGGCAGGAAGATGGTAATTACCTGTTTGATGACTCTCCCTATCTGGATACCTGACTTCCACATGACATAAATGTGACTGCAGTCAGGAAAAGTTCAACTCTGTGCTGTATTGAGTAATCAGAGGGAGAGGCAGGGGGGCTGTTGTAGCGGGAGGGAGTTTTCTGCAGGAGCTGGAAGTTCAGACGGGTCTGTAAGAATATGGATAGGGCACTGAGAGGCACAGAGCAGACACTCTGGCCAGGAGAATAACAGTATCAGAAGTACTGCCCCAAGAAGCAACACGTCATTTCTAGAGCCTGAAAGAGCTGCTCTGTCAGAACTAGTATAGTTTCTCATCAGAACAGCTGGTCAGGCCAGGACTGGATGGCCAGAGGGGAATTGGAAGGGTTGTTGTTTTGTTTTTTTGTTTTTGAGACAAGGCCTTACTCTGCCGCCCAGGTTGGAGTACAGTGGTGTGATCTTGGCTCACTGCAGCCTCAGCCTCCCAGGCTCAAGCAGTCTTTCCACTTCAGCTTCCTGAGTAGCTGTGACTGCAGTCACATGTCACCACGCCCAGCTAATTTTTTTTTTTTTTTCTGAGATGGAGTCTCGCTCTGTTGCCCATGCTGAGTGCAGTGGTGCCATCTCAGCTCACTGCAACCTCCACCTCCCGGGTTCAAGCAATTTTCCTGCCTCAGCCACCTGAGTAGCTGGGATTACAGGAACACTCCACCACGCCCAGCTAATTTTTGTATTTTTAGTAGACACAGGGTTTCACTATGTTGGCAAGGCTGGTCTCAAACTCCTGAATTCAGGTGATCTACCTGCCTCGGCTTCCCAAAGTGCTGGGATTACAGGCGTGCACCATCGTGCCTGGTCGTAATTTTTTTAAATGTTAGTAGATACGTGATTTCCCCATGTTGCCCATGCTGGTCTCAAACTCCTGGGCTCAAGTGATGCACCTCAGTCCCATGAGGTGCTGGGATTACAGGTGTGAGCCACCGCGCTGCCATTAGAAGTTTTATGAACGGGCAGGATTGTATTCCTTCTGGTAGCGTATTCCTTCTGGTAGCGTATTCTTGTCTTCCTGTTACTCAGTTGAGACACTTCCAGGGGGCCTCTCCTCTATCTCCACTGGTTGCAGGCCAGGTGGGGGCATCCCAACTCGGGTGTGAAGACAACACCCGGGCCAACCTCTGCATTAAAAGTGAAGCTGCTTTCAGGGGAATAACTTGTCAGGTAATTTTTTTTTGAGACAAAGGCTCCCTCTGTCTCCCAGGCTGGAGTGCAGTGGTGTGATCTCGGCTCACTGCAGCCTACGCCTCCCAAGTTCAAGTGATTCTCCTGCCTCAGCCTCCCAAATAGCTGGGATTACAGGCATGTATCACCACGCCGGCTAATTTTTTTGTATTTTTAGCAAAGACAGGATTTCATCATGTTGGTCAGGCTAGTCTCAAACTCCTGACCTCAAATGATTCCCCCACCTCAGCCTCCCAAAATGCAGGAATTACACGCATGAGCCACTGTGCCCAGCCAGCTTGTTCTTTAATTTGCTGGTTCATTCAATCAGCAAATATTCAGTAAGGGCATATTATTTGCCCAACGCTGTGCTGGATGGTGGTGGGCAGCGCAGGCACAATTCTTCTCCTTCCAGCTGTCTGCCCACTGGTCCAATCCTGTAGATCTGTGATAAGACAGCCCTTGGCCACCGTGTGTATGGGGAGGGGTGTAAATTTCTTCTTATTATGCATTCTCTAACTTTATTATGTATTTGACAGACAAAGCCACAGACCCAAGCATGTCGGAACAGGATTGGTCAGCTATCCAGAATTTCTGTGAGGAGGTGAACACTGACCCCAATGGGTAAGGTGACTTACACATAGTTGACCCTGGGGGCACCCCACACTGAGTGTAGGCCTTTGTCTCTCAAGACTGTTTTAGGGTTAAGCTCTCTAGGCAAGGCTTGGTGGCTCATGCCTGTAATCACAGCATTTTGGGAGACCAAGGCAGGAGGATCGCTTGAGCCCAGGAGTTTGAGACCAGCCTGGGTGACAGAGCGAGACCCTGTCTCAAAAAAATAGAAATACAGTCAGGCCGGCATTCATGCTCTCATTTTCCCCCACAATCCTGAGAACGTTATTTTTCTAAAATTAGCAAATTCATGTGGGGGAAAAAAAAAACACAAGATAGCTCATTTACAACTAGCAGTTATTAATTTTAAATAGTGTTATAAAACACTAATGCTGAGGAGAACTCTGAATGTTACTGATAGAATATAGACACGTTACCTAATTAAAAGAGATCTGTGTGTTCTCCACCATTTAAATGTAATCTTAAGAAAAAGGAAAGGGGGAAGGTTTTATTGAATTCTGTTTCTGTAGCATCTGGATAGGACCTGAAGACTCAGAATCAAGTGAGTCATCCAGATGTTTTGTTTTTGTTTTGTTTTGTTTTCTTTTTTTTATTTTTTCTTGAGACAGAGTCTCACTCTGTCACCCAGGCTGGAGTGCAATGGCGTGATCTCAGCTCACTGCAACCTCCACCTCCTGGGTTGAAGCGATTCTCCTGCATCAGCCTCCTGAGTAGCTGGGATTACAGGCACGTGCCACCACACCTGGCTAATTTTTGTATTTTTTTTAGTGGAGATTGGGTTTCACCATTTTTGCCAGGCTGGTCTCAAACTCCTGACCTCAGGTGATCTACCTGCCCTGGCCTCCCAAAGTGCTGGGATTACAGGCATGAGCCACTGTGCCTGGCCCATCCAGATGTTTAATCTGTGTGGTGTCGCATATTTGGCCAGTTTGAACCCAGAGTTTGATCGCACTTTCTGCTCTAGCATTTCCTGGGCATTTATCACAGCCATGCAGGGCCTGTGCTGCTCTGGCTATGCATGGGACTGGGCTGGGAATAGAAGCTTGGAGTTTGGGGGCTGGGGGTTGGCTGAGGGGAGGGCAGTATGCCCTGGGCAGGAGGAGGACCTTGCGTGCTGTAGGTGCAACCAGGGTGGGTGGGAGGTGTCCCTCTCCAGGGCCCCTGCGTGGGCTATTTGTCAGGCACGCTCCACCTCTGCTTTTGGACACCAGCCCCTGGAAGAAAAGTGGCTTTACTGAGTATGCTTAGCCACTTGGGTTAGTTTCTTATTGCGTGCCCAGAGTCTAGATCTTTTTGTTTCCCTATAGCCCCACACATGCGCCCTGGCTACTGGCCCACAAGATCCAGTCTCCGCAAGAAAAGGAAGCTCTTTATGCCTTAACGGTGAGTTGGGCTTACCTTGTAGCCTAAGCTTTCCTGTACTTGTGCTATAGAGAGCTGAGAGGCACTTTGCTTCCACCCAGATCCTTTCCGTTGGGGCAGGGAGCCTCCTCTGAGAGGTTCACCTTCACAGCAGGTTGGAGGAGGGAGTTCTGGGCCAGGGTCCCCACCCTTCTTCTCTTTCTCGTCTGTTTTTTTCAGGGCAGCATTGAGTCTACTGTGGGAGAAGGAAAGGAAGGTTTTATTTCATTTGCCCTTCTTAGACCAGGGCTGGCAAGTTCATGTGCCCTGTCTAAAGAAGGCAGCTCTAGCACAGGGCCCGCTGACTGTTGGCAGGTATGAGTATAGGCTCAGGATTGCTAGTTTAGGTCTTTGTATATGTTTGAGAGTTTAGATGTTGGTGACTAATTTGCAGTGTTGAAAGCCACAGTATGGACCAGAGGAGGGGTCTGCAGGCCCAGCTTGCCTCTTGAGTGCCAAGGGGTGACATCTGGCTGGTCTTGGGCACTGGATACTGGATTTCTGCCTCTGGGGAGGAGTTGCTTCTTGAGCCACTTTCACTCTCAAAAGGTCTCCTTAAAGGTGGGGTGACCTCAGGGTTTGACATATACCACTAAGCTCTTTCCTGGGCATAAACCTCAGGCAGTTATAGCAAGATTGAACAGGGGACATTTTTTTCTTGATCTGAAAAAGTCTTCTTCATCAAAACTTCAGTGTCCTCATAGGCTTGAGGCAGGGTTAGCCGTGGTTCCAGCGCAGTCTCCAGCAAGTGGTTACCAGCCTGGAGGGGAGCCTGGGACCACTGGCTTTCCACCTTCTCACGGGGGTCCTTTGTCTGTGCAGGTGCTGGAGATGTGCATGAACCACTGTGGGGAGAAGTTCCACAGCGAGGTGGCCAAATTTCGTTTCCTGAATGAACTGATCAAAGTGTTGTCCCCAAAGGTGAGTACCTGGGCTTGGCTCTGCCCACTGTGCCACACCTACGCCTGCCGTCAAACTCCTGGTGCCCTCCTCAGGCCAGAGGCAGGCCCACACATGGACAAAACCTGCTCCTGCCTGTGAAAGTGCTCTTCTCTCCAAGCTCTAGGAAGAGGCTCTGCTCATCAGCTGACCCGTGCCCCTCACTGTTAGCGTTTTCACATTTCCCCTGTAAGAAGGCCATGGAGACATGTGGCCTAGAGGAGATGAGGAACTCCAGCTTGGAGGCACAGGTTCCTGGTAGAGACAGTGAGAGATCCCAGGGGTGGCCTGAAGTTATCCTATCACCTCCTGCCTTGTCCTCTGCACCTGTCTTCCTGGCCCCTGTCTTAGCTCAGCCAGTCTCAGGTAACCAACATTGAGCCCTGCCTTGCTGTGTTCCCACAACAGTGCTGACACTGACTGTGGGTCCCACAGTTCATTTCAGTTCTGACGCTTCTCAGAGCTGCATGCTACCCGGACCCCACGCGGTGAGGGCTCAGTGCTGCTTAGGCTTCCCGTGTTTCAGCTGCCAGCCGTGAGTCTCATGTGTCCTCAAACTGCTACACTTCTGCATCCCCAGCTGCAGATTCAGGGGTTCCCATGAACGCCCCCCCATCCCGCCGCCGCCCCAGATTCCATAATTCCCTAGAATGATTCACATATACAGGAAAGCACTATACTTTGTATCTCTGTTTTATTATAAAGGATACAAATGGAAGCAATGCATAGGCAAGGTCTTGGTGTGGCAAGAGGGGACAGATCTGCTGTCCCTCTCCTGGACTCTGAGCTTGCCATCCTCCCATCGTAGGTTCATCTGAGAGATTCTCTGAGCTTCCTTGTTTCAGTGTTTTTTCTTTCTTTTTTTTTTTTTTTACACATCCTTGCTGGCTTGATCTACCTCTAGGTTTTATTACCGAGGCATGATCGGTCAAATCACTGGCCACATAGTTGAACTCAATCTCTAGTTCACACCCCCCTGCCTGCCCCTGCCACCTCTGTTGGTGGGGATGTGAGGGCACGGGTCAGGGGATGGGGCTGAAAGTTTCAGCCCTCTGATCACAGGGTTGATCTCTTTGGAGTGGCCAGCCCTTGAAACTCTCTAGGCACTCACTGTAAGTCATTAGTGAAAACTCAGGTGCGCCCTGTGAGTATGTCTCTTGAATAACAAGACACTCTTGTGACTCAGGAAATTCTGAGGATTTTTGAAGTTCTGTGCCAGGAACTGAAGCAAAGACCAAGTTTTATTATTATTATTATTATTTTTTTTTTTTTTTTTGAGACAGAGTCTTGCTCTGTTGCCCAGGCTGGAGTGCAGTGGCCGGATCTCAGCTCACTGCAAGCTCCGCCTCCCGGGTTTACGCCATTCTCCTGCCTCAGCCTCCGGAGTAGCTGGGACTACAGGTGCCCGCCACCTCGCCTGGCTAGTTTTTTTGTATTTTTAGTAGAGATGGGGTTTCACCGTGTTAGCCAGGATGGTCTCGATCTCCTGACCTCGTGATCCGCCCGTCTCGGCCTCCCAAAGTGCTGGGATTACAGGCGTGAGCCACCGCGCCCGGCCCCAAGTTTTATTATTATGTTCTTGTCTGAGGCAAAAAAATGACTGTCCCCAGTGGTGTAGAACAGGCTCTGACCTAGGCCTCTGCATGGTGGGGTTTAGTGTGAGTATTGTGGAGATCAATTCCTTGAATCCCAGGAAGGACTCCAGGGCTAGGTGCCAGATGGGGTGGCCTCTAGTCTCTCCTCACACTCATACCATTCCTGGGTGCTCGTGTCTCTGGGCGTCAGCAGCTACCTCTTCAGTTAAAGTGTCGGTCTCCCAAGTCTCTTCCAGCTCTAGAATTCTCTTTCCTTTTTACTTACAGTACCTGGGGTCTTGGGCCACAGCAAAAGTTAAAGGAAGAGTCATTGAAATACTCTTTAGTTGGACAGTCTGGTTTCCGGAAGACATCAAGATCCGAGATGCCTATCAGATGCTGAAGAAACAAGGTCTGACTTGCGTTACTGTGTCATATTTCCTCTTGTCTCGGCCTGTATCTTCCTGTTTTTTCGTCTGCCTTATAATTTTTGTTGAAAGCTGGACTTCTTATGTAGGACCATAGACACTGAGATAGAGTTTTGATTTTTTTTTTTTTACGCAATAAATCTTTTATCTACTTACCTTTAAAAGCCATAGTGCAAACCTAGAAAGGTGATGTAAGGCTTGCTTTTTTCCCTGTTGCCTGGATCATAGGAAACCACAGCATGAGAAAGGTACCTATGTCACTAAAGTGACCTACAAGCTACCTATGTCACTAAAGCACTTATTTGTCTTTTAAAATTCTTGGTTGCTTAAAAACTAACCTTTTCTTTTTTTTTTTTTTTTGAGACAAGGTGTTGCCCCATCACCTAGGCTGGAGCACAGTGGTGGAGTCATGGCTCACTGCAGCCTCGACCTCCTGGACTCCAACCATTCTCCTGGTTTAGCCTCCCACGTAGCTGGGACTACAGACGTGTGCCACCATACCCAGATGATTTATTCACTTATTATTCTCCCACCTGCACCCCAACACACACAGACACACACACACTCTCCCTCCCTCTCTCTCTCTCTCTCTCTCTATTTCTGTTTCACTTGCTCTCTTACTTACACCAAATATTTTTATTTTTTGTAGAGACAAGGTCTTGCAGTGTTGCCCACGCTGGTCTCGAACTCCTGGGCTCAAATGATCCTCCCACCTCAGCCTCCCAGGCGTGAGCCGCCATGTCCATCTTTAACCTCTTTTCCTGAAATAGTGGAACCTTACTGTGAAGTACAGATAAATGCTACCTATGAGCCAGAGTGTGAAAAATACTCCTGTGATAAAAGTAACAACGTGCAGACAGATCTTTCAATACTTTTTTTTTTTTGAGACAGAGTCTTACTCTGTCACCCAGGCTGGACTGCAGTGGGACGAACTCCATTCACTGCAACCTCTGCCTCCTGGGTTCAAGCGATTCTCATGCCTCAGCTTCTCAAGTAGCTGGGATTATAGGCACCCGCCACCATGCCCGGCTAATTTTTGTATTTTTAGTAGAGATGGGATTTTACCGTGTTGCTCAGGCTGGTCTCAAACTCCCGACCTCAAATGATCCGCCTGCCTCAGCCTCCCAAAGTGCTCAGATTACAGGCGTGAGCCACTGTGCCCAGCCGTGGATTTATTTTTAATCGACACATACTTATACACATTTATTGGAGACAATGTGATATTTCGGTTCATGCATGCAATGTGTAGTGATCAAATCAGGGTAGTTGGCATATCCATCAGTGAGGTCAGGAGTTTTTAATCCCTGGAATTGGGTAGAGCTTTCCTTTTGGTAGGCAGGATTTGAACTGGGTGTGAGATTTGTTGTTGCTGTAGTGACATCAGATTTCAGATTCCTCTAGTGTGAGCCTGTGTTTAGGTTGGGGGCTAGTTTGTTAATTTTTTCAGGATCTGTTCTCTCAGCTGTAGGTCTTCACTTTGCACCTCAGAGAGAGCCTTTCTCCTTGTTCTTGCCACTCATAGCAGTAGACAGCTGTCCCTTGTCAGAGGGATAGGGTGGTGGGCAGGGCCAGTCTTTGTTCTGGTTCAGCCTGGTTCTTAGGCAGGCACTGCATCCTGGGTCTTGGTAGGATCTGTTTGTGATCCTGCCTCACCCCAGTGTAGATCTGGGCCCAGGACATAATTCCTGCTCCTCCTCCAAGGGTACTAGGGTTTGGTTTTGTTTTTTCTCCCCTATTTTTTCTCTAGCTGCAGTGGGTTCCACCAGTGCTCTAAGACTGCAACGTTTGTTCCTCTTCTCCCTGTAATCCTGCCTTCAGGCCTTCCCGCTATTTTTGTAAGCCTCTGGAGAAGAGCTTATTTTCTTTCTGTTGCAGCCTCCAGAAATTCTGTATTCTCTTGGCAGCTCACACTGGCTTGTAAACAATTTTAAAATAATTCTAGCTTAGTTGTTACTATTGGTATTGCCTTTTGTCAATCCTTGGAGGTTGTTTTTTTCCTTAGATTTCAGGTTACTTAGTTGTTGCCCTGTGATCTGACCTCTCTGATGGATTCAAGGAAGTTGCAGGCTGGGCATGGTGGCTCACACCTGTGATCCCAGCACTTTGGTAGTTTGAGGTGAGGAATCTCTTGAGGCCAGGAGTTTCAGACCAGCCTGGGCAACATAGCGAGACCCCATCTCTACAAAAATTTTTTTTTTAAATTAGCTGGGTGTGGTGGTGCCCACCTGTAGTCCCAGCTACTTGGAAGGCCAAGGTGGGAGGACTGCTTGAGCCCAGGAGTTTGAGGCTGCAGCAAGCCGTGATCACACCACTGCACTCTAGCCTGGGAGACAGGGCAAGAATCTGTCTCAAAAACAACAAAAATGTTGTGAATTTGCACACTTTCCAGTGTTTTGTTGTTGTCACAGTGGGGGTGATAGTTCCCACCCTTGTGTATCCTGTTTGTAAGATGGGAATCTGAATTTCTTTTTATATTGGGCTCTTAAAAAAAGGAACCCGGGTTCAGGATAGACTGTTGTTCCCTGTCACATGCACTCAGCATTTTCAGGAGCTTCATCAGGGACCCTCCAGATACTTTTGATCCCTGGGAGGTTATGTAGCTGGATAAACTGATCCATGTTTTTATAGCATAGGGCCCACAGACTGCAGGCCTTCAGGACTGGCTCTTCTCTGACATAGTTGGCTCTGATGTCCCGGCCACCATGATGGTCCCTTGGATTCTCCTAAGAGATGATGTAAAACTTCATTCATAAACTGGGTGTTGTCTTTGAAGGCTGTTGACAGTGCTTTCCTAGCATGGTATCAGGAACCAGGGGTTTCTGGACTTTATACTGGTTTCTGACTGAAGTTTCTGGGTACCATATTGGTGTCTTAACTTTGTAAATTGCATTTTTAGGAATTATAAAACAAGACCCTAAACTACCAGTGGATAAAATCTTACCCCCACCATCTCCTTGGCCCAAGAGCTCCATCTTTGATGCTGATGAAGAAAAGTCCAAGGTAAGGAACCAGACCTACATGGTGTCTGATCAGACCTTTTCCCTTAGGGACTGGGAATGCCCTTTGATGCTTGAATCAGAGTGTGAAGGGGGCCAGGTTACGTGGATTCTCCTCTCCAGACAGGCCGTTAGGAGTGAGGTAGCAGAAGATTTGGGTGCATTCTTTATGGATAAGCCGACTAATAAGGTGCTGGGCTCTTTGTGCCCTCTCCCTTTTCTGCACAGCCTTCCTTGGGGAAAGAAGGTGCAGAATGCTAGCTCGTGGGAAGTGTGGGTGATGGGTCATGTCCTGTAGGGGTGTGGTATTGGGGTGGGGACAGTGGAAGGACTTGCTGCTGTGTGTTGGTTCAGCTCTTTCTCAGTGCCAGTGAGCCCGGCCCTATCCATTTTCCATCCACTGTGAACTCCCCAAATCGTTGTTCCTTGGACATCAGTATCTAGAGGGACAAGAAGAGTAAGGTGGCCAAGACCCAGGGATAACTCTATGGTGCCTGTGAGTGGGGAGCCCTTTGGCCTTCTGCTGTCAGTGTTTTTGGTCATGACTGTTCTTGGTCAGTCACAGGTCTAGTTCACGGAGCGTCGGAAGGCTACACACTATGTACTCGTTTCTGCGTGGTATGGTCTGCCTGCCAACTGCACCCCGTCCCTATACCCACTCCTTGGGCCTAGATACTCTGTGGCCATCAGGTCCCTGTTGTTAGAATGAGCAAGACTAGTCTAGGCTCCGGGCCGCCTTTCTCCCTGGCTTTCCTCCTGTTTGGTGCCTTGGGTTTGCAGAGGATGGGAGGAGCTAGGAAGGAGGTATGGTGTGACTTCTGAGAAAGAATCCTGTGTTACCAGCCCTCATTATCCCCACCTGTCCTGCCATCCGTCCCATGAAGATTGAGTGACTTCTCTGTGCCAGGCATCCTGCTAGGCATTGGAAATGAAGAGATGAACAAGATCACCAGGGTCTGTTGCATCGTAAAGCACATGGTCCCAGGCAACTGCAGACCTAGCGCCCATTTGGGCCAGAGATTCCCTGTTGTTGGGGACTGGCCTGTGCACTGTAGGATGTTCACAGCATTCCCGACTCTACCCACGAGCTGCCAGTAGCACCCCCTCTCTAGTTGTGACAACCAAATTTCTCCAGACTTGGCCAGACATCCCCTGGGAGAAGTAATCCCCCACATCCCCCTATCCCACTGAAAACCAGTGGCGGACTGGGCACAGCATCTCATCCCTGTAATCCCAGCACTTTGGGAGGCCGAGGCAGGCAGATCACGAGGTCAAGAGATTGGACCACCCTGGCCAACATGGTGAAACCCCGTCTCTACTAAAAACACAAAAATTAGCTGGGCATGGTGGCACGTGCCTGTAGTCCCAGCTACTTGGAAGGCTGAGGCAGGAGAATGGTGTGAACCTGGGAGGCAGAGGTTGTAGTGAGTCAAGATCACGCCACTGCACTCCAGCCTGACAACAGAGCAAGACCCGGTCTCAAAAAAAAAAAAAAAAAAAAAAAAAAAAAAAAAACAGTGGTGTATTGGGATAGTCAGAGTGCCTGCATCATCGTGTCCTTGGGACCGTTTGGTGAGACAGTGCCTGTGAAATGTGTGCGCTGTTGTTAGTGTTAACTCCTCCGTAGCTGCTGCTTCTGCTCTGGGCCTGAGGGAGTTGTGGTCTCACCTACTCTTCCTGTTCACTCTCTCCAGCTTCTGACAAGGCTTCTAAAGAGCAACCACCCTGAGGACCTTCAGGCTGCAAACCGGTTAATCAAGAATTTGGTCAAGGAGGTGGGCATTCTTCCAGTTGGTTCAGTAGAAGCAGCATTTGACAGAGGCTGAAAGACAGTGCACATGAGCCTATGCTTGAGGGGTAGAGGAATGGTTACCTGGGAGAAAGAGTGGCTCCTAGCCCTGAACTCTGGGGAACGCCATAGGCTCCCTCAATTGGAAGCAGAAATCCCGCTGCTGTCGTACTTCTCAGCTGCTTTCATCCATGCTGCTCAAAGCATTTCCTAGACACCAGCTTCGATCCCAGCAACAGGTATTGGTACGGACAAAGTCCAGGTTTAGGAAACTGCTTTTCAGAGGGCTTGAGGCTGGTGGCACAGAGGCAGAGGTCACGGTCACCATTCCCCAAACTGCAGTTTCCTCCCCAGGAATTCTGGGCTTTTGAGTATTTTTTCACCCACTGTGTGAGCTCTCCCATGCACTTAACGTCCTGGTGACTCCCCTGAGCGAGCTTTCTCAATAGTGACTCTTTCCCAGGCTTCAGCCAGGGTTTCTGCTCCTTCACTCTCATCCTCTTCTTTTTCCCAAAAGGAGCAAGAAAAATCGGAGAAGGTGTCCAAGAGGGTCAGTGCGGTGGAGGAAGTGCGAAGCCATGTGAAGGTGCTGCAGGAGATGCTGAGCATGTACCGCAGGCCAGGGCAGGCCCTGCCCGACCAGGAGGCCCTGCAGGTAATCTTCAGGTGTAACACGGGGCTGCACGTGTTTACTAAAGGGAGTTCACAGTGCTTTCACCTGTATGCACCCATGAAGCCATCTCAGAGTCAAGATGGTAAACATATCTGACACCTCCCCAAATGTCCTTGTGCTGCTTTGTTCTCCCTTCCTCTCTCCGCTGCTCCCCAATCCCCGGGCAGCTACTGATTTGCTTTCTGTTCTGATTCGCTGACAACTCCCAGACTCTTGTATAAATGGAATGATGCAGTACATAACCCTCTATTTTTGCCTGGCTTCTCGATCTCACTCTAGATCCATTCACGTTGCTGTGTGTAGCAGTAGCTTGTTTCTTCTTATTGCCAGGTACTGTCCCGTCACCTGGATGTACCACAGCATGTACCTATTGATGGGCCTTGCGTTGTTTCCATCTTTGGGTGATTTTGAATCACGCTGCTATAAACAGTTGTGTACACGGGATTTTGTGTGAACATCTATTTTCATTTCTTGTGGGTAAATGTCTGGGATTACTAGGTCATATGCTAAGTATATATTTAACTTGTTAGGAAACAAAGTGGCTAAGCATCTTCCAGGGTGATTGCACCATTTTACAATCCTAACAGCAGCATATGCAAGTACTAGCTCCTCCACATCTTGAGATCTTAGTTTTTATACAGCATCTTTATTGAGATAATTAACATACCATAAAAGCAAACATCGTATCTACCTAGTTATAGAATATCTTAATCACCCCTAAAAGAAACCTTGTACCCATTAACAGTCGTTCCCCCTTTCCCAAACTCCCCTTTCCCCAGTCCCTGGCAACCACTAATCCACTTTCTGTCTCTCTGGATTTGCCTATTTGGATCCTTTGTCCAAGCGCAGTTACACATACGTGGGCTTTCGTGTCTGGCTTCCTTCACGTAGCCTAATGTTTGCAGGTGCATCCATCTGGTAGCATGTGTCACTGCTCCATTTCTGTTCATGCCTGAATAGTGTTCCATTGTTTGGCTATGCCACATTTTGTTTCTCACATTTTGTTTTTGTTATCAGCTGATGGGCATTTGGTTTGTTCCTACTTTTTGGCTATTATGAATGATGCCTTTGAATTATTCATTAAGATTAATGACTTTGAACTTTGTCCAAGTTTTTATGTGAACATAGGTTTTTAATTCTCTTGGGTATATACCTAGAAATGGAATTGCTGGATCTTGGGGTAACTCCATATTTAACATTTTGAGAAACTGCCAAACTGTTTTCCAAAGTGGCTGTGCCATTTTACATTCCCAGCAGCAATGTATTGGTTCCAGTTCTCTGCATCCTGCCAACATTTGCTGTTATCTTTTTGATCGGAGCCCTCCTGGAGTGTGTGAAGTGCTGTCTCATTGCAACTTTCTGTTTCTTAATGGCTTGTTTATTTTCTATGCTTATTGGCAGCTTGTACATCTTAGAAGACATGTCTGCAAATCCGTTGCCCATCTTTTGGAGTGTCTTTTTGAGTTACAAGCATTTTTTATGTATTCTGGATACAAGTTCCTTATCAGACAGTTTTCTCCCATCCTTTTCACTGTTTTGATAGCATCTTTTGAAGCGGGAAAGTTTAGTTTTGTTCTGTTTTTTGAGACAAAGTCTCGCTCTATCGCCCAGGCTGGAGTGCAGTTGCGTGATCTCAGCTCCCCACAACCTCCGCCTCCTGGGTTCAAGCAATTCTCCTGCCTCAGCCTCCCGAGTGCTAGGATTACAGGAATGTGCCAGCACACCTGGCTAATTTTGTGTTTTTTTTTTTTTTAAGTAAAGACAGGGTTTCTCTATGTTGGTTAGGCTGGTCTCGAACTCCTGACCTCAGGTGATCCGCCCACCTCAGCCTCCCAAAGTGCTGGGATTACAGGTGTGAGCCACCGTACCTGACCAGTAGAGACAGGGTTTCACCATGTTGGCCAGGCTGGTCTCGAACCCTGACCTCAGGTGATCCACCTGCCTTGGCCTCTCAAAGTGCTGGGATTACAGGCATGAGCCACCATGCCTGGCCTTCTTTTCTTTTTCTTTTTTTTTTAAATGTCTTGCTGGTGCTTTTGTTGTCACATCTAAGAAACCACAGTCCAGCCGGGCTCAGTGGCTCACGCCTGTAATCCCAGCACTTTGGGAGGCCAAGGCAGGCGGATCACCTGAGTTCAGGAGTTTGAGACCAGCCTGACCAACATGGAGAAACCCCATCTCTACTAAAAATACAGTATCAGCCGAGCATAGTGGCGCATGCCTGTAATCCCAGCTACTCGGGAGGCTGAGGCAGGGGAATCATTTGAACCCGGGAGGCGGAGGTTGTGGTGAGCCAAGATCACACTATTGCACTCCAGCCTGGGCAACAACAGCGAAACTCCATCTCAAAAACAAACAAACAATCAAAAAGAAACTACAGCCTTTCTGTGGCAGGTTCGAGGCAGCCATGCTCTTGGTCTCCCTTGGAGCTCTGTTCTCCACCTCCTTCTGCAGGTCTGTTTCAGCCATCTCTCTCTGCATTCCATTTTTTTTTAATGTTTCTCTGCACAGGGGAGCCAGCCCCCACATAACTCCTTTATTTACCTGTCCTTCCACTTCACAAGATTAGCAGAAATGAACTACTGTCTTTCCAAATTCCTAAGCCTCGTGAGTAGCTGGAATTACAGGCACCCGCTAACTTTTGTATTTTTAGTAGAGACAGGGTTTCACCCTGTTGGCCAGGCTGGTCTTGAACTCCTGACCTCAGGTGATCTGCCCACCTCAGTCTCCCAAAGTGCTGGGATTACAGACGTGAGCCACCCTGCCCGGTCAGATTCTTTTATTTTCAAAAATCATACACTTGTAGCCTGTAATCTTTTTCTGAAACTCTGCCATGTTACTTCAAACCTGCACTCTCGAAGTCAGGACCAACAGGAGGCCTCCTGAAGCCCCAGACTCTGCCGCCTGCCTGATCAGAGGCTCCTGGGGCCCTGGAGGGGGGTGTTGTGGGGTGCCTGGGCTTGTGTCATGAACCACGTTGTGCTCTTTCAGGTCGTGTATGAGAGGTGTGAAAAGCTGCGGCCCACGTTGTTCCGGCTGGCGAGTGACACCACTGATGACGATGATGCACTCGGTAAGTTTTCTTTCCTTGGGTGTAGCTAGCAGCACAGGTGCAAGACAGACTCGGTCCCTCCTGTCACGCTACTGTGCCAGGAACAAGACAGAGTGGACTTGATGTTCCGTGGAGCTTGTGCTTAGGTAGGGTGTGGCCTGAGTTGCCTCAGAACTGACTTCCAGCAGGATCCAGGCTTCAGTAAGAAATCAGCAGCAGGTCTAAAGCCTGAAAAGGGGTGGAAATTGACCATGGAGATCGGGGTGTGAGAGGTAGAAGAAAGATGCCTCTGGAGGCTTCAGGAAAAGCTGACCAATCGTAGGGGCCAGAGAAGCAGCTGCGGGTGGTGTCTCAAAGGGATCACCAGCTTTTGTATCTTCAGGGGCCAGGTAGGTCACCTAAGAGAGCCCAGCCAATTGGAAAATGGAAGGGACATCCGTAGGGACGTGAAAAATTGTCCACAGTTACTAAAAAAAAATTTAACTCTTTAGTATGGAAAATCTCAAAACATGAGAGACAGGAATAGTAAAATAAATTCTATGTATTCTTTACTCATCTTTAATAATTACCAGCTCATAGCTGACTTTTTTAGTCTTGTTTCATCTGTACCTCTTTTTGTACCCACCCATTCCCTGGTCTGTTTTGAAGCAAATTCTAGACATTCCTTTTTCTTTTAATTTTTTTTTGAGATGGAGTCTCACTGTGTTGTCCAGGCTGGAGTGCAGTGGTGTAATCTTGGTTCACTGCAACCTCCACCTCCTGGGTTCAAGCCATTCACCTGCCTCAGCCTCCCGAGTAGCAGGGATTACAGGCAACCACCATCATGCCTGGCTAATTTTTGTATTTTTGTAGAGATGATGTTTCACCAATTTGGCCAGGCTGGTTTCAAACTCCTGGCCTCTAGTGATCTGCCTGCCGTGGCCTCCCAAAGTGCTGGGCTTACAGGCGTGAGCCACAATCCCCAGCCTCTGGACATTTCAAAATAATCAAAGATTCAGTCAGTGTTCAGATTTCCCTGATGAAATTCCTCCTTAATCATCTCTTGCTAACTTAAAAAAAAAAAAATTGTTCTAAATCAGACGCAAAAGAAAAGCCCTACTGTATAGAAAAGCCCTACTGTATAATTGGTTTATATTTCTTTAGTCTCAGTGGATAGCATGTGCATGCCCTCTGCAATCCTTTTTCGTTTTTTTTGACAGTCTCACTCTGTTGCTCAGGCTGGAGTCCAGTGGCGTGATCTCAGTTCACTGCAGCCTCTACAGCCTCTACCTCCTGGGTTCAAGCAATTCTCATGCCTCAGCCTCCTGAGTAGCTGGAACTACAGTTGCACACCACCATACCTGGCGAATTTTTGTACTTTTTGTAGAGATGGAGTTTTGCCATGTTGGCCAGGCTGGTCTCAAACTCCTGCGCTCAAGTGATTTGCCCGCCTTGGCTTCCCAAAGTGCTGGGATTACAGGCGTGAATCACCACGTGCAGCCTTTTTTCCTTGCATGAAAATAGGCCCTCTGAATTGAGAGTATTCTTAGTCTCAGTTCTGCTCGTGGCATCCCCCATGATGCTGTTAATGTTTCTGTTTCTGATATTTCTTTTTTTCTTGAGATAGAGTTTCACTCTTGTTGCCCCGGCTGGAGTGCAATGACGTGATCTCAGCTCCCTGCAACCTCCCTCTCCTGGGTTCAAGCAATTCTCCCACCTCAGCCTCCCGAATAGCTGGGATTACAGGCACCCGCCACCACGCCTGGCTAACTTTCTGTATTTTTAGTAGAAACTGGGTTTCACCATGTTGGCCAGGATGGTCTTGAACTCCTGACCTCAGGTGATCCACCCACCTCAGCCTCCCAAAGTGCTGGGATTGCAGGCATGAGCCACTGCGCCCAGCCAACAGGTTCTGAGTTAAAGTTAAAAGTTTGTTATTTAAAGGGCCTTAATTTGAGTGCTTACTGCTGGTCAGTACTCTGGACAGTACAGTTGTAGAAGGTGAACAGATTTGGTTCCTTCTGCATTGAGAACTACTAACATGTTAGGACTCGGGTTAACTGACTAGGCCTGATAGGGTTCGATGACACAATCTGGGGGCTGGAGGTGTGAATAAACTGAACATAGTCGAGCCATATGAAGGCTGTTTTATGGAAAAGCTTAGAAAGGATTGAGATTGTTGGTCACCAAACCAGGGGGTTCTGATTCTTCCCTCATTCTTCAGCGGAAATTCTCCAGGCAAATGACCTCCTCACCCAAGGAGTTCTGCTGTACAAACAGGTGATGGAGGGCCGGGTCACCTTTGGAAACAGAGTGACCAGCTCAGTGGGAGACATCCCTGTCTCCAGAGGTATGTTTGAAAGCCTCTCCTTGCCTTCTGCCTTGGGGCAGCCTGCAATTCCCAGAAAAAAAAAAAGAATGGGTCCTAAACATAGTCTGGGTTAAGGAATAGAAATGAGAGAACTCGCCCTTTGTTCCCCTTCCTGTGAAAGCGGGTTTCGTGTTGCCACGCCCAGCCACAGGAATTGTCATGAGCTGGTTGCCGGGCTGGACCCCAGCTTTGACTACACACAGAAGCAGATGGCTAAGCTGTGCCTGGGTTTGAATTCTCATAAATGCTTGCATATGGGGGCTAGAGACAAAAGAAATGGTCTTCCTCGAGGTTCCTAGTGCCAGGTCAGCTGTATCAGAATCACCTGGAGCACTGGTTGAACTGCCACTGCTTAGGTCCCTGGCTTGGACCTTATGAATCAAGACTGCTTGGAGCTGGGCCTGGAGGTCTGCGTCTTTCAAGCACTGAGTGTGATTTTGATCAGCTGTGGTCAGAAGCCTCGGAATGGCCTGAGCTGGAGAAGGCCGAATCTGCTCTCCTCCAGGGTGATGGGACCTTTGCATGATGGCCTGTGATCCCTGGGGTAGGAAGGCAGGCCTTGGCTCCCTGTTGTCCCCGATGCCAGCTGAGCTTGTGTGTCAGGACACTCAGCTGAGTGGAAGGTTCTTGGAAGGGCAGGGAGGGCGTTACCATTTGATTAGGAGGTGGCCTGAGAGAAGCTGATTGGATTTATGTGGAGACTTTGCTCTCATGTCCAGCTGACTTCTCTTCCTAACCCTGGGCTTTCTAGTCTTTCAGAATCCAACAGGCTGCATGAAGACCTGTCCCCTGATTGACTTGGAGGTGGACGATGGACCTGCGCAGGCGGGGACTGTGGTGCCATCTTTGCTTCATCAAGACTTGGCAGCCTTGGGTGAGGGCAGGTCCTTGTGGGAAGCAGGCACAGGATGGGTGCCAGTAGGGGAGCGAGCTGGTTCCCTTCGCGGAGCACGTGCCTGCTGCTGAGGGGGTCGAGATGGTTGTGAATAGGAAGAATGAGCTGGTTCCCTCTGGGGGCACGTACCTGCTGCTGAGGGAGTGAGTAGGGGAGTGAGTTGGTCCCCTCAGGAAGCACGTGTCTGCTACTGAGCGAGTCAAGATGAGTGTGAGTAGGGGAGTGAGCTGGACCCTCGGGGAACACGTCTGCTGCTGAGGGAGTCGGGATGGTTGTGAGTAGGAGAGTGAGCTGGTCCCCTCAGAAAGCACATACCTGCTGCTGAGGGAATCAAGGTGGTTGTGAGTAGGAGAGTGAGCTGGTTCCCTCAGGGAGCACGTACCTGCTGCCGAGGGAATCGGGTGTTCTGGGCAGTTGAGCGGGTCCCCCTTGCATATTAGTCACAGAGTGGCCATGGATGAGTCGCATGACCTTCAGTAAGTTGCTTATTTGTCTAGACTTTCTGGATGTCCTAGAAGGGGTGGGTGTGGCATTACTCACCATCTTGAAGCAGGTGGAGTTAATGTTATGCATCTCCACTCCTTTCTTACAGGAATCAGTGATGCTCCTGTTACAGGCACGGTGAGGATGCTCTTCCCAGGGCCCAGAGAGAGAAGGGGAGGGTCTCAGACCTGCCCTTGTGAGGCAGCACTGCCTGGCGAGCAGAGAGGTGCTCCTGCACTGTCCCGGTGGAATCATGGCCTTGGAGGTCCAAAGCCTCTTCCTCACCCATACTGTCTGGCTGGTACCCCAGGGGAGACAGGTTACACCAGACTCCTGCTTCCTGGAGGTCTGCCCAGGAGCCGAGTGTGATCTTGCCCTTTCTTTCCCCTCTTGCCCCAAGAGATGTCACCAGCCTGGGCCACAGCAGCTTGGGTGGGCTCAGGAGAGCTGTGCCTTGGTTTTACTGTGGCTGATGGTCACTCATACCCTGGTCTTACTTTAGCCATTCCTGATTTGACAGGTTGCTGGTCAGAATTGCTGTGAGGAAAAGAGGAATCCCTCCTCCAGCACACTGCCAGGCGGTGGCGTTCAGAACCCTTCTGCAGATAGGAATTTACTGGACCTCCTCTCACCACAGCCAGTTCCGGGCCCTCTGTGAGTCTTCTGGGCAAGGGGAGTGGGAGAGTGTGGCTCCTGAGTGCAGTTCCTTCTCATGGGGCAAGGGCCAGAGAATGGTGCTCTAAGACAGCCTCTTGCTCTGGAGAAACATCTTTTTTTTTTTTTGAGACAGGGTCTCGCTCTATTGCCCAGGCTAGAGTGCAGTGGCACAATCTGGGCTCATTACAACCTTTACCTCCTGAGTTCAAGCGATTCTCCTGCCTCAGCCTCCCAAGTAACTGGGATGACAGGCACATGCCACCATGCCCAGCTAATTTTTTTTTAAGTTTTAGTAGAAATGGGATTTCACCATGTTGGCCAGGCTGATCTCAAACTCCTGACCTCAGGTGATCCATCTGCCTGGCCGAGAATCATCTTTTTGTTGAAAGTTTAGGCCAGGTGCAATGGCTCATGCCTTGTATGAGTTCGTTTTCACACTGCTGATAAAGACATACCCGAGACTGTGTAATTTAAAAACAAAAAGAGGTTTAATGGACTCATAGTTTCACGTGGTTGAGGAGGCCTCCCAATCATGGCGGAAGGCAAAAGGCATGTTTTCTTTCTTTTTTTTTTTTTTTGAGACGGAGTCTCGCTCTGTCACCCTGGGTGGAGTGCAGTGGTGCAATCTCAGCTCACTGCCACCTCTGCCTCCCGAGTTCAAGCGATTCTCTTGCCTCAACCTCCTGAGTAGCTGGGATTACAGGTGTGTGCCCACACCTGGTTAATTTTTTGTGTTTTTTTAGTAGAGATGGGGTTTCACCATGTTAGCCAGGATGGTCTTGATCTCCTGACCTCATAATCTGCCTGCCTCTGCCTCCCAAAGTGCTGGGATTATAAGTGTGAGCCATTGCACTCAGCCAAAAGGCATGTCTTATGTGGCAGCAGGCAAGAGAGAATGAGAGCCAAAAGAAAAAGGGTTTCCCCTTATAAAACCATCAGATCTCATGAGACTCACTACCATGAGAACAGTGTGGGGAAACTGCACCCATGATTCAGTTCTCTCCTACAGGGTCCCTGCCACAACATGTGGGAATTGTGGGTGCTACAATTCAAGATGAGATTTAGGTGGGGACACAGCCAAACCATATCATACCTGTAATCCCAGCTCTTTGGGAGGCCAAGGCAGGTGGATCGCTTGAGCCCTGGAGTTCAAGACTAGCCTGGGATATATGGCAAAACCCCATCTCTACAAAAAACACAAAAATTAGCCAGGCGTAGTAGCTCATGCCTATAGTCCCAGCTCCTCAGGAGGCTGAGGTGGGAGGATGACTGGAGCCCGGAAAGTCGAGGCTGCAGTGAGCCATTACCATGCCACTGCATTCCAGCCTGGACAGCAGAGTGAGACCCTGTCTCAACAAAAGTTTAATATGCTGCTTCCCTTTTCTCATTTTACTCCCTTTCCTAAGTCGTTAGAAAATACCTGCTTTGGCCAAGACATCTGAAAGGGGGTTTATTTAAGGACTAGGAATAATAGAACATGAGGTTTTTGCTGTTTGTTTTTGTTTTCCCTTCTAATAACCATGTAATTGAAGTTAAGTAAAATTTGATCCATAGAGAAATATACAACAAAGTGCAAAGTACCACTCCCTAAAAACAAGGTTGAATGTTCCTTCTTTGCTTTTTTTCTGTACATGTAGTGGTGCATTCTTGTGGCTTGTTACACAAACAGGATTTTAATTTGCAAACTGCACTCTAGCATGACCTTTTCATATCATATCTGTGATGCATTTCATATCAGTTTCTATAAATATGCCTCAGTCTTCTTAATAGCTACATTATAATTCATTGCATGGATGTATTTGATCATTTCCCTTTTGTGGACATTAACATAATTTCCAGTTTGGAGATGCTTAGGGGAGTGCCTTATAGTACAGATCCCTAAAGGGAGAGGTTCTCTAAGATGTGAATGTAACAACATTTTCATAGATCCTGTCCCTTTGTCTCTGGAAAAGTGCAGCTTACCTTCACCCAAACAGCCTGAAAGTGCCTGTGTTCCTGATAGAAACCACCTGGCTCTGGCAGAAGTGGGATGTCCTGGGAGTTCATTCCCATTTGCCACCCAGAGGTCATTTATTGCGGTCTTCTTTTTTTCAGCCACTTGGGCAGGGTGGGTTATTTCTTCTCGCGGGACTTTAGTTTTCTAAAATGTTTTCAGTTTGTGTCCCAAATGGACAAAATCATGGAGTGGATAGTAGCTGGTGTAATTTGTGTATCATCTGCCTGGCTCACGTCCCTCTGTGATCACACCTGGAAAACAACCTGCCTGAGCTACTTATTGTCAGGGACTGCCTGACAAGTACAACATGAACCACCCTCATAACAAAGGCTCTAGGTTATTGGGTTCTTATTATGTGTGGACATTTTAAGTGCTTTTCTTTCTTTCTTTTTCTTTTTTTCCTGAGACAGAGTCTCGCTCTGTTGCCCAGGCTGGAGTGCAGTGTTATGATCTCAGCTCACCACAAGCATGCGCCACCACCACCTGGCTAATTTTTATTTTTATTTTTTTTTTAATTTTTGTACTTTTAGTAGAAACTGGGTTTCACCATGTCGGCCAGGCTGGTCTTGAACTCCTGACCTCAAATGACCCACCTGCCTCAGCCTCCCAAGAGTGCTGGGATTATAGGCGTGAGCCACCGCACCCAGCCTCTAAGTGCTTTTCACACATTGTCTCGTTTGAATCTTATAACAGCACTACGAGGTAAATTACTTCTGTTATTTCCATTTAACAGATGAGGAAGCTGAGGTACGAGTTTGATTACTTGACAAAAGTCATATAACATCTGGTACATTAGCTCACAACTGTAATCCCAGTACTTTGGGAGGCCGAGGTGGGCGAATCACCTGAGATCAAGAGTTCAAGACGAGCACGGCCAACGTGGTGAAACCCTGTCTCTAATAAAAATACAAAAATTAGCCAGGCGTGGTGGCAGGTGCCTGTAATCCCAGTTACTCGGGAGGCTGAGGCAGGAGAATCACTTGAGCCTGGGAGGCAGAGGTTGCAATGAGCCGAGGCAGTTCCACTACACTCCAGCCGGGGCAACAGAGCAAGACACTGTATCATCAGAAAAAAAAAAAGGCATATAACATCTAACTCTGTGTGTGTGTGTGTGTGTGTGTGTGTGTGTGATTTTTTTTCCCTTGTTCTTTAATAAGCCTAACCCAAATTCCAGGAAATCGCTACAGTTTTTGCTAGTCTTTGATATTTTTTATTTCTTTTTTTTTTTTTTTTTTGGTTGTAAACAGAGTTTTATTGATGGGGAGGGGGCTGGGGGAGGCAAACTCCAGAGAGGGTGGAGGACCCAGCCGGCCACGTGGCATGCATGGTCAGCTGGAGGTCAGAGGGGGGAGGTCACAAGGGGACGGGTGGCATAGGAGTCTCTCACCACCCTGGATATTTTTTCTTTGTAGGAATTATGTTTCGCAGAAAAGTGTCCCCAAGGAAGTGCCCCCAGGTACTAAGTCCTCTCCAGGTTGGTCCTGGGAGGCTGGCCCGTTGGCTCCTTCCCCATCTTCACAGAATACACCTCTGGCTCAAGTGTTTGTCCCTTTGGAGTCTGTTAAGCCCAGTAAGTACAATTTTACTTCCCACCTTTTCTTTTTCCTGGGAATCTATTAGACTCCCAGCTTTTTCCACTCCAGTTTGGTAGAGGTAGCCCTTGAATTTGGTTGATGAATGGGAGAGATTTTGCATGAGGGCAAAAAGTAAGAGGTTGTGGCCAGGTATGGTGACTCATGCCTGTAATTCCAGCACTTTGGGAGGCTGAGGAGGGAGGATCACTTGAGGCCAGGAGTTTGAAACCTGCCTGGGCAAGATAGCCTTGTCTCTATTTGGGGGGGAAGAAAAAATGGGGAGGCCGAGGCAGGTGATCACTTGAGGCCAGGAGTTTGAGACCAGCCTGGCCAACATAACGAAGCCCTGTCTCTACAAAAAATACAAACATTAGCTGGGCGTGGTGGTGCGTGCCTATAGTCCCAGCTACTTGGGAGGCTGAGGCAGGAGAATTGCTTGAACCCAGGAGGTGGAGGTTGCAGTGAGCCAAGATCATGCTACCACACTCTAGCCTGAGAGACAAAGTGAGACTCCGTCTCCCAAAAAAAAAAAAGTTTGCTTCCTTGTCTTTTAGCTAATTTTCTTAGCCTTCCTTAGTATTGACACTGTCAAGGATATGGGCAAGCCTTTAGGCACATAATGTTATTGATTTGGGATTCAAGAAGGGAATGTTTAATGTGGCCTGAAATGACTGGCAAGAGGTAGAATTCAAATGAGTAGAAGAATTTGTCTAGTGATCCTCCTTCTCTAGGGATCCTTATTAAAGCAGAAAAGTGGATATTACCTCTGTTACAAAGGGAAGGAAATGGAAGGCTCAGCTAATCAAGGTGCCTACGGTCTCTACACTAGTATGCACAGCAGGACACAACTCAGATCGTCTGTTCCAGGGCCTGGGCTCTTTAGCACAGAGCCCTCCTATGGCTCTTTGTGATGAGGTTAGATTGCAGAGAGCCCTGAAAGCCAGGCAGACAAATTTATAAATAAACAGAATTGGTAAACAGTGGGAGCTCTTTGCACATTTCTTTTTTTTTTTTTTTTTGAGACGGAGTCTCGCGCCCAGGCTGGAGTGCAGTGGCCGGATCTCAGCTCACTGCAAGCTCCGCCTCCTGGGTTTAGGCCATTCTCCTGCCTCAGCCTCCCGAGTAGCTGAGACTACAGGCGCCCGCCAAATCGCCCGGCTAGTTTTTTGTATTTTTTAGTAGAGACGGGGTTTCACCGTGTTAGCCAAGATGGTCTCAATCTCCTGACCTCGTGATCCGCCCGTCTCGGCCTCCCAAAGTGCTGGGATTACAGGCTTGAGCCACTGCGCCCGGCCTGCACATTTCTTTATTGATTTTTGTTTTAAGAAATAATACATGTTCAGTGTTAATTTTCTGAATTCAATAATTGTACTGTAGTTACGATGTTAACATCTGGGGAAGCTACATGAAAGGTATATAGAAATTTTTGTATTAGTTTTATAACTTCTTATAAGTCTGAAATTATTACAAAGCAAACTTTAAAAAGTAAAAAAGTTAAAAATACATGTTCAAAATGTAGAGTTTTATTAAAGATAGAATAGGCTGGACTCAGTGGCTCACGCCTGTAATGCCAGCACTTTGGGAGGACAAGACGGGCAGATCACTTGAGGTCAGGAGTTCGAGACCAGCCTGGCCAAAATGGTAAAACCTTAAAAACACAAAAATTAGCTGGGTGTGGTAGTGTGCACCTGTAATCCCCAGCTACTCGGGAGCCTGAGTCAGGAGCATCACCTGAACCCAGACGGCAGAGGTTGCAGTGAGCTGAGATCGTGCGTGCCACTGTGCTTCAGTCTGAGCAACAAGGAAGACTCTGTCTCACAAAAAAAAAAAAAAGGACTAGAAAAGTAAAATCATCTATACCATTACCAGCCAGAGATGGAAATTCTGTTCATGTCTTGATAGATTTTCTTCTTGTCTTATCATGTATGTGTATTTGTACATACACAGTTCTTAATAATTTTATACCACAGTGTGTACAGAATGTTACTCTATTTACTGTTACTTTATATACCATTTTTATGCCCTTAGTTCTTTAAAAACGTGATTTTTATGAACTTATATATATATATGCACCATTAAATAGAGGTACTGTAATCTGTTTATTCAGTATTTTATTTTATTTTATTTTATTTTTTATTTTATTTTATTGTTGAGACAAGGTCTGGCCCTATCATCCAGCTGTAGTGCAGTGGTGCCATCTCAGCTTACTACAACCTCCGTCCTCCAGGCTCAAGCCATCCTCTCACCTTGGCCTCCCAAGTAGCTGGGACTACAGGCATGCGCCACTATGTCTGGCTTATTCAGTCCTTCTCTGAAGGTCAATTTCTTTCTACCTGTTTGCTGTTAAAAACAGGGCTACAGGCCAGGTGTGGTGGCTCATGCCTGTAATCCCAGCACTTTGGGAGGCCAAGGCGGGTGGAGCACCTGAGGTCAGGAGTTCGAGACCTACCTGGCCAACATAGTGAAACCCTGTCTCTACTAAAAAATACGAAAAAAAATTAGCCAGGCGTGGTGGTGGGCACCTGTAGTCCCAGCCACTTGGGAGGGTGAGGCAAGAGAATCGCTTGAACCTGGGAGGCAGAGGTTGCAGTGAGCTGAGATCGCGCCACTATACTCCAGCCTGGGTGACACAGTGAGACTCTGTCTTTAAAAAAAAAAAAAAAAAAGGCCGGGCGCGGTGGCTCATGCCTGTAATCCCAGCACTTTGGGAGGCCGAGGCGGGCGGATCACAAGGTCAGGAGATCGAGACCATCCTGGCCAACATGGTGAAACCCCGTCTCTACTAAAAAAATACAAAAAATTAGCCGGGCGAGGTGGCAGGCGCCTGTAGTCCCAGCTACGCGGGAGGCTGAGGCAGAAGAATGGCATGAACCCAGGAGGCGGAGCTTGCAGTGAGCCGAGATTGCGCCACTGCACTCCAGC
>NC_045450.1:21819319-21823990 GCF_002776525.5 Piliocolobus tephrosceles | reverse complement strand
AAAAAAAAAAAAAAAAAAAAAAAAACAGGGCTACAAAGAACATCTTTGGATGCCTTTCTTTATACCTTTCTTTTATACCTTCCTGATTATTAGGCGATCATAATACCAGTGAAATGCCACATGTAGACATTTAAAATTTTGATCTGCATTACCAATTTCCCTTCTGAAAAGGTTGCTTTTTTCCCCATACTCTTGCCACCGTACCCCACTGATATTTTCAGTCTCTTAAATCTTTGGTAGTTTCATTGTTAAACTGTGTTTTAATTTTTTTTTTTTTTTTTTTTTTTTTTTTTTTGTTGGGGTCTCACTCTGTGGCCCAGGCTGGAGTGCAGTGGCACGACCTCAGCTCACTGCCAGCTCTGCCTCCCGGGTTCATGCCATTCTCCTGCCTTAGCCTCCTGAGTAGCTGGGACTACAGGCATCTGTCACCACCCCCGGCTAATTCTTTTGTATTTTTAGTAGAGATGGGGTTTCACCGTGTTAGCCAGGATGGTCTCTATCTCCTGGCCTCACGATCCGCCCGTCTCGGCCTCCCAAAGTGCTGGGATTACAGGTGTGAGCCACCGCGCCTGGCTGTTTTAATGTTTTAAATTTTTTTGTTTTTTTAGAGATGGGGCCTTGCTCCATTGCCTAGGCAGGAGTGCAGTGGCACATTCATAGCTCACTGCAGCCTCAAATTCCTCTTGGGCTCAAGCAATCCTCCTGCCTCAGACTCCCAGGTAGCTAACATGACAGGCATGCACCACCACACCCAGCAAATTTTTATTGTCTTTTTGGGGATGGGAGGCAGATTTCACTGTATTGCCCAGGCTGGTCTTGAACTCCTGACCTCAAGCAATTTTCTCATCTCAGCCACCTGAGTAGCTGGGATTACAGGCATGAGACACCATACCCAGATCTAAGCTATATTTTAGTAATGTATATTTTGATATTAAAGTGTTTTCCCAGCTGATAAACCAGTCTGAGTACCATTCATTGAGTCAGCCCTGATTTTTTAAGGATATGTTATGTTACAGTCTCATTTAGATCTGTTCTGCATGTTCTGTTTTATGCCACTTTACTTGAATTGTAATTTTATCTGAGTATTTGCTATAACCCTGTCCCCCTTTTTAAATTTATTGGTTAGTCTTACATAGTTTTTCCCCCTCAAATAAACATTAGAGTCACTCCTGAGCTAAATTAAAAGTATCTTTAGAATTTCCATTGGAATGCTATTAAACTTATTAATTTGAGGTGATTTGGTATCTACAGTTTTGTACAATTAAATATAAGGTGGTGTGTGTGTGAGAGCATGTGCGTGTGTTTGTAGTCACACAAGAGACTAGAAGGAAGTAAGTGCTTATTTCTGGGTAGAATTAAGAGTGCATTGGCTGGGCGCGGTGGCTCATGCCTGTAATCCCAGCACTTTGGGAGGCCGAGGTGGGCGGATCACCTGAGGTTGGGAGTTTGAGGCCTGACCTCCCCCAGCCTGACCAACATGGAGAAACCCTGTCTCTACTAAAAACACAAAAACTAGCTGGGCGTGGTGGCGCATTCCTAGCTACTCTGGAGGCTGAAGTAGGAGAATCATTTGAACCCGGGAGACGGAGGTTGTGGTGAGCCAAGATCATGCCATTGCACTCCAGCCTGGTCAACAAAAGTGAAAGTCCGTCTCAAAAAAAAGAGCATTTATTTTATTTTTTTATGATTGTGTGTGTGTGTATGTGGTTTTTTTGTTTGTTTTTTGGTTTGTTTGTGAGACAGTCTCGCTCTGTCACCCAGGCTAGAGTGCAGTGGTGCAATCTCGGCTCACTGCAACCTCCGCCTCCTGAGTTCAAGTGATTTTCGTGCCTCAGCCTCTCAGATGGCTGGGATTACAGGCATGCATCACCATGCCCAGCTAATTTTTGTATTTTTAGTAGAGATGGGGTTTTGCCATGTTATCCAGTCTGGTCACGAACTCTTAGCCTCAAGTGATCCACCCTCCTCGGCCTCCCAAAGTGCTGGGATTACAGGCATGAGCCCCCACACCTGGTTGATAATTCTCTGTTTTCTATAGTGTTCATGCATGATTTTAATCATGATCATATCTTCCTCAAAAATGTGATTTTTTTTTTTTTTTTTTTTGAGATGGAGTCTCACTCTGTCATCCAGGCTGGAGTGCAGTGGCTGGATCTCAGCTCACTGCAAGCTCTGCCTCCTGGGTTTACGCCATTCTCCTGCCTCAGCCTCCCGAGTAGCTGGGACTACAGGCGCCCGCCGCCTCGCCCAGCTAGTTTTTTTGTATTTTTTGGTAGAGATGGGGTTTCACCGTGTTAGCCAGGATGGTCTTGATCTCCTGACCTTGTGATCCGCCTGTCTCGGCCTCCCAAAGTGCTGGGATTACAGGCTTGAGCCACCGCGCCCGGCCAGAAAATGTGATTTTTAATAACTGGTGGTGTGTCTGATGGTTGAATGGTGGGGAGAGGTCAGTTTGGAGGGTCATAGGAGTCCAGCTGGAGTCATGGGGACTTGGATTATTGTAGTGCAGAGGAATTCAGTCCTGGACATGTTCTGCATGGAGAAGCAGTAGCATCTGGGGATAACATGTACATCTCTTTCCAGCCTGGCTGTCTGGGGGGTTTTGTAGTGGTAGTAACCCTTCTGCTCGCGCCCTCTCTATCAGGCAGCCTGCCACCTCTCATCGTGTATGACCGGAACGGATTTAGAATTCTGCTCCACTTCTCCCAGACAGGAGCCCCTGGGCACCCAGAGGTACAGGTGCTGCTCTTGACCATGATGAGCACGGCTCCCCAGCCTGTCTGGGATATCATGTTTCAAGTGGCTGTGCCAAAGGTGAGTCATCTGTTGTGGATTTCTCAATAATGGCTGTCGTTTTTGAGTGCCAAGTTCTTTGCTGGGAGTTACATGTCGAGTGTCAAGGAAAGAATCTTCACTCAAACTAACTGAAGATAAAGTGGGAATGTAATGGCTTACCTGACTGGGGATTCCTGAATATCTGGCTTCAGATATGAGTGGATCCAGATAGGTTCTTAAACGATGCCTTAAGAGTCTGTCTGTATCTCTTGACTCTGCTTTTCTTTGTCTCCATTCCGACAGTTTCTCCACAAAGCAGGAAAGTGGCTACCCACAGCTCCAGGGTTGCATGGTCCTTAAGCCTCTTTATCTCAGAAACTCTCACCAGGCATGAAGCATGTATACTGATTACCCAGGAAAGGGCTCTGTTTGGCCTTGTTGGTGTTACTTCCATACCTTGGACCAGGAACTTGTGTCCTGGGATATGAGGCACTTGGCCAATGTGAGCTAACATATCCACTCCTTTTCAAAGGAAGTGGGGCCCTACTGCTTCACAGCCACCCCACAGTCACAGGGGAAGGGGCCCGTCCTGAAAGGAAAAGATTCAAGACAGACAAAAATATGACATGCAGTCTCTACTTCTCATGGTAGTCCTGTAGGGAATGTTCTGCTACTACCTGTTGTATAAGTTAACCCAAGGCTCAGAAATTAAATATTTTACTCAGGGTCACAGAGCTAGTGAGAAGCAGTTAGAATTCAACCCAAGATGTGCCCTGGCTGTTGATGTTGCTTCTCAGATGCCAGTTATTGACCACATAACTCCAGATCCATTCTGTGTGTGGAAGGAAAGGCCTCTTAGATCCTTTTAACAATTAGTGGGAGTCTGTCTGCTTGGGCTCCCATAGATGCCTTGGGGTACCATGTCTAAGAGGGCCATTTCCTCTTGGAGGGGTGTTGGGGAGGTCCAGCTCCCCCTCACCAGATCTTCATCCTGGAAGCTGTGGTTAGGAATGAGTTACATGTTGGTTTTCTTCCCCCATAGTCAATGAGAGTGAAGCTGCAGCCGGCATCCAGCTCCAAGCTTCCTGCATTCAGTCCTTTGATGCCTCCAGCTGTGATATCTCAGATGCTGCTGCTTGACAATCCACACAAAGTATGTTCCAGTGTCTGTGGTAGCAGGGAGATGGGGGCCCCTGAACTGTAAGGGGAGGTAACTTTGTGGGTAGAGAGAGGCACATTGAGGCCTTGCTCTAAAGTCTCTGGTTTGCCGGGTGCAGTGGTTCACCCAAGTAACCCCAGCAGGTGGACACCCTGAGGTGTCCTGAGGCAGGTGGACACCCTGAGGTCAGGAGTTTGAGACCAGCCTGGCCAACATGGTGAAACCCCATCTCTACTAAAAATACAAAAATTAGCTAGGTGTGATGGCACGCGCCTTTAGTTCTAGCTACTCAGGAGGCTGAGGCAGGAGAGTCACTTGAACCCAGGAGGTGGACGTTACAGTGAGCCAAGATCGCACTACTGCACTCCTGGGCAACAGAGCAAGACTCCATCTCAAAAAAAAAAAAAAAGTCGGCTGGGTGCAGTGGCTCATGCCTGTAATCCCAGCACTTTGGGAGGCTGAGGCAGATGGATCACGAGGGTCAAGAGATCGAGACCATCCTGGCCAACATGGTGAAACCCCATCTCTACTGGAAATACAAAAATTAGCTGGGCATGGTGTCGCACGCCTGTAGTCTCAGCTACTCGGGAGGCTGAGGCAGGAGAATTGCTTGAACCCAGGAGGCAGAGGTTGCAGTGAGCTGAGATCGCACCATTGCACTCCAGCCTGGTGACAGAGTGAGACTGCATCAGATAGATAGATAGATAGATAGATAGATAGATAGATAGATAGATAGA
>NC_045450.1:21741437-21819309 GCF_002776525.5 Piliocolobus tephrosceles | reverse complement strand
TAGATAGATAGATAGATAGATAGATAGATAGATAGATAGATAGATAGGAGAAAGAGAGAAAAAAAGAAGAAGAAGAGAGAGAGGAAAAAAAGAAGAAAGAGAAAGAAGAAAGAAAGTCAGTCTCTGATTTGGTTGGGTGGTAGGGGTATATGTGGAATATCCCTTGCTGGAGTCTGTCTTTGGGGCTCATTGAAGGAAGATCAGATGGATTGTCATAGCTGGGGACCAAGGGAGGGACACATGAACTCTCCCTAATCCTCTGGAATCCTCTGAAAGGGCAAGGCCTGTCTTCCTAAGCTGGTCTCTGAATTGCAGCCCATCTCAGGATTTCAGGACTACAGAAGTATCCAAGGTTTCCCAGGGTATGTGCCTATTTCCCCTTGTTTGTAGTCCCAAAGAGAGTATCCTAGGTATTTTGTGTCAGAATTGTTTGAAGCACTCACTTGACTTAACATGGTCACCCTGTTCCTGGGTTGCTCTCCACTGATTTAACATCTTCTGTCTCTTCTATCCCAGGAACCTATCCGCTTACGGTACAAGCTGACATTCAACCAAGGTGGACAGCCTTTCAGCGAAGTAGGAGAAGTGAAAGACTTTCCAGACCTGGCTGTCTTGGGTGCAGCCTAACTTTTCGCAAGACAGACCCTTCATTTCAAGCTTAGGCTGGTGTTACTTTTGCTGTCAAGTCGGGACTAATGGTGTTTCAGTGCAGAGTGCCAAGAGTCCTATCCTGACATCAGGCTCTGGGTGTCAACCTCTGACTTATTCTGCAGATGATGTGTGTGTGTGTGTGTCTGTGTGTCTGTGTGTCTGTGTGTGTTTGGAGAGAGGGTGGTAGCGCAGGGCTTGGGATATCGGCAGTGTGGGAAATGCGATGCATTTCTCATCATCATCATCTCTGCTACAGTCATGTTTCTGCATGTCAGTGAGCAACAGTGTCCCTGCCTCAGGTTGGAGGTTTTATCAGCCAAAGTGTTTTTTTCATGTATTGTTCGTTCCATTCATCCACTCTGTGCCTTGTCAGCCTTTGAAAGTCTTGGTTGCTCCCAGGCTGCTGTTCTCAGGGACCTTAAAAGGGACCTGGTTAGTCTTGGGGCAGAGAGTATCTTCTTGGGCACTCTCTTCCAAGAAAGACCTTGTCTCCATTTTCATTAGACAATGCTTCTTGTGTGTGTTCTGGAAGATCTTCTAAATGGAATGCTTGTTGCACTGTTCCCAGGCGAGTGGCTGCCATGAGACCTGAGGACCACACTTGGGGAACCAATCATGTCCTTCACCACTGTGCCTTAGAATCGCCCCTGGACAGGCCTCCTGGGCAGAGGGGAAAGCAGCTCCCAGGCCTTATTCAGGCCTCAGGGTTGGGCAGCCAGTCTGGGCCCTTCTCAGGATCCTCATCTCCATCCTCATTCTCTTCCTTCACGGCATTTACTCGGAGCTCTTTGTGACACACCATGTCAGTCATGGTGAATCGGCCAACAGCCAGCCCTTGCCAGCTGACGTCACAGTCTAAGATGGGGAACTGTGGTACAGATAGACATGAAGAGAGCTTAGCAATGATTGAGGTGGTGACTAAATATACAGTCATTAAATAAATACCATGTAGCAAATGTACTTTGTGGAGTGTTCAGTAAGTGGAAAATGGAAAGCCAGTTGCATTTAGAGATGATAGGCCTAAAGGGAACTGTCTTCTGTCGAGAAGTAAAGGAAACTTCCTGAAGGATGTAGAAACTTAACTGCCTCAGTGAAGAGAACCTGAAGATCTGAGGTAAGCTGGACAGGAGAGGTGGATATTTGTTGAAGGAAAAATTCAAGTTTATAATCAGTTCCCATTTAGTGAGCACCTACTGTGTGCTAGGAACTTGAATGTGTATTTTTGACAAGTCCTGCTTGGCCTGATGGGTGAGAGAAGGAACCTGAGCCTGGCTGAGATGGCCAGGTGGAGGGCTTTGAAGTCTAAGCAGCTGAACTGGCTGGGTGGATTTCTACCTCCGAAACTGCAAGGCTTGTTTGGAGCTCTTAATCACAATATCTGATATTTTTACAGTCTGATCTTTTGGCTTCTACATATAGTGGAAATCTGCCAACACTAATTGGTGGAGGTGGGAACTGTAAAAGATCAAGTATGCTAATTTTAAGCAAATGTAAAAACTCATAAAACAGATAAACAGTGGGGTGATTTCATTTGCCATACTTCACATAAGACAAATTTTAATCTAAAAGTACTTGTGTTCTGTGTGCCCTTTTTTTTTTTTTTTCCTGTTTTTTGAGGCCACTCTGTCACCCAGGCTGGAGTACAGTGGTACGATCTCAGCTCACTGCAATCTCTGCCTACCAGGTTCAAGCGATTCTTGTGCCTCAGCCTCCCAAGTAGCTGGGACTACAGGCGTGAGCCACCACGCCCAGCTAGTTTTTGTATTTTTAGTAGAGATGGGGTTTCACCACGTTGGTCAGGCTGTTCTCAAACTCCTGACCTCAGGTGATCTGCCCACCTTGGCCTCCCAGAGTGCTGGGATTATAGGCGTGAGCCACCACACCCGGCCTCTGTGTAGTTTTTATAGGCTCTGTTGCTGTTGCATAGTCTTGAAGAGGTACCCATCATAATGACAGCATCTCCCTCTGAAGGGTTTTGGTCGAAATGGGTGAATGAGACTTACACATAAAGACAGGCTTTCTCCCCTATAGTTCAGAGGTGAACTCACACGTGTGTACCTGAACATTCTTGCTTTTGAGGAGACAGACTCCCAGTGGTACTTACTATGCTTAGGTGTTGGACAGGATAGGTGTGGGAGGAGAGAAGGCAGGCTGCTGTCCTGAAAGTGGCTGTGGTTTATGTCATCACTCCCTTCTAATCAGCAAGTCCAGTGGCCACTCACAGCCCACCTCCTACCTCTTCATTCACTCAACAAGTAGTGGCTCACGCCTATAATCCCAGCATTTTGGGAGGCTGAGTGGGATGACTGCTTGAGCCCAGGATTTCGAGTCCAGCCTGGGCTACATAGTGACACCTCGTCTCTGTTTCTTGAAAAACTAGTTTTTGACCAGCTACCCTGAGCCAGGGCACCACCCTGAAGGAGCTTCTCTTCCTCTGGGGAGAAGCAAATTCATGATGTGTGTGCTGGAGATCTGGCACTCATGGCCAGTGCTTTCCAGTATCCTGAACTCTTCAGGGGTCCTGTTGACCCCTATTTCGTGACCTACCTCTGTGACTGCTCTTTTTCCTCTGTCTTGTAAGTGTGGTGGTTTTCCAGAGTCCAATCCTCAGGACTTTCCCGTCCACACAGAGGCCTGGTAGTCAGGCGACTCTAAACTATTAGATGGATTGTAGACCTCTCTCAGGCTGCCACCTGCTTGCTGTCCCCAGATCATATTTCAGTCTGTCAGTGGATATATGTATCTGGAGGTTCCACTGTTGCTTCAATCTCAGTTACTTAGAATGGAACACAGAGAGTCCTGCCCCTTTCCACCTACATGCTCTGACTTGAAAGCACCTGAGACTTAATGGGTCCCTGATTCCTGCTTCATCTGTTTCTGCGGAGTGGTTGTATGTCAAGTGGCCTGTTTTCTAAATAATCCCACATCATGTCCTCCCTGCACTTACATTGCCACTGCTCTGGTGTGGGCTTTTTTGGCGGGGGGATGGGGGAGACAATGCCTCTGTCCCAGTGCTGAGTACCAGCTCTGGTTCTTGCCACTACCAGAGTTCTCTAGCAAATCTGAGCATCTGACCGGGTGAAAAATTCTGAATGGCTTCCTGATGCCTAACTTTATGGGATCAAATTCAAGTTGCACGCTGACACTCAGTGCCCTTCTGGTATCATCTGCCAAGACCAGGGCCTGCTTCACCATAGCTGCAATAAAGTCCTTTCAAGCCCTGATAATGCCATGTTTTGTCATAACCTTTTGCCTACATATGCTGCAGTTAATTACTCTCCCTGTTATCTTCCACGACCGGGGCAAAATGTTTCCTTATCTGTGAGCCGCTCTGAACACAAATAGGTCATGAAAATAGTATTGAAAACAGAATAAATGACAACCAAAAGAAAAGCGAATATTACCTAGTACAAATAGTGTAAATTAAGACAGCAAATGTTAAAGGTAGAAAGCAAAGGCAATATTCTAGAATACAAATAGTGCTTGCCTACTACAATATTAATCCCAAATCCTTTAAATATACCCATTATAGAAGATGCTTACCCAGCGCCAAGAGTGTAAAAGTGGATTGGTTTTCTTGAGACAGAGCTTTGCTGTATTGCCCAGGCTGGACTGCAGTGGCACGATTGTAGCTCAATGTAGCCTTGAATTCCTGTGCTCAGGCGATCCTCCGGCTTCAGCCTCTGGAGTAGCTGGGACTAGAGGTGCATGCTGCCACGCCCAGCTAATGTTTCAGTTTTTGGTAAAGACTGGATCTCTTGTGTTGCCCAGGCTGGTCTCCTGGGCTCAAGCGTTCCTCCTGCCTTGACCTCCCAAAGTGCTGGGATTACAGGCATGAGTCACCATGTCCTGACCCCAGTTTGTTTTAAAGTCGAGTGATGCACCAAGATGTTTGTGTGCACATGTCACAGTGGTAATCTTTGGGTCATGGAATTAGAAAATATCTTTCAATTTTATCTGAGCTTTCTAAAATCTAAGCTGAAGATAAAACCTTATTTTTATTGACATGATTCAAAATTACGAAAGGTGAAAATTCTTTCCACCCAGTTACCACCCTCCTCCGTCTTTTCAGAGGGATTCTAGGCATGTTCAAGAAAACATAGTGTACTGTTCTGTGTTTTGTTCTTTTCATGTAACACTATAGATAGCTTAGAGATAATGCCATTATCAGTATGAATTACTTAGAAACGTAACTCCACTCTCTTCCCTGAGCTCATATGGTACAAATCAAGCATTTGTGTGTTGAAAGTTATGCATGTTAAAACTCGGTAGCAATTCCCTCATAGTTTCCTTGTATCCTCTCCCTCCCGCTGGCACCATTCCCAGGCGCCCAAGCAGACTGGACTTTTCCCTGGCAACCCTCTCTTGTCTCGATTCTGGCAGCCCTGTGCACTAGAGTGAACCAAGTATGGGCTGGGGAGCCAGGTTCAACTTCTAGTTTTTTGCCACCTGGGCAAGTCAGTGATCTCTGGGTCTCAGTTTTTATATCTGTAAATGGTAAAAATGTTAGAAGTCTACTTCACACATTTTGGTGAGAATTTAATGAGGTGTACAAAATAGCAGATACAATAGATGCTCTATAAATTTAGGTGCTGTTTCTCAAATCATCTTCACATCTGAGATTTTTTTAACCATTGTAACAGTGGTGACTTCCATTTCATCACTGTTCATTTCGCAACTTCTCATAAAACCACAGAAATTGTGCTAAGAATACTGATAACTTACGAATATTTTTATAGGCAGCAGAAAAGGTTGGTAATAAAATCTGACCATACCAGCTGGGTGTGGTGGCTCATGCCTGTAATCCTAGCAGTTTGGGAGGCCAAGGCGAAGGATCACGAGGTTAGGAGTTTGAGACCAGCCTGGCCAACATGGTGAAACCCCATCTACTAAAAGTACAAAAATTAGCTGGAAATCGCTTGAACCCAGAAGGTGGACTTGCAGTGAGCCGAGATCAGGCCACTGCACTCCATCTGGGCAACAGAGCAAGACTCCATCTCAAAAAACAACAAAAAAAGGCTGGGCACGGTGGCTCATGCCTGTAATCCCAACACTTTGGGAGGCTGAGGCGGGCGGATCACGAGGTCAGGAGATCGAGACCATCCTGGCGAACACAGTGAAACCCCGTCTCTACTAGAAATACAAAAAAATTAGCCGGGCATGGTGGTGGGCACCTGTAATCCCAGCTGCTTGGGAGGCTGAGGCAGGAGAATGGCGTGAGCCCGGGAGGCGGAGGTTGCAGTGAGCTGTAATCGCGTCACTGCACTCAAGCCTGGGCGACAGAGCGAGACTCCATCTCAAAAAACAAAAAAACAAAAAAAAATCTGACCATACCCTTTGTTAAGATCAGGATCAGCTGCAATAAACAAACCCAGAGTAACAGTCAAAATGTTTATTTTTCTCTGTATTCGTTCATTAGAACTGCTATGACAGTGTGCCGCAAGCTGGGTGGTTTAAGTCAACAGATGTGTTGTCTGAGTTCTGCGGGGTAGGAGTCTAATATTGGGGCCATGGTTCTCCCTCTTGGTGGTTGCTGGTTTCCACCATCTTTGACTTCCTTAGCCTGCAGCTGTGTAACTCCAGCCTTTGCCTTCATTGTCACGTGGTGTTCTTTTTGTGCCTTCTCTACGTGACCAGTTTTTCTTAAGAGACATGCTGGAGTGCAGCGGCATGGTCATAGCTCACTGCAGCCTCAAACTCCTGGGCTCTAGGGATCCTCCCAGTTTGGCCTCCCAAGTAGCTAAGACTACAGATAGATGCATGCTGCCACACCTGACGAAGTTTTAAATTTTTGTAGAGATGAGGGCCTCACCATGTTGCCCAGGCTAGTCTTGTACTCCTGGCCTCTCAAAGTGCTGGGATTACAGGCATGAGCCACCGTGCCTAGCCTGACCCTACTACATTTCTAATTATATATAATTAGTGCTGCATATCTTTTTGGATTAAGTAAAATCAATTGCCCTAGCATTCAAGTTTCTCTACAGCATAGCCTCATCTTAGCTTCAGTTTCCTCTTTTGGAAATAGAAATACTACCTGCCTTAACTCAAAAGGCTGTGAGGAAACCACGTGGTGGCCCGAGCCTGTAATCCCAGCACTTTGGGAAGCTGAGATGGGAGGACTGCTTGAGCCCAGAAGTTTGAGACCACCCTGGGCAACATAGTGAAGCCCCTGTCTCTACAGAAAATTACCTGGGAATGGTGGCATGTGCCTGTAGTCCCAGCCACTCGGGAGGCTGAGGTGGGAGGTTGGCTTGAGCCCAGGAGGCAGAGGTTGCAGAGGAGGCAGTGGTGAGACAAGATGACATCACTGCACTCCAGCCTGGGTGGCAGAGTCAGACCGTGTCTCAAAAAAAGCGGAAACTGTCATACTGGATTGAAAACACCACCACCACCAAATGCCAACTCTACGCTGTCTGCAAAAGTTACACTTAGGTTCACAAATCAGTTAGAAGTAAAGGATAAAAAATTAGCCATGCAAGTAGTAATCATAAGAAAGCTGGAGTGGCTATGTTAATATCACACACAAAATAGCTTTTTTTTTTTTTTTTGAGACAGTCTTGCTCTGTCTTCCAGGCTGCAGTGCAGTGGTGTGTTCTCAGCTCACTGCAACCTCCACCTCCTGGATTCAAGCGATTCTCCTGCCTCAGCCTCCCAAGTAGCTGGGATTACAGGCGCCCACCACCATGCCTGGCTAATTTTTGTATTTTTAGTAGAAACAAGGTTTCACCATATTGGCCAGGCTGGTCTTGAACTCCTGACCTCAAGTGATTCGGCCTCCCAAAGGGCTGGGATTACAGGTGTGAACCACCGCATCTGGCACAAAGATAGACTTGAAGACAGAAGTATTACTAGAGACAAAAAACATTTAATAATGATAAAAGATCAATATACCAGGAAGACATAAAATTATAAAATGTATATGCACCTCACATCAAAGCCCCAAAATACCTAATGCAAAAAGTGATACAATCGAGTGTAAAAATTGACAATTCAATCATAATTGGAGGCCAGTCACAGTGGCTTATGCCTGTAATCCTAGCATTTTGGGAGGCTGAGGTGGGTGGAACACCTGAGGTTGGGAGTTCACGACCAGTCTGACCAACATTGAGAAACCCTCTCTACTAAAAATACAAAATTAGCCAGGTGTGGTGGTGCATGCCTGTAATCCCAGCTACTCGGGAGGCTGAGGCAGGAGAATAACTTGAATCTGGGAGGCGGAGGTAGCGGTGAGCCAAGATCGCACCATTGTACTCCAGCCTGGCCAAGAAGAGCGAAACTCTGTCTCCAAAAAATATAAATAAATAGTAGGGCCAGGGACAGTGACTCATGCTTGTAATCCTAGCACTTTGGGAGGCCAAGGCGGGTGGATCATGAGGTCAGGAGTTTGAGACCAGCCTTACCAAATTGGTGAAACACCGTCTCTACTAAAAAATACAAAAATTAGCTAGGCGTGGTGGCACACGCCTGTAATCCCAGCTACTCAGGAGGTTGAGGCAGAAGAATCGCTTGAACTCGGGAGGCGAGTTTGCAGTGAGCCGAGTTTGCAGTGAGCCGAGATCATGCCACTGCACTCCAGCCTGGATGACGGAGCAAGACTCTCTCAAAAATAATAATTGGAGATTTCAATACCTTACCTTCAGTAATGACAGAACAACTATATAGAAAATCAGCAAGGATACAAAATAGTTGAACAACACTATTAATGTAGCTAAAATATATACCACACTCCACCCAATGACTGCAGATACATATTTTCAAGTGCACATGGAACAGTCTTCAGGATAGACCAATGCTAGGCCATTAAACAAGTCTCAATAAATTTAAAAGAATTTAAGCTCATGCTTGCAATCTCAGCACCTTGGGAGGCCGAGACGGGATTGCTTGAATCCCTGAGGGATTTTGAAACCAACCTTGGCAGCAAAGCATGATGCCATCTCTATAAATAATAAAATAACATAAACCAGCCGGGCATGGTGGCTCACACCTGTAATCCCAGCACTTTGGGAGGCTGAGGCGGGCGGATCATGAGGTCAGAAGATTGAGACCATTCTGGCTAACATGGTGAAACCCTGTCTCTACTAAAAATACAAAAAATTAGCCGGGCATGGTGGCGGGCGCCTCTAGTCACAGCTACTCGGGAGGCTGAGGCAGGAGAACAGCGTGAACCCGGAAGGTGGAGCTTGCAGTGAGCGGATATTGCGCCACTGCACTCCAGCCTGGGCGACAGAGCAAGACTCCGTCTCAAAAAAAAAAAAAAAATTAGCCAAGTGTAGTGGCAGGTGCCTGTAGTCCCAGCTACTTGAGAGGCTGAGGCAGGAGAATAGCTTGAACCTGGGAGGTGGAGGTTACAGTGAGCCAAGATCGTGTCACTGCACTCCGGTCCAGAGACGGACTGAGACTCTGTCTCAAAAATATATATATATATATATAAATCATACCAAGTATGTTTTCTAATCACATGGAATTGAATTAGAAATCAACAACAGGAAATCCAAGAAATACCCAACTATTTGGAAATTAACATGCTTCTAAATAACCCATGGGTTAAATGAGTCACAAGAAAAATTTAAAAACATTTAGAATCAAACAAAAATGAAAACATCAAAATTTATGAATTACAGCTAGAGCAATGCTTCAGAAGATTTTTTTTTTTTTTTTTAATGGAGTCTTGCTTTGTCACTGCAATGGCATGCATGATCTTGGCTCACTGCAACCTCCGCCTCTTGGGTTCAAGTGATTCTCCAGTCTCAGCCTCCTGAATAGATGGGACTACAGGCGCCCACCACCATGGCCGGCTAGTTTTTGTGTTTTTAGTAGAGACAGGGTTTCACCATATTGGTCAGGCTGGTCATGAACTCCTGACCTCAGGTGATCCACCCGCTTCGGCCTCCCAAAGTGCTAGGATTACAGGCGTGAGTCACTGCGCCTGGCCTCAGAGGAAAGTTTTTTTAGAGATGCTCTCACGCTGTCACCCAGGCTGGAGTGCAGTGGCACTATGATAGCTCACTGCAGCCTCGGATTCCTGGGCTCAAATGATCTCTGGCCTCTCAGGTTTTTGAGTAGCTGGGACTACAGGTGCAAACCACCATGGCTAGATAATTTTTTAAAGTTTTTTGTAGAGACAGTGTCTTGCTTTATCATTTTATTTTTTGTTTTTATTTTTTCCTAGCCATTAGACTATGAGGGAAAAATTAGTAATTTTAGATGCTTATATGAGAAAAGAAAGTATTTCAAATCAGTAACCTAAGATTCCACTTTAATACACCAAAGAACAAACTAAATTCAAAGAAAGAAAGGAAACTGATTAGCACAGAGATCAATAATAGAAAATGAAAACTAGAAAAAAAAATTAACAAAGTTGAATAGAAAAAAATTAACAAAGTCAAAGTTGGTTCTTTTGTTTTGTTCTATTTTGTTTTGTTTTTTTTTTGAGACAGAGTCTTGCTCTGTTACCCAGGCTAGAGTGCAGTGGCCTGATCTTGGCTCACTGCAACCTCTGCCTCCCAGGTTCAAGCAATTCTCCTGCCTCAGCCTCCCGAGTAGCTGGGATTACAGGCGCCCACCACCATGGCTGGCTACTTTTTGTATTTTTAGTAGGGACAGAGTTTCACCATGTTGGCTAGGCTGGTCTTGAACTCCTGACCTCAGATGATCTGCCCCTATCAGCCTCCTAAAGTGCTGGGATTATAGGTGTGAGCCACCACACCCGGCCTGCAGCCGGTTCTTTTAAAAGAGCAACAGAATTCACAAATTTTAGCAGACTGATCAAGGGAAAAAAAAATTACCAAAGTCAGAAAAGAATAGGCAGATATCACCACAATTCTACGGATGAGAAAAGACTATATGAGAATCCTTTGAACAATTTTATGCCAACAAATACAACTTGGATGAAATGGACAATTATTTTTGAGATGGAGTCTTGCTCTGTTGCCCTGGCTGGAGTGCAGTGGTACAATCACGGCTCCCTCCAACCTTTGCTTCCCAGGCTCAAGCGATCCTTCCTGCCTCAGCCTCCCTAGCAGCTGGGACTACAAAAAAAAAAAAAAAAAGCCGGGCGCGGTGGCTCAAGCCTGTAATCCCAGCACTTTGGGAGGCCGAGACGGGTGGATCACGAGGTCAGGAGATCGAGACCATCCTGGCTAACATGGTGAAATCCCGTCTCTACTAAAAAATACAAAAAACTAGCCGGGCGAGATGGCGGGCGCCTGTAGTCCCAGCTACTCGGGAGGCTGAGGCAGGAGAATGGCGTGAACCCGGGAGGCGGAGCTTGCAGTGAGCCGAGATCGCGCCACTGCACTCCAGCCTGGGCAACAGAGCGAGACTCTGTCTCAAAAAAAAGAAAAAAAAAAAAATTAGCCATGCAAGTAGTAATAAGAAAGCTGGAGTGGCTATGTTAATATAAAATAAACTTTATTTTTTTTAGACAAAGTCCTCCTGTCTCCCAGGCTGCAGTGCAGTGGTGCGATCTCACCTCACTGCAACCTCCACCTCCTGGATTCAAGCGATTCTCCTGCCTCAGTCTCCCAAGTAGCTGGGATTACAGGCACCCACCACCATGCCCGGCTAAATTTCTGTATTTTTAGTAGAGACGAGGTTTTCCCCTGTTGGCCATCCTGGTCTTGAACTCCTGACCTCAAGTGATTCGGCCTCCGAAAGTGCTGGGATTACAGGTGTGAGCCACCGTGCCTGGCCTCAAAACCGTCTTTCTCCTCTCTCTCTCTCTCTCCTCTCTGTCTCCTCTCTCTCTCTCTCTCTTTTTTTTTTTTTTTTTGTGATAGAGTCTTGCTCTGTCGTCCAGGCTGGAGTACAATGGCTCGATCTCCACCTACTGCAACCTCTGCCTCCTGGGTTTAAGCAATTCTCCTGCCTCAGCCTCTCAAGTAGATGGGATTACAGGTGTCTGCCACCACACCCAGCTAAACGGCTAATTTTTTGTATTTTTAGTAGAGACAGTGTTTCACCATGTTGGCTGATCTCAAACTCCTGAGCTAGTAATCTGCCTGCCTCGGCATCCCAAAGTGCTGAGATTACAGGCGTGAGTCACTGTGCCCAGCCCAAAATGGACAATTTTTAATAAGGGCCCATGTATTTTTAAACTTTTAGGTTTAGGTGTACAAGTGCAGGTTTGTTATATAGTTAAACTCATTATTAACAACTGATTCAGGCTGAGAACCGTGGCTCATGACTGTAATCCCAGCACTTTGGGAGGCCCGGGTGGGCGGATCACCTGAGGTCAGAAGTTTGAGACCAGCCTGACCAACATGGCAAAACCCCGTCTCTACTAAAAATACAAAATTAGCTGGGCTTGGTGGCTCATGCCTGTGATCCCAGCTACTTGGAAGGCCGAGGCGGGAGAATTGCTGGAATCTGGGAGACGGAGGTTGCAGTGAGCTGAGATTGCCCTGCTGTACTCCAGCCTGTGGGACAAAGCGAGACTCTGTCACCAAAAAAAAAAAAAAAAAAAAAAAAAAAATCGTTTTTCTGTAACAAGAAACTATGAAAATTAAGAAAATTCCATTCACAGTAGCATTAAAAAGAAAGACTTATTTTATTTTATTTATTTATTTTTTGAGACAGAGTCTCACTCTGTCACCCAGGCTGGATTACAGTGGCGCAATCTTTGCTCACTGCAACCTCTGCCTCCCGGGTTCAAGCAGTTTTCCTGCCTCAGCCTCCTGAGTAGCTGGGATTACAGGTACACACCACCACGCCAGGCTATTTTTGTATTTTCAGTAGAGATGGGGTTTCACCATGTTGGGCAGGCTGGTCTCCTGTCAAACTCCTGACCTTGTGATCCACCTGCCTCGGCCTCCCAAAGTGCTGGGATTACAGGTACGAGCCACTGTGCCTGGCAAAGGAAATACTTATAATAAATAAAATAAGTGCAAGACTTGCATTATACAATGAAAACTACAAAATATTGCTGAGAGAAATTAAAGAAAATCTAAATCAGATCTAAATTCCCAGGGGTGATTCCCACTAGGGGACACTTGGCACTGTGTGGACAGATTTTTGGTTGTCACAACTTGGAGGAGAGGATGTTGCTCCCAATGGGTAGCAGCCAGGGATGCTGCGAAATATCTTACAATGCATAGGACAGCCCCCATAACCAAAAATTATCTGGCCTGAATAGTGCCAAGGCTAAAAAATTCCAATCTAAATAAATGAAGAGGCGTTTCACGTTATGGACTGGAAGAGTCAATATTGTCACGATGGGAATTCTCCTAAAATTAATCCATCAGTTCAACAATTCAACATAATCCCTATAAAAATTCCAGCAGGATTTTTTTTTTTTTTTTTTTTTTTGAGATGGAGTCTGGCTCTGTTGCCCAGGCTGGAATGCAGTGGCGGATCTCGGCTCACCGTAACCTCTGCCTTCCAGGTTCAAGCGATTCTCCTGCCTCTGCCTCCTGAGTGGCTGGGATTACAGGTGCGTGCCACCATGCCCCGCTAATTTTTGCATTATTAGTAGAGACGGGGTTTGACATGTTGGTCAGGCTGATCTCAAACTACCGACCTCGTGATCCGCCCGCCTCCGCCTAACAAAGTGCTGGGATTACAGGCGTGAGCCACTGCACCCGGCCTAAATTTTTAACAAGAACAAAGTAAGAGGACTTACACTATCAGATTGCTCCCCTCGCCTCCCCTCAAATAATTGGGACTCCTAGCAGAAGGGTTACCCCAGTTAAAACCTACTCAACCCAGAAGAATGAGACAAACCAAGGGAGATGCCAATGAAAAACCAGTGGCTATCAGGCATGAAGATGGCAGCCAGCCACTCATACCCCAACGACAGGCCACCCTGGAAAACTCCCCTGTAGGGTTTCCGAGGATGACATCTTGTTCTCCCCCTTGGGTTGGTCCCACTCTTGAAACAACATAAAACTTTAGAACCTAAAGAATACCCTCATACCTAAAGAATACCCTCATACCTTCCCCTACCTTTTCTTCTTTTCTTTTCGAGACAGAGTCTCGCTCTGTCACCCAGGCTGGAGTGCAGTGGCATGATCACAGCTCACTGCAGCCTCGACCTCCTGGGCTCAGGCAATCCTCTTACCCCAGCTTCTTGAGTAGCTGAGACTACAGGCGCACGCCACCACACCCGGCTAATTTTTAAATTTTTTGCAGAGACGGGGTCTTCCTATGTTGCCCAGGCTGAGAAATTGTTTATGACTATGGGTTATGCAGATTTCTCAGCTCAACACCAAAAGCATGATCCATTAAAAAAAAGGTGATAAGGAACTTAATCAAACTTTAAAAGGTCTGCATCTAAAAACACATCATTAAGAAAATAATTAGGCCGGGCGCGGTGGCTCAAGCCTGTAATCCCAGCACTTTGGGAGGCCGAGACGGGCGGATCACGAGGTCAGGAGATCGAGACCATCCTGGCTAACACTGTGAAAACCCGTCTCTACTAAAAAATACAAAAAACTAGCCTGGCGAGGTGGTGGGCGCCTGTAGTCCCAGCTACTCGGGAGGCTGAGGCAGGAGAATGGCGTAAACCTGGGAGGCGGAGCTTGCAGTGAGCTGAGATCCGGCCACTGCACTCCAGCCTGGGGAACAGAGCCAGACTCCGTCTCAAAAAAAAAAAATAAAATAAATAAATAAATAAAATAATAATTAGGCCGGACGAAGTGACTCACGCCTGTGATCCCAGCACTTTGGGAGGCCGAGGCGGGCGGATCACCTGAGGTTGGAAGTTCAAGGCCAGCCTGGCCAACATGGTGAAACCCCGTCTCTACTAATAATAACAAAAAGTAGCCGGGCGTGGTGGCACGCGCCTGTAATCCCAGCTACTCTGGAGGCTGAGGCAAGAGACTCGCTTGAGCCTGGGAGGCGGAGGTTGCAGTGAGCCGAGATTGCGTCACCTGACTCCAACCTGGGCGACAGAGCAAGACTCCGGGAGGAGAGAGGGGAGGGGAGGGAGAGAGGAGGGGGGGAGAGGGGGGGGGGAGAGGGGGAGGGGGGGGAGAGGGAGAGGGAGCTGGGCGTGTGGTCGCGCGCCTGTAGTCCCAACTACTCTGGAGGCGGAGGTGGGAGGATCGCTTGAGCCCAGGAATTTGAGGCTACAGTGAGCTGAGATCGTTCAATTGCCCTGGAATTTGAGGCTGCAGTGAGCAGAGATCGTTCAATCGCACTCCATTGCTGCCCAATGCGCTCCACTGTTGCCCAGGCTGTCCTCGAATTCCTGGCCTCAAGCGATTCTCCCGCGTCAGCTTCCTAAAGAGCTGGGATTACAGGCGCAAGCCACCGCATAAATGCGCTAATGTATGTCAGGGCTTTATAGTAAGCACATAGTTTAGTCCTCGGCAAATGGTAGCTGACGTAGGATGTTCGTCGGTACCAGGAGCTCTCAGTCCGGGGCGTTCTTCCCACACCCAGCTCTGTTCAGCGCTCCGGACGCCCGCAGTCGCTATGGTAACAGCCAACGATTTCCGGAAGAAGAACGGCGGGCGGCGAGGGTCATTCCCAGCCGCAACCTGAGTGGGCTGAATAGAGAAGCGCAAAGGGGCAAGTTATCTGTCCTAGAGTTTCTGGGGTTCGCCGCGGAGACTAGCCTCGGTGCTCTCTCAGGCTCGCTCGCTTCTGCATCCCGGTTGCCGCTCGAAGCCAACTCTTAAGTCCTGGACGCCAGGCCTTAGACAGTGCCGCCATGGACTTCTCCAAGTTCCTGGCAGACGACTTCGACGTGAAGGAGTGGATCAATGCGGCCTTCAGGGCCGGCTCCAAGGAGGCGGCGTCCGGGAAGGCGGATGGCCACGCAGCCACCCTGGTGATGAAGCTGCAGCTGTTCATCCAAGAGGTGAACCACGCCGTGGAGGGTGAGCCGCGCGGGGCCCTGGCCGCGGGACCCTCCCCTGCTCTTGGCTGGGCAGAGGTCACCGAACTTGCGTGGGGCACTCGGGTGGGCGGTGCACGCATGGACAGCAAATACCCTCGGCAAGAGAACAAGCCCCGAAGTCCTGATCACATCAGCGGGAGTCTCAGCTGGGGGCCGGGCTGTCTTGCACACTTGCTAATTTTGGGTGTTGCTTTTCCTCCTCTGGCTGGCCTATAAGTTTCCTTTTTCTTTTCTTTCTTTCTGTTTTTTCTTTTGAAACAGGGTCTCGCTCTGTTGCCCAGGCTGGAGTGCAGTGGCTCGATCATAGCTCACTGCAGCCTCGAACTCCTGCACTCAAGCGATCCTTTCACCTCCTGAGTCGCTCCCACTACAGGCGCGAGCCACCACGCTCGCAAATTTTGTTTAAAAAAAGAAAAAAGAAAATGTAGAGATGGGATCTCACTGTGTTTCCCAGGCTGGTCTCAAATTCAAATTCCTGGGCACAATGGGTTTTCCAGTCTTGGCCTCCCAAAGTGCTGGTGATTACACCTGTGAGCCACCACATCTGGCCTCAAGTTTCCTTTTGGAACTTAAAAGAGTGGATCTTATTGCAGTTGTCCTTCTCTAACTCAATAGCAGATCTCTGGGATTCCCTTTTTGTTATTATCCATAGGCATTGGAAGACAAGATGGATCTTTTAAAATGCTACAAAGTTTTAACCAGTTCTTAACATGTCTTGTTGAGGCACCTTCCAGAACGTAAGATAGAACAGCGCCGTTTCTGTTATGGTGACTTGAATGTCAGAGTCAAGGGCCCAGTGTCAAAGAAAATTGGCTTTGACTTTTTGTAATCTAGGAGCAGGAGTCTATGAGATGTTTATTCAAAGAGTTAAGGAGCCTGTTTTTGTACCAAACAATAAACTGTAAAAAGAAAAAAAAAAAAAAAGTGAATTTTGAGAGTATGAAGGAATAGCCAACAGATCCTTATATCTGGAAAAAAAAAAGTATTATAGTCTAGGTGTAAGGGAATGACACAGATCTGGAAAACATTGTTTTGGTGGATTTTATGTCAGCTGAGGAAGATAGGCTGGTCTCAGTAGAGACTTAAACCATTTTTTTTTTTTTGAGACAGAGTCTCATTCCTCATTCTGCTGCCCAAGCTGGAATGCAGCGATACCATCACAGCTCACTGCAGCCTCAAACTCTGGGTTCAAGCAATCCTCTCGCCTTAGCCTCCCAAGTAACTGGGACTATAGGCATGTGCCACCTTGCCTGGCTAATTTAAAAAAAAAAAAAAAATGTTTTTAGAGACAAGGTCGCACTATGTTGCCCAGGTTGATCTCACATTTCTGACCTCAAGTGATCCTCCCATCTTGGCTTCCCAAAGTGCTGGGATTACTAGTGTGAGCCACCACACCTGGCCTAAACCATTTTTTGAGGATAAGTTAAATTATAAAAAAATAGCATGCACTGGCAACCATTTCATATAAGTCCTTGACTTGAGTTTTATTCACCGTGTGTTGATTCAGTACATACTGCACACAAGTCTCTCTCTTAGGTTCAGATGGAAAGACCAAACAGACTGCTTCCACTGGGAGTGGATGGCCCAAGAGATGTTCCCATTTTTGTTTGTTCGTTTGTTTGTTTGAGACGAAGTCTCGCTCTATCCCCCTGGCTGGAGTGCAGTGGCACCATCTCAGCTCACTGCAACCTCCGCCTCCTGGGTTCAAGTGATTCTCCTGCCTCAACCTCCTGAGTAGCTGGGATTGCAGGCGCCTGCCACCACACCGGACGAATTTTTGTATTTTTAGTAGAGACAGAGTTTCATCATGTTGGCCAGACTGGTCTCAAACTCCTGACCTCAAGTGATCTGCCCACCTCGGCCTCGCAAAGTGCTGGGATTATAGGTACGAGCCACTGCGCCCGGCCAGGTGTGCCCATTGTTTAAGAAAAGGTAGGGAGGGGGCTTTATTTCACTGCAGATTGTTTCCTTCCTTCCTTCCTTCCTTCCTTCCTTCCTTCCTTCCTTCCTTCCTTCCTTCCTTCCTTCTTTCCTCTCCCTCTCTCTCTCTCTTCCTCTCTTTCTCTCTCTCTCTCTCTGTCTCTCCTTTCTTCTTTCCTTCCTTTTTTTTTTTTTCAGGATCTCACTTTGTCAACCAGGCCACAGTGCAGTGGTATGATCAGTGCTCCCTTCAGCTTCACCTCTCAGTTTCAATGAATTCTCCTGTCTCAGCCTCCTAAATAACTGGGACCACAGGCATGTGCCACCATGCCAAGCTTATTTTTTGATTTTTTGTAGAGATGGGGTCTCACTGTGTTGTCCAGGCTGGTCTCAAACTCCTGAGCTCAGGTGATCCTCCAGCCTTTGCCCCCAAAGTGCTGGGATTACGGGTGTGAGCCACCGTGCCCAACCCATATATATTGTTTTTGAGACAGAGTCTCGCTCTGTTGCCCAGGCTGGAGTGTAGTGGCACGATCTTGGCTCACTGCAAGCTCCGCCTCCCGGGTTCACGCCATTCTCCTGCCTCAGCCTTCCAAGTAGCTGGGACTACAGGCACCTGCTACCACGCCCAGCTAATTTTTTGTATTTTTAGTAGAGACGGGGTTTGACCATGTTAGCCAGGATGGTCTTGATCTCCTGACCTCGTGATCCCCAACCCATATTCTTTATTGTACCTTGAATCTTTTACTAATTATTGAGCATCAACTATGCATGTGTCCAGAAATGGGCAGTGGGGAGGAAAAGTTTATCTTGCTGGAGCTTGCTGCCTATGGGGAAGATAGAAACACAGTAAATTACAGTGAGGGGTGGCTTTACTCAGAATAGAATCTGGAGTTGTGAGAGCTGGCAGGAGGGTGCAGTTACGTCTTGTTTAGGAGAATCATAAAGCACTTCCCTTGTGTTAGACCTTGAAGGAAAACTTTGTAGGACAAAGAGGAAAGGACATTAATAATAATATAATAGCAAACTGGCTGGGCGCAGTGGCTTGTGCCTGTAATCCCAGCACTTTGGAAGGCCGAGGTGAGTGAATCACCTGAGGTCGGGAGTTCGAGACCAGCCTGGCCAACGTGGTGAAACTCCATCTCTACTAAATGTACAAAATTAGAGGTGGGTGTGGGGACATACGCTGTAGTCCCAGATACTCAGGAGGCTGAGTCAGGAGAATCGCTTGAACCCAGGAGGCAGAGGTTGCAGTAAGCAGAGATCCCACCACTGCACTCCAGCCTGGGTGACAGAGTGAGACACTGTCTCAAAAATAATAATAATAATAATGGTATGATAGCACATATACGAAGTTTGGTACATGTCAGACACTCTTTTTAGTGCTCTCTATATATTAACCAAGTGATTCTCAAACATGGGTTGCAATGCCCTCCTCGCCTCCCCTTATCCTTGTTCCTGTCCTCAGGAACAGGGAATAGTTGGAAATTGGTGGGAGCTTTTTTTTCTTTTTTCTTTTTGAGATGGAGTTTCACTCTTGTTGCCTCGGCTGGAGTGCAATGGCGTGATCTCGGCTCACTGCAACCTCCGCCTCCCGGGTTTAAGCAATTCTCCTGCCTCAGCCTTCCGAGTAGCTGGGTTTACAGGCATGTGCCACCACGCCTGGCTAATTTTGTATTTTTAGTAGAGACGGGATTTCTCCATGTTGGTCAGACTGGTCTCGAACTCCTGACCTCAGGTGATCCGCCCGCCTCAGCCTCCCAAAGTGCTGGGATTACAGGCATGAGCCATTGCGCCTGGCTTGTAGGAGCTTTTTCAGTTGTCGCAGTAGTGGGGAACGTTGCAGTGACATTCAGATGTAGGACATTCAGTGGGAGGACCCAGGGATGCTTAATGTCCTGCAGTGCTTGGTACAATCCTGCACAATGAAGAATTGTCCTGGCCTAAATGTGGACAGTACCTGCTTTCGAGCATGGTTATCTCATTTAAACCTGACAGTTATCCTTAGAGGTAGGCACGGTTCTTATGCCCACTAGAGACTTGTAGAAACTGAGGTTGAGAGAAGTTAAGTAACTTGCTCAGCATCATGTTCCTAATGAATGGGGAGCCTGGACTGAACCCAGACAGTTGGCTCCAGAGCCCAGGCCCTTAACCATCATATGTCACTACTTCCTTGGTATTAGAGAGAGAGAGTAACATATACACAGGAGTGTGGCTATAAGAAGGCGTAATCCAGGGAAAGGTGAGAAGTTCAAAAAGAGCTGCATGAATAATATCAGTAAACAGTCTGGGTGTGATCTCAGTGCTTTGGGAAGCTGAAGTGGGAGCATTGCTTGAGGCCGGGAGTTCCAGACCAGCCTAGATAACGGAGCAAGACCCTATCTTTACAAAAAATTAAAAAACTAGCCAGCATGGTGGTTCATGCTTGTAGTCCAGCTACTCTGGAGGATTGCTTGAGCCTAGAAGTTCGAAGCTGCAGTGAGCTAGGATTGCACCACTGCACTTCAATTTGGGGGACAGAGTGAGACAAGATAATTAGTAGTGTTATTATTAGAGAATCACACTTTTGTAGGGGAAACGTAACTGAAGATGAGGCAGGTAAAGAGATTGGGATCAGCCTGTGAAAGACCTTTCTGGTGAGCCTTCGAGTTTGGCTTTAATTCTTAGGCAGCAGGTAGCCTTCATAGGTTTAAAGCGTCATTTATTTTTATGCATGAGACAAGGGCCCAAGTCTGCGATTAAGAAAGTTGATTGTAGCTGTTCAAGCACATGTTGAGGACCCCAAATTGGAGGACTGATTTATTCATTTAGTCAGTCAACAAATATTTATTGGGCACAAACTCTTTTCTAGGTTCTAAAAACACACTGTTGAAAAAGACCCAGTGTTGGATTGGAGAGGTCCGCAGGGGCCACGTTATGCAGGGATTTTATTTTTATATTTATTTATTTATTTATTTATTTATTTTTGAGACAGAGTCTCACTCTGTCGCCAGGCTGGAGTGCAGTGGCGCAATTTTGACTCACTGCAACCTCCACTTCCCAGGTTCAAGTGATTCTCCTGCCTCAGCCTCCTGAGTAGCTGGGACTACAGGTGTGCACCACCATGCCCAGCTAATTTTTGTATTTTTAGTAGAGACAAGGTTTCACCATGTTGGCCAGGATGGCCTTGATCTCTTGACCTCATGATCTGCCTGCCTCGGCCTCCCAAACTGCTGGGATTACAGGTGTGAGCCACCACACCTGGCCAGGGATTTTATTTTATTTCTTTATTTTTAAGAAACAGGGTCTTGTTCTGTCACCCAGGTTAGAGTGCTATGTAGGGATTTCAGTGTCACATTAAAGAGTTTGAATTTAAGGCTGGGTGCAGTGGCTCATGCCTGTAATCCCAGCACTTTGGGAGGCTGAGGTGGGTGGATCACCCGAGACCAGGAGTTTGAGACTAGCGTGACCTACGCAGCAAAACCCCATCTCTACTAAAAATAGAAAAATTAGCTGGACATGGTGGTGCATGCCTGTAATCCCAGCTACTTGGGAGGCTGAGGTAGGAGAATCGCTTGAACCTAGGAGGCAGAGGTTGCAGTGAGCTGAGTTTGTGCCACTGCACTCCAGTCTGGGCGACAGAGGTAGACTCTGTCCCCGTAAATAAATAAATAGAGTTTGAATTTAATTTTAAAATAAGGCATTGTAGGAGTTTTAAGCAGCGGAGTAACATGGTTCAGGAGGCTATTGCTGAGGTCCGGAAAAGAAATGATAGTGGCTTCAACTGGGGTGATGGTGGTGAAGATGATGAGTAATGGGTAGATTTAAGATATTTTTAGGCTTGACGTTGTGGCTCACACTTGTAATCCCAGCATTTTGGGAGGCCTAGCCAGGCAGGTCCCTTGAGCCCAAGAGTTTGAGACCAGCCTGGGCGACATGGCGAAACTCTGTCTCTACAAAATATATAAAAATTATTCAGTCCTGGTGGTGTGTGCCTGTAGCTACTCGGGAGACTGAAGTGGGAGGGTCACCTGAGACCAGGAGGCTGAGGTTGCAGCCAGGAGGTTGAGCTGTGATTTCGCCACTGCACTCCAGTCTGGGCAACCGAGTGAGACCCTGTATCAAAAATAATTTTAAAATAGGCCAGGCGTGGTGGCCACACCTGTCTTCCCAGCACTTTGAGAGGCCAAGGCGGGTGGATCACCTGAGGTCAGGAGTTTGTGACCTGGTCAACATGGTGAAACCCAGTCTCTACCCAATCTCTACTAAAAATACAAAAAATTAGCCAGATGTGGTGGCAGGCGCCTGTAATCCCAGCTACTGGGGAGACTGAGGCAGGAGAATCACTTGAACCTTGGAGGCAGAGGTAGCAGTTAGCTGAAATTGCACCACTGCACTCCAGCTTGGGTGACACAGTGAAACTCTATCAAAAAAAAAAAAAAAAAAAAAAAAAAAAAAGACCATGGAAAGCAGGCATTGGGGCCAGACCCATGTGAGGCTTAGTTTTAGCTCTATAAGATCCTGGGCAAGTTACTTTAACCTCTCTGAGTTTTCTTATCAGTAAGAAGTGGCTGCTACTGACAGCCATGGACATTAAGTAATACAGTGTATGCAAAGCCCCTGGGACATGCCTTCTTACAAATGGAGTTATGATTTCACTGGTGGTGGCAAGTTGGTGTTGGGACAGGTTGATTGTTCATTCCTTGTGAAATCAAAGGCCCTTTCCCATCAGTCTGGGGATGTGATCCTGGCAGGGGCCACCTCACTGCCCATCTCATCTCCTGCCCCATATTTTCTACAGGCTCCAAAAACTTTGGTTGGTCATGTGTTTCCTTTCTGTTGTCTGATTTGTTTTCTAGTTTTTACTGCTGACTGGTCCAGCTTTCACCTTTTGTGGCTATCGCTGTTCTTGATTTTTTTTTTTTTTAACTGCAGAAACAAGTCATCAGGCTCTCCAGAACATGCCCAAAGTGCTCCGTGATGTTGAAGCCCTAAAACAGGAGGCATCTTTCCTGAAAGAACAGATGATTCTTGTCAAGGAGGACATTAAAAAATTTGAACAGGATACATCTCAATCCATGCAGGTATTTTGGCTCCTGTCGTAAATGGTGATTCTTGTTTTGGGAAGGTGGTCACTCTCGTAAAGGGTTTAGAACAGCACGGTGTTTTGGGAGGCCAGCCATCACTCAAGATTCTGCCCAGCACTCAAACTATGCTCTTTTTTTTGAGACAGAGTCTTGCTCTGTTGCTGGAGTGCAGGCTGCAGTACAGTGGCATAATCTCGGCTCACGGCAACCTCCACCTCCCAGGTTCAAGTGATTCTCGTGCCTCAGCCTTCTGAGTAGCTGGGATCACAGACTTGCAACACCATGCCTGACTGATTTTTGTATTTTTAGTAGAGACAGGGTTTCACCATGTTGCCGAGGCTGGTCTCGAACTCCTGGTCTCAAGTGATCCTCTCATCTCGGCCTCCCAAAGTGCTGGGATTACAGGCGTGAGCCACTGTGCCCGGCCCCCCGAAATGATGCTTTTGCTTGGGTCTTTCAGCTGATTCATCTCTTCAGCACTGCTGAATAAATTTAGCCAGATGACTGGTGTTTTGGGAGACAGAAGCTCCCTAAAGACAGGAGCAAGCCACCATACTTACATTTGTAATGAGTAATGGGTAGATTTAAGATATTTTTAGGCTTGACGTTGTGGCCTTACATTTCAAGTCCCTGGTGGCAGATGGAGAAAAATGACCTACCCCTTCATTTTTCACCCCTCATGTTTCTTTCAGGTGTTGATAGAAATTGACCAGGTGAAGTCCAGAATGCAACTTGCTGCTGAATCTCTTCAGGAAGCAGATAAGTGGAGCACGTTGAGCGCTGATATTGAAGAGACGTTTAAGACTCAGGTAGGTTTCTTGTTTAGGGGATGTTATGAAAGGTATTTAAGCAAGAACTTGAGGTTTGGAGAAAGCAAAAGAGACAGCATTCATTGAAACCATAAGGAAGAGTTGATAGCCAGTAGCAGCATTCAGAAACCTTCAGACTCAGGGTGGGGAAGATCTGAAGCTGCTCGGTGTGTTTCCAGCCTCTTTAGCTTGCACCCTCTGTGTGACTGAAACCTCTTAGTCACAGAGTAAGTTCAGGAGAAGTCTCGATAAAGATGTACAGGCACCAGGCACAGTAGCTCATGCCTGGAATCCCAGCTCTTTGGGATGCTGAGGTGGGAGGATCACTTGAGGCCAGGAGTTTAAGACCAGCCTGGGCAACACAATGAGACCCCTATCTCTACAAAAAAACTTTTAAAAATTAGCCAAGTGTGGTGCTGCACACTTTTAGTTCCAACTACTCAGGAGGCTGAGGCGGGAGGATCTCTTGAGCCCAGGAGTTGAAGGCTATAGTAAGCTATGATCATACCTCTGTGCTGAGGGACGGAGCAAGACCCTGTCTCAAAAAGAGAAAAACCAGCACAGGCAGAAAAGGTTGGCGGTAAATGAATGAGAGAGTGGAACATGGGGAGTGGGGAGCCTTATATACCATGGGGACTTGGTGGGTTATTGACCCCTTCTGAGGCTGCAAGGTGTGGAAAATAGTAATATTTTCAACCTGGGATATAAGGATGAAGTAAGATGATGTCTTATGAAGAACTCTTACTCAATTGTAAAGCAAAATTAATGATTTATCAGTCAATTTTTTAAAAAAAGTTACAAATGCACATGGGAACACATTTATTAAACAGGAATAAACTGCAAAAATGAGTTTTTTTCCTAACCCTGACCCCCACCTTAATCCTTGAATTTTTCTTTTTTTTTTTTCTTTTGAAATGGAGTCTCATTCTGAAGCTCAGGCTGGAGTACAGTGGCATGATGCCTCCACCTCCCAGGTTAAACTGATTCTCCTGCCTCAGCTTCCTGTGTACTTGGGATTATAGGCACGCACTACCATGCCCAGCTAATTTTTGTATTTTTAGTAGAGACGGAGTTTCACCATGTTGGCCAGGCTGGTCTTGAACTACTGACCTCAGGTGATCTGCCCTCCTCGGCCTCCCAACGTGTGGGGATTCCAGGCGTGAGTCACTATGCCTGGCCAGGGGCCCATTTTTCTTGTACAGACTAGCCCTGTTACCAGCTTTATGCCCATCCTTCTAGATACACACATGCATATTTATGTTCCCTGCCTCTTTTTTCTCACAAAGCTCATTGTGAACACTGCTTTGCACTTTGTTTTTTCACTCAACAATATATCTATTTTTATTTATTTATCTATTATTTGTTTATTTATTTGTTTATTTTTGAGACAGAGTCTTGCTCTGTCACCCAAGCTGGAGTCCAGTGGCATGATCTCGGCTCACTGCAAACCTCTGCCTTCTGAGTTCAAGTGATTCTGTTGCCTCAGCAGCCTCCCAAGTAGTTGGGATTATGGGTGGGTGCCACCACGCCTGGCTAATTTTTATATTTTTAGCAGAGACAGAGTTTCACCATGTTGGCCAGGCTGGTCTCAAACTCCTGACCTCAGGTGATCCTTCAGCCTCGGCCTCCCAAAATGCTGGGATTCCAGGCGTGAGCCACCCCGTCTGGCTGCCTGGCCAATTTCTTTTTTTTTTTTTTGAGACCTGTTGCCGGGGCTGGAGTGCAATGGCTGGATCTCAGCTCACTGCAAGCTCCACCTCCCGGGTTTACGCCATTCTCCTGCCTCAGCCTCCAGAGTAGCTGGGACTACAGGCGCCCGCCACCTCGCCCGGCTAAATTTTTGTATTTTTTAGTAGAGACGGGGTTTCACCGTGTTAGCCAGGATGGTCTCGATCTCCTGACCTCGTGATCCGCCCGTCTCAGCCTCCCAAAGTGCTGGGATTACAGGCTTGAGCCACTGCGCCCGGCCTTGGCCAATTTCTTAAAATGTTTTGTAAAGACAAGGTCTTGCTATATTGGTCAGGCTGGTCTCGAACTCCTGGCCTCATGCAGTCCTGCCTCAGCCTCTGAAAATGCTGGGATTTTTAGGTGTAAGCCATTGTGCGCTGCCTGGATGTGAATGTTTTTAAAACTCTTAGCACATATTGCTGAATAGCCTTCCAGAAAGACAGTATAAATATAAATTTACGATACCAGACAGATGGTCTTTTTTCTTTGTACCCTCACTAACATTTCCTATTATGATTTTTCAAACAGTTTTCCAATCTGTTAGCAGGAAAATGGCACTTTCTTATTTAATTTAATTTGCATTTATTTGAGTACAGTTTTTTTTTTTTTTTTTTTTTTTTCACCGGCTTTTTTTTTTAATTTGGAGTGCAGTGGTGTGATCTTGGCTAACTACAGTCTCCACCTTCCAGGCTCAAGTGATCCTACTGCCTTAACTTCCTGAGTAGCTGGGACTACAGGTGCGCACCACCACACCCACCTAATTTTTACTGTTTGTAGAGACTGGATCTTGCCATGTTAACCAGGCTGGTCTTGAACTCCTGGCTTCAAGGGATTCTCTTGCCTCAATCTCCCAAAGTGCTGGGATTACAGGCATGAGCCACCACCATGCCCAGCCCCATTTTCTTGCTTGATGAGTTGCCTTTTCATGTATTTTATCTATTCCCAATTGAGGCAGTAGGGATCTTTTAAAATAAATATCCTGTATTCTGGTCTTTTCTAGGACATAGCTGTGATTTCTGCCAAGCTGACAGGTATGCAGAACAGCTTAATGATGCTTGTTGATACACCAGACTACTCAGAAAAGTGTGTGCACTTGGAGGCACTGAAGAACAGGCTGGAGGCTCTAGCCAGTCCGCAGATTGTAGCGGCATTCACCTCTCAGGCTGTAGGTGAGTGCTAGCTGCTTCTCATCTCTGTGTATATCTCTCTATAAAGATAAGGCCTTGTAAGTCTTCAGTTTTTAGAATGTCTTAATGGTGATTGAATTATATAGATTAGAAGGAACTCTGTAATTTTTTTTTTTTTGAGATGGAGTCTTGCTCTGCCACTGAGGCTAGAGTGTAGTGGTGGGATCTCGTCTCACTACAACCTCAAGCTCCTGGGTTCAAGCAGTTCTCCTGCCTCAGCCTCCCAGGTAGCTGGGATTACAGGCGTGCATTGCCACGCCCGGGTAATTTTTGTATTTTGAGTAGAAATGGGCTTTCACCATGTTGGCCAGGCTGGTCTCGAGCTCCTGACCTCAGGTGATCCACTCGCCTCAGCCTCCCAAAGGGCTGGGATTAACAGATGTGAGCCACCGCGCCTGGCCAGGAGTGTCTTTCTATTGCCTTTACGTGTAGAAAGCAATAACTGATTTTGGAATTCTTGGGCCACATGCTTTCTCCTTCAGACTTCTTCATTGTCTTCTGCCATCTATATTTATTTTTCTTTTCCCCCAGAATGTCTCACAAAACAGCCAGATATACTTCTGTAAAGACAAAAGGTGACACGCTACTTCTGTGAATTCTGTCTTCTAGTGTGAATGCATTTCCCTGTATATTCTGATAAGTATGAGATTGGCCTACTTCTTCTTCCTATTTTTTTTTTTTTTTGTATGTATGTAACTTGTTTCTTTTCCCTGAATAGTTATAACAGGGACTGACAAACATTTCTTGTAAAGGGCTGGATTATAAATATTAGGATTTGGGGGCCATATGGCCTCTCTCACAGATACCTCTGCAGTTGTGGCACAAAAACCCACTCATAAATGGATGGACTTTGCTGTGTTTTTTTTGTTTTTGTTTTTTTGAGATGAAGTCTTGCTGTGTTCCCCAGGCTGGAGTGCAGTGGCGTGACCTCAGCTCAATGTGGCTTCCGCCTCCCAGGCTCAAGCGATTTTCCTGTCTCAGTCTCCCGAGGAGCTGGGATTACAGACGTGTGCCACCACACCTGGCTAATTTTTATATTTTCAGTAGAGATGGGGTTTCACCATGTCGTCCAGGCTGGTCTTAAACTCCTGACCTCAAGTGATCTGCCTATCTCGGCCTCCCAAAGTGTTGGGATTAGAGGCGCGAGCCACCACGCCTGGCCAAGTAAAACTTCATTTACAAAAACAGATGGCAGTTTGGCCTGCTGGCGCATAGTTTGCGAAATTAAGGCTTATAAGATTCTTTTACCTTGTAGTTTAGTAACTTCTCTAGGTTCTTTTTCAGTTTTGAAAATTTTTAACTTTTCCAGGAACCCAGTGTCACCCATTTTCACCTACCAATTCATATTTTCATTTACAGAAAATCGCCTTCCTTAACATTTTTTTTCTGTTTTATTTGTTCTCTGTTTTATTATATTGATGTTTGAGAACATCAACTATCTGTTCATTAGCTCTCCCTTTTCCCTCTCCGTATATATCATATTTTCTCTGGTTTCGTTTGGATGTTTGCCTGCTCCCTCTCAGTCCCCTCCTGCCTTGTGTTGTTTTTCTAAAGCTTGTTTTTCATTTGGCTGATGGGGTTTTCCGAAGTGTCTGTTCTGGAGCATATATGCAGGGCAACGTGAACCCATGACCCTGATATGCAGTCCTCAAACTTCACCCAAATAAACTCTCTACTTATTTTTAAAAATAAATTATCTGTTCTCTGCCGGGTGTAGTGGCTCACGCCTGTAATCCCAGCACTTTGGGAGGTCAAGGCGGGAGGATCGCCTGAGCCCAGGTATTTGAGAAAAGCCTAGGTAGCATAGCAAGACCCCGTCTCTACAAAAAATAAAATATTAGCCAGGCATGGTGGCGCACGCTTGTAGTCTCAGCTACTCGGCAGTTTGGGGCAGAAGGATTGCTTGAGCCCAGGAGTGACAGAGTGAGACCTTGTCTCAAAAATAAAAGGTTTTGTTATCTTTGTTCTTCTAATTAATTTTTAATTTTTGTTATGTCATGATTTACTTCCTAATTTTTTTCCTTAGCTCTGCCAGCCTCCCTTTTTATCTCATTGTAATACCTTAGATTCTTTTTTTTTTTTTTTTGAGACAGAGTCTCATTCTGTCACCCAGGGTGGAGTACAGTGACATGATATCTGCCTCCAGGGTTCAAGCGATTCTGCTGCCTCACCTCCTGAGTAGCTGGGATTACAGGCATGTGCTACCACACCCAGCTAATTTTTTGTGTTTTTAGTGGAGATGGAGTTTTACCATGTTGGCCAGGCTGGTCTTGAACTCCTGACCTCAGGTGATCTGCCTGCCTTGGCCTCCCGAAGTGCAGATATTACAGGCGTGAGCCACCATGCCCAGCCTACTTTTTTTTTTAATAGATAGGGTCTTGCTATATTGCCCAGGTTGGTCTTGAGCTCCTGGCCTAAAGCGATCCTCACATCTCACCCTCCCGAAGCCTTAGATCCTATTAAAGAAAGGATATGTAATTTATTTGAGAGTGTGAAGCAATTATTGCCTAAAATTTTCTTCTCTTTCTTAGGGAAAATCTTTGGAAGTGTTCTGTTTTTTTAAGAAAAAAATTTTAAAAATTGTGGCAAAATACATGTAACAAAATCTACCATTTTAGTAATTTTTAAGTGTGCATTTTAGTGGCATTAAGTACATTCACATTGCTGTGCAAACATCACCACCTTCCATCTTCAGAACTTTTTTCATCTCTGAACTGAAATTTCGTACCCATTAAATAGTAACTGTCCATTCCTCCTACCCTCACCTGCCAGCAATCATCATTCTACTTCTGTCCCTATGAATCTGACTACTCTACATGTCTCCTATAAATGGATTCACATAGTATTTTTCTTTTTATGGCTTAGCATAACATCTTCAAGGTTCATCCATGGTGTAGCATGTGTTAGAATTTCCTTTCTTCTTAAGGCTGAGTAATATTCCATCTCATATATATACCACATTTTCTCTATCCATCTGTTGATGAACATGTAGGTTATTTCTACCTTTTGGCTCTTATGAAGAATGCTACAATGATCATGGGTGTACAAGTGTCTGTTTGAGTTCCAGCTTTCAATTCCTTTAGGTATCTACTCAGAAGTTCAGAAGTGGAATTGCTGGATCATATGCTTATCTTTTTTTGGAGACACAGTTTAACTCTGTTGCCCACGCTGGAGTGCAGTGGCATGATCTTGGCTCACTGTAATCTCTGCCTCCCAGATTCAAGTGATTCTTGTGCCTCAGCTTCCTGAGTAGCTGGGATTAAAGGTGTGCATCACCACACCCAGCTAATTTTTGTATGTTTTGTAGAGATGGGGTTTCGCCATGTTGGCCAGGCTGGTCTCGAACTCCTGGCCTCAAGTGATCTGCCCATCTTGGCCTTCCAAAGTGCTGGGATTACAGGTGTGAGCCACCACACCTGGCCCATATGGTAATCTGATGTTTAATTTTTTGAGTAACTGTCATACTGTTCTCAATAGTGACTGCACCATTTTACATTATCACCAGCAATGCACAAGAGTTCCAGTTTCTCCACACTTTTCGAACCCTTGTCATTTTTTGTGTTTTTGGATTATAGCCATACTAATGAGTATGAAATGGTATCTTATGGTTTTGATTTTCATTCCTCTAATGATTAATGATATTGAGTGTATTTTCATTTGCTTATTGACTATTTGTATATTTTTGGAAAAATGTCTATTCAAGTCCTTTTCCCATTTTTGTTTTGTTTTGTTGTTTTGTGAGAGAGGGTCTTGCACTGTCCCCCAGGCTGGAATGCAGTGGTGCAATCATGGCTCACTGTAGCCTTGACCTCCTAAGCTCAAGTGATCCTCCTACCTCAGCCTCCCAAGTAGTTGGGACTACAGGTGTACACCGCCATACCCAGCTAATTTTTTGTTTTTTGTAAAGATAGGGTCTTGCTATGCTGCTCAGGCTGGTCTTAAACTCCTGGGCTCAAACAATCCTCCCTCCTCAACCTCTCAAAGTCCTGAGATTATAGGCATAAGCCAGGGTGCCTGGCCCTTTACCCAATTTTATATTGGGTTATTTGTTGTTTTGCTGGTGAGTTGTAGAAATTCTTCATATATTCTGGATATTATTCTTTTATTGAATATATCTTGCAAATATTTTTCCCCATTCCATGGATTGTCTTTTCATTCTCTTATTGGTGAAATCTTTTGATGCCCAAGTTTTTAATTTTTTTTTTGAGATGGAGTCTTGCTCTGTCTCCAGGCTGGAGTGCAGTGGTGTGATCTTGGCTCACTGCAACCTCTGCCTTCCGGGTTCAAGCGATTCTCCTGCCTCAGCTTCCCGAGTAGCTTGGACTACAGGCGCGTGCCACCACGCCCAGCTAATTTTTGTATTGTTAGTAGAGATGGAGTTTCACCATGTTAGCCAGGATGGTCTCAATCTCTTGACCTTGTGATCCGCCTGCTTCAGCCTCCTCAATTGCTGGGATTACAGGCGTGAGCCACAGCACCAGGCCCCAAGTTTTTAATTTTGTTGTAGTCCAATTTATTGAGTGCATAGGGTACTGTGGTGGAGTTTCTTTGTTTCTACTGATTCATGTTTGTGTGTGATAGTGCTTTTGTTCTGGGCTTGGTATTTACTGAAAAACAGTGGAATTTCCTTGGAAGCCCTTCCTTGTTTACCTGGGTTTTGTTGAAAGCGTTCCTTTAGTGAAAAGTTACATTCTCCGCTGTGCTCTTCAGTTACCTAGAGAGAAAGGCCTCAGTACTCATCTCCAACCCTCTAATTCCCTGTCTTCCCCATTTGTTAATTCTTTATTTTGAGTCTTTTCTTCGTTCACAGGATTCTAAGGCTGTAGCTGGGGGGTTGAGAAGTTGCCATCTAGGAGCTTGGTTCCTCATGTTCTCTAGTAAATGTGTTGCTACTACAGAGCTCACTTTTCTGGTTAGGGTTACATCCAGTTATGTGGGGTGGGGGGAGTGGGAGTGGGGATGAAGAGGTGGTGGCTCCATGCATTTAAGGTTTTTTGTTTGTTTCCTTCTGAGTGAGCTGGCTACTGGGAACTGGTGCTGGATTTGAGTGATGCCTGGTGGTTCAGCATCATGGGTTTGCTTTTGTAGATAAGCACTTTTTGACAGTTTTCATGCACAAATTTGAATCAGGCTTGACTCTAGGCAGGACACGGATTCAGAAGGGGAAAATGGAGCTTTTGAGCCCAGTGGGCTGCCTCCTCAGCTGAGCTGCGGTGGAAACAGCCCTCCATCCCAAGCCCGACCCAAGCCCCCTTGGCCCCCAGCCTTTGGCCCTTTGTACTGCGCTGCGCCACCCTTACCACCCGGACTTTTACCAGCTTCCTCGCCCATTGTGGCCCGAAGTGATTGGGTATCTGGTTGGAATTCTCTGAAGTATGTAGTACAGATATTTTCCTGGCTTCAATGCAGATAAAACGATGTTTTTCTTTTAGCGATTAATCTTAATTTTGGCAAGTATCAGGAAGGGTTCCCCCTGCCCCACAGGCAATGTGCTGTTTATAATCAGCCATGTTTCATAGAAGGCTGAGGTGGTTCTTTATCTAACGGTTTTTACTTTTTATTTTTTTTTGAGATGTAGTCTCATTCTGTTGCCCAGGCTGGACAGCAGTGGTGTGATCTCGGCTCACGGCAACCTCTGCCTCCCAGGTTTAAGCGCCTCAGCCTCTGGAGTAGCTGGGATTACAGGTGTGCGCCACCACGCCTGGTTAATTTTTTATGTTTTTAGTAGAGACGGGGTTTCACCGTATTGGCCAGGCTGGTCTCGAGCTCCTGACCCCAAGTGATCTGCCCACTTTGGCCTCCCAAAGTACTGGGATTATAGTTCTGAGCCACCTCGCCCAGCCTATCTAACAGTTTTTAAAGGGAATTCTCTGATAAATTTGTTCATCCCCAACATGTTCCCCTTTTCCATCTCTCTCCTAAAGTGACAATGTGGGTATAGCCAAGTATACGTGCCCAATTCATTTTATATAACCAATGAATTCAGCTGATACACTGAAGCAACTTTTTATAGAATTATTTTAATTAATTTTTTTGCCTCTCACTGGTCAAACCCAATTTATAGAATTTTGTTTTTTGAGCTAGAATCTTGCTCTGTCACCCAGGCTGAAGTGCAGTGACGTGATCTCAGTTCACTGCAGCCTTGTCCTCCCGGGCTTATGTGATACTCCCAGCTTAGCCTTCCGGGGTTTACAGGTGTGCACCACGCCCAGCTAATTTTCTATTTTTTGTAGAGGGGTCCTGTGATGCCTAGGACATTTTTGAACTCCTGGGCTCAAGCAGTCCTCCCACCTCAGCCTCCCAAAATGCTGGGATTATAGGTGTGAGCCACCACACCTGGCCTATGGAATAATTTTAAATGTAGCAGGAAGATTCATTTATTTAAGTGTTCTTATGAAAATAATAAGCATTTTAAAGGCAAATATTTCGTTTTCTAACTCATGGATTCCTGCCCATTAAGTCGAGTTCCACCCGCAGGTCTCCAGCGCTTAGCTGGGTGTCCCACAGCGGTTGCTGTTACATTTCCTTCACAGCAGTTTGATGGGCTTCCCAGAAGTGAAGGGGAACAAAGCAAATATAAGAAGTTTGGGGACCTTGTAGCTCAGGGTTTTTTTTTTTTTTTTTTTTTGTCCTTCCTTTTGATGCAGTTCTAAGGCTGTGGCATGTACGTTTTGGCCAGAAGGGGGCAGACGGGAGCCAGAAGTGGCGCTGCTGTGCACACTAGTCAGAGACTGCACTGAAACCCACCTACCTGTCTGTCCAATGGTGAGCCTGGAGGCAAGTGCTTTGCCCAGTCATTTCCTCTGCCCTTAGGGAAATGTGTAAGAAACTACTTGATATTAAGCCCATAACTTGGGTCTTAGAATCCATTGTTATGTGTGGAATGCTGATAGTTACTAAATTATTTGATTTTATGTTTTTTTGTTTTGTTTTGTTTTGTTTTAGACAGAGTCTTGCTCTGTCGGCCAGGCTGGAGTGCAGTGGCACGATCTTGGCTCACTGCAACCTCCACCTCCCAGGTTCAACCAATTCTCCTGCCTCAGCCTCAAGGAGCTGGGATTACAGGTGTGCACCACCACGCTCAGCTATTTTTTTTTTTCTTTTTTTTTTTTAGTAGAGATGGGGTTTCACCATGTTGGCCAGGCTGGTCTCGAACTCCTGACCTCAGGTGATCTGCCTGTCTTGGCCTCCCAAAGTGCTGGGATTACAGGCATGAGCCACCGCGACCGGCCCAAATTATTTACTTATTCCTCAAACCACCAGATATGTTGACACACAGAAGTTCAGTGTGTTTGCTTTTTTAAAGTTCCCATTGGGTATAATCGAAGTAGGAATTTTCAAAGACATAACTAACCTGTCAATATTATGTTAAAATATGAATTCTGTGAGGAACAGTGGGGAGAATACCTTACAGTATCTGGTTTTCAAGCCATGCTTGTTTTTCAAATTTATGATCCCCATGCATGAGTTAATTCAGTATCTAGTCAGGAACTTGTGAATACTAGCTTCCATATATCCATCTTCATCCTGGTGACTTTTTTCTCATGTCTACACCAGAAAGGCTGGTAACAATACATATACATTGTATATTCTTTAGATCAGTCCAAAGTGTTTGTGAAGGTGTTTACTGAAATTGACCGGATGCCCCAGCTCCTGGCCTACTACTACAAGTGTCACAAGGTAAGAAGCTGTGCACCATGACAGTTGTGCAGTTGTGGAATGCTCATAACTCTGGATCACAGAATCGCAGGTTCATAATTCCGAAGGTAAAGACTCCTTGCCCTCTGGCTGTTTTTCTCTTAGTTAGCCAGTAGGGGGTGCTCTTGGTCTAGCATATGGATTAATTTAGTCGTCAGTTGAAAAAAGAGTTACCCATTTTCATTCTCTTTTCTGTTTACAGCTGGATTCATTATAGACTTGAAACATTGTTTTAATTTATTCTCATTTTTGTCTTTTAAGGGAGATTTATGTCTTAAGCTTTATTACACCCTTAGGAAGCAGTAAGAATTTCTCTTTTTTTCTTTTCTTCATTAGAGATAGGGTTTCACTATTTTGCCCAGCCTGGAGTGTGGTGGCTATTCACAGATGCGATCATGGTGCATTACAGCCTCGAACCCCTGGGCTCAAGTGATCCTCCCGTCTCAGTCTTGTGAGGAGTTGGGACTACAGGCACGTGCCACTCCATCTGGCTTGGAATTTTATGTTTTCTAGGTTTGCTGAAGTTAGATTGCCAAAAAACTTGACAGCTTCCTGAGCTGACCTTAATTCCTTCAAGTCCAGTGCTGTGTGTCTTTTGAGCAGTGATATTAGGACATGAAGCTTAAACATACACGTCTACCCGCTCTTGCCCCGTGGTCTATTCAGAAGAGTGATGGTGTGCCACGTGGTTGCACGTTACATGCTTTTAGGGCAGGATAAATGGAGAGGGGATCCCATCTGCAGGGTGACAGATTAAAGCTGTGAATCAGTGCAGGTAACTGCACATGGTTTTTTTCCCTACCTTTCTTTGAAGTGGATGGACCTCGCTGGGCTGCCCAGTGAGCCCATTAAGCAATCTGTGATTGCTCTGGGTAGCAGGGCAGGGCAGTGTTAGCAGGCAACCTATGTTGACGTACCCAGTAAAGTTCCCTTTGTTATGTCTCTGCAGGTGCAGCTTTTAGCAGCCTGGCAAGAGCTGTGTCAAAGTGACCTACCCCTGGACCGGCAGCTTACCGGACTCTATGACGCCTTGCTTGGGGCTTGGCACACACAAATCCAGTGGGCTACACAGGTAACAGCTCATTTTTTTTCTAGGAAGAGCAGAGCCTATGGTGACAAGGGAATGGGTGACCGCCTCTGGAGTGGCCACCCTCAACTGCAGAGTACTGCTCAAAGAACTTCCCCGTTTGTTGCCGTCATTCAAGGGGTTAAAAAATAACTAGTTAGGCTGGGTGTGGTGGCTCACACTTGTAATCACCACACTTTGGAAGGTCGAAGCGGGCAGATCGTTTGAGCCTAGGAGTTCGAGACCAGCCTGGCCGACACGGTGAAACCCCAACTCTACAAAAAATGCCAAAGTTAGCCAGGTGTGCTGACACAATTACTCAGGAGGCTGAGGCAGGAAGATTGCCTACGTCCAGGAGGTTGAGGCCACAGTGACTATGATTGCACCACTACATTCAGCCTGGACAGCAAAGCAAGCAAGACCCTGTCTCAAAAAAACAAACAGACAAAAAAAAAAAAAAAAAGATAACCAGTTAAATGTTTAAGTTTAAAAATAAAAGATAAGCTTAGAAACCCACGTCAGTGAAATCTTTAGGTCTCCACTGAAACTCTTCTTACCACTCTTTTCTATAACTTAAATAGGACCTAATGTGACATATTCACCTGTTGTCCAGCAAGGGAGCCTGTGGAATTCCTAAAGGCTGTTTTCCTCCCATCTAAAAGCAGGAGGCCCCTGGTCAGGTGGTGTTCGAGTGAACAGGAATGTTTTTATCTTTACTTCAGGTAAAATTCTCCTACCTGAAGTGAGTCTCCCTTGTTCTTATGATACACCGAGAATTGGAGGAAGAGATAATTTTAAAGGTACCCCTTGACTAAGAGTGAGGAGAGACAGAGGAACTTTGTTTCAGGTGGCAACTTTCCATCATTTACTTTCCTGAAGTTTCTAGGCATTTCTAGCCATAAAGGGTTTAAACCATTGTTCTCTTGCCTTGAGACAGGAGGCACAGTAGAATCTCTTCTAAGCAGGGGAAGGGCCTGTCTTACTTTGCAGTAATGACTGACTGGGCCTGTTTCTTGTGTGGCTTATTTTATTTGTTTATTTTTTTCTTATTTCTTTTTTTTTTTCCCCAAACCCTTGTGCTGAGGACTGATTTTCAGTAGCACTCAGAGAGCTATTGAAATAGATTGCAGTGAGGGAGCTGCTCTGCCATGTACGAAACCCCAACCTAGAAGCAGGTCATCTACGACTGGTTTAGTGCCAGGTTCCCCATATTTTATTTTTTACAATAGTTGTGAATCACTCTTCAGATGTTCGTCAGTCATTTGCTGGAATGAACTTGACTGTGGTTGGAGAGAATTCCTTATACAAGGGTCATGTCATTCAAGTTGTTGGTTAAAGTGCTTTTTTCCATCCTTCTTTTTCCTTGAACTAACCTAATTCATTCTTAGGATTTTGTTTTGTTTTGTTTGAGACAGGGTCTTGCTCTGTCATGCAGGCTAGAGTGCAGTGGCATGATCATGGCTCACCGTAGCCTCAGCCTCCTGAGCTCAAGCCATCCTCCTGCCTTAGCCTGCAAGTATCTAGGAATACAGGTTTGTGCCACCATGCCTGGCTAATTAAAAAAAAATTTTTTTTTTGTAGAGATAAGGATCTCAGTGTGTTGCCCAGGCTGGTCTCCAAATCCTGGCCTCAAGTGATCCTCCCACTTTGGCCTCCAAAAGTGCTGGGATTACAGGCGTGAGCTACCACGCCTGGCTCTATTTTATTTTTCTTAAGAAGAATATTTCTTTTTTTTTTTTTCTTCAGACAGAGTCTTGCTCTGTCACCCAGGCTGGAGTGCAGGGACACAATCTCTGCTCACTGCAACCTCCGCCTCCCGGGTTCAAGCGATTCTCCTGCCTCAGCCTCCTGAGTAGCTGGGATTACAGGCGCCCACCACCATGTCCAGCGAATTTTCATATTTTTAATAGAGAAGGGGTTTCACCATGTTGGCCGGGCTGGTCTCAAACTCCTGACCTCAAATGATCTGCCCACCTCGGCCTCCCAAAGTGCTGGGATTACAGGCATCAGCCACTGTGCCTGGCCAAGAAAAAAATTATTCATGTGTTCTTGCTGCTGCTACTACTTCTTGTATCACAAGGATAAAAACAGCTCATGTTCATACATACAGAAGCCTTTCTTCATCTAAGAAAAAGAACTTAGACTTCTCAGACTTATCTTGGGGCCTCATCCTAGATTTTGGGAGACATGAGTTTCTGCTGATTTATTCTGTTGGCCCGTCACCCGTTTTCTTTTCAGGATGTAAGTATAATAGCTGGGCTGTCACCTCCTGAAGGTCAGTGTAGCACACAGGAGCCAGGGCACATGTGTCTCCTTCAGATTTTTCCCCCTAGCATTTTCATATGAAAAATTTCCAATATATAAAAATGTTGAAGGAATTGTCCAGTGAATACCCGTGTAGCCACCTCCTAGGTTGTGCAGTGAGCATTTTGCTCTATTTGCTTTATTGCACATCTGCCCCCTATCCCTGTCTCTGTCTGTTCATTAATCCATCTTATTTTTTACAATTATCTTTATTTGTATTCTTTTTTATATAAAAATATTAAATTAAACAGAGATGCGGTCTCACTATGTTGCCCAGGCTGGTGTCAAACTCCTGGGCTCAAGTGATCCTCCTACATCAGCCCCCTCAAAGTGCTAGGATTACAGACATGAGCAAAGTGCCCAGTCAATCATCTTATTTTTTTAACTCATTTCAAAATAAGTTACAAGGCTGGGCGTGGTGTCTCACACCCGTAATCCCAGCACTTTGGGAGGTGGAGACAGGAAAATCACCTGAGGTCAGGAGTTCGAGACCAGCCTGGCCAACATGACGAAACCCCATCTCTACTAAAAATACAAAATTAGCCAGCTGTGGTGGCAGGCGCCTATAATCCCAGCTACTCGGGAGGCTGAGGCAGGAGAATCACTTGAACCTGGGAGGTGGAGGTTGCAGTGAGCTGAGATTATGCCACTGCACTCTAACCTAGGCAATAGAGCGAGACTCTGTCTCAAAAAAAAAAAAAAAAAACAGTAAGTTGCAAACTTCATTCACTTAAGACCATACATACTATTAACTAAAGGTCAATGTTTACTTATATTTTTTGAGGTAAAATTTGAAATACAATCTTTTTTTTTTTTTTTGAAACAGGGTCTTGCCCTATTATCCCCACTGGAGTATGGTGGCATGATCATGGCTCACTGCAGCCTTGACCTCCCTGGGCTGAGGTGATCCTCTCCTCTCAGCCTCCTGAGTACTGGGACTATAGGCGTGCACCACCACACCCAGCTAATTTTTGTGTTTTTTGTGGAGACAGGGTTTTGCCTTGTTGCCCAAGCTGGTCTCGAACTCCTGGGCTCAAGCGATCCTCCCATTGTTGGGCCGCAGGCCTCCCAAAGTACTGGGATTACAGGCGTGAACCACTGTACCTGGCCACAGTGATCTTAAATATGCCATCCCATTCATTTGACAACTACAAATACCTGGGTAGCCTAATCCCCTTTGAGGATCCAGAACATCCATATCACCATCGCCCTTGAAAGTTCCCTCATGCTCCTTCCCAGTTGGTCTGTGCCCCAACACCCTTAAGGCAACCACTGCCCTGATTTTTTCCATCATAAGTTAGTTCAACGTGTTCTAGAATTTCACCTAGATGGAATCAGACAGCTTCTCTCACTCAACATGTTTTTGAGATTTGCTCATGTTGTGTGTATCACTAGTTTGTTCCTTTCTGTTGCTGAATACTGTTACATGGTGTGTATATACCTGTTTGTTTACACTTTTTAAAAAATTTTTTGAGATGGAGTTTCGCTCTCGTCACCCAGGCTAGAATGCAGTAGCACGATCTCATCTTACTGCAACCTCTACCTCCCTGGTTCAAGTGATTGTCCTGCCTCAGCCCTGTGAGTAGCTGCGATTACAGGCACACACCACCATGCCCAGCTAATTTTTGTATTTTTAGTAGAGATGGGGTTTCTTTATTTATTTTTTTTTTTGAGATGGAGTCTTGCTCTGTCACCCAACCTGGAGTGCAGTGGCGCGATCTTGGCTCACTGCAAGCTCCGCCTCCCGGGTTTACGCCATTCTCCTGCCTCAGCCTCCTGAGTAGTTGGGACTACAGGCACCCGCCACCTCACCCGGCTAGTTTTTCATATTTTTTAGTAGAGACGGGGTTTCACCATGTTAGCCAGGATGATTTCAATCTCCTGACCTCGTGATCCACCCATCTCGGCCTCCCAAAGTGCTGGGATTACAGGCATGAGCCACCGCGCCCAGCCAAGATGGGGTTTCTTCATGTTGGCCAGGCTGGTCTCAAACTCCTGACCTCAGGTGATCCACCTGCCTCGACCTCCCAAAGGTGGTGGGATTACAAGCCTGAGCCACTGCACCCAACCTGTTGATACTTCTTATTGGTAGATACTTGGTATGTTTCCAGTGTTGGGCAATTATGAATAAAGGTACTTTGAATATTGTTCTGTAGGTTTTTTTGTAGACATGTATTCCCATCTCTTGGGTAAATACCTAGGAATGGAATTGCAGGGTCAAATCATAGGTGTATGTTTTGGTTTATAAGAAATTGTCCAGCCAGGCATGGTGGCTCACAACTGTAATCTCAGCACTTTGGGAGGCCAAGGCAGGAGGATTGCTTGAGCCCAGAAGTTTGAGACCCACCTGGGCAACATGGCAAAATCTTGTCTCTACAGAAAGTACAAAAATTAGCTGGGCGTGGTGGCACATGCCTGTAGTCTCAGCAACTCAGGAGGCTGAGGTGGGAGGATCACCTGAGCCTGGGAAGTTGAGGCTTCAGTGAGCCATGATTGCTCTACTGCACTCCAGTCTGGGCAACAGAGTGAGACTCTGTCTCAAAACAAAGAAAGATGGCTGGGCATGGTGGCTCGTGCCTGTAATCCCAGCACTTTGGGAGGCAGAGTTGGGTGGATCACCTGAGGTCAGGAGTTTGAGAACGGCCTGGCCAACATGGTAAAAACCCGTCTCTACCAAAAATACCAAAAGTTAGCTGGCTGTGGTGGCACACGCCTATAATCCCAGCTACTCGGGAGGCTGAGGCAGGAGAATCGCTTGAACCTGGGAGGTGGAAGTTGCAGTGAGCCGAGATCACACCACTGCACTCCAGCCTGGGCGACAGAGTGAGACTCCGTCTCAAAAAAAAAAAATAAATAAGTAAATAAAAGGAAAGAAACAACCACTTTGCTCAAAGCGGTTGTACTTTTTCCACTCCTACACAGTGTGTGAGAGTTCTGGTTGTTCCACATCCTTGCCAAAATTAGGTGTTGACATTCTCTTTATTTTTAGCCATACTGGTGGGTGTGTAGTAGTATCCCATCATGGTTTTTATTTGCATTTTCATGATGACTAAGGATGTTGAGGAACTTTTCACGATCTCATTGGCCATTTGTGCATCTTCCTTTGCTAAATGTCTATTCAAGTCTTTTGTCCTTTAAAAAAAAAAAAAAGGTGATTTGCCTTTTTATAATTGCGTTGTAGCAGTTTTTCGTTTTTTGTTTTTTTTGAGATGGAGTCTCGCTCTGTTGCCCAGATTGGAGTGTAATGGCATGATCTTGGCTCACTGCAACCTCCGCCTCCTGGGTTCAAGCAGTTCTCCTGCCTCAGCCTCCTGAGTAGCTGGGATTACAGGCGTGTGCTACCACATCCGGCTAATTTTTTTTTTTTTTTTTTTTGTATTTTTAGTAGATATGGAGTTTCACTATGTTGTTCAGGCTGGAGTACAGTGGCACGATCTGGGCCCACTGCAAACTCCTCCTCCCCAGTTCAAGTGATTCTCATGCTGCAGCCTCCGGAGTAGCTGGGACTGCAGGCGCATGCCACCATGTCTGGCTAATTTTTGTATTTTTTAGTAGAGACGGGGTTTCACCATGTTGCGCGGGCTGGTTTTGAACCCCTGGCCTCAAGTGCTCCGCCCACGTCAGCCTCCCAAAGTGGTAGGATTACAGGTGTGAGCCACTGTGCCAGGCCTTGAATTTTTAAAATAACATTTAAAAATAATGAATTTGGTGGCGGTCTAGAGGGTGAACTGATGAGACAGGTAAGAACCTTTGGTAGAGGATGGTGATGGAAATGCTGAAATTCAAGAAGAATGAGCAGTTGTTAGGACCTGGTAACAGATGAATGGACCACAAGAACGGAGAGTCAGAGGGCGGTTTTCATCCTGGTTGAATGGAGATGTTACTGACGGGAACAGAGAAGTTGAAGGAAACAGGTCTGGGGAGGTCAGTGGCAAAAGAATGAATTCCAATTTTGACTGCTTTTAAATTCCAAGTGAGAGTGATGCATCCTAATGGTGACATCCAGTAGGTGGTTGGAAGGAGCACAAATTGGAGAGTCCTCAGCAGTTTAGCTGTTTTTTTTTTTTTTTTTTTTCTTTTGAGACAGAGTTTCACTCTGTCACCCAGGCTGGAGTGCAGTGGCGCTCACTGAGTCTCGGCTCACTGCAACCTCCACCTCCTGGGTTCAAGCAGTTCTCTGCCTCAGCCTCCCAAGTAACTGGGATTATAGGTGCCCACCACCACATTTTTAGTAGAGACGGGGTTTCACCATCTTGGCCAGGCTGGTCTTGAACTCCTGACCTCGTGATCCACCTGCCTTGGCCTCCCAAAGTACTGTGATTACGGGCATGAGCCACCGCACCTGGCCTGTTTTTTGTTTGTTTGTTTGTTTGTTTGCAACAGAGTTTTGCTCTATCGCCCAGGCTGGAGTGCAGTGGTGCAATCTCAACTCACTGCAGCCTCTACTTCCTGGGATCAGGTGATTGTCCCACCTCACCCTCCCAAGTAGCTGGGACTACAGGTTCACACCACCACACCTGGGTAATTTTTAAACATTTTTTGTGAGACAGGATCTTGTCTTGTTGCCCAGGCTGGTCTCAAACTCCTAGGCTCAAGCGATCCTCCCACCTTAGCCTCCCAAAGTGTTGGGATTACAGGCATGAGCCACTCTGCACCTGTCCTGAATTTATTAACTCTAAAAGTATTTTGTGGATTAAGATTTTCTACACATAAAATAATGTCATCTGTGAACAGAGATATCTCTGTTTTCAATTTGGATGCCTTTTATTTCTTTTTTTTTTTTTTTTGGTCAGTTGCTGTGGCTAGGACTTCGGGTTCTTTGTTGAATAGAGTGGCAAAAGCAGGCATCCTTATCTTCTTCTTGTTCTTAGGTGAAAAGCTTTCAATCTCTCACCATCAGGTATCACATTAGCTGTGGGTTTTCATATATGGCCTTTATTATGTGGAGGAAGTTTCCTTCTATTCCTAGTTTAGTGTTTTTCTCATGAAGGATATGGAATTTTGTCAAATATATTTTCTGCATTAATTGCGATGATCATGTATTTTTCCCTTCATTCTGTTAATGTGTTATATTACATTGATTCGTTTTTAAAAATTAGAGATTAATAATATTTTTATTTTTTGAGGCTGTTCTCAAATTCCTGTCTTCAAGTGATCCTCCTGTTTTGGCCTCCCAGGTGCTGGGATGAGCCACCACCGTGCCCGGCCTTGATTCATTTTTGTTTAGTTTAACCATTCTCCCATTGCTAGGTGAATCCTACCTGGTCATGGTATACGATGTTTTTTAACATGCTGCTGAACTCAGTTTACTAGTGTTTTGTTGAAGGTGTTTGCATGTGTATTCATAAGGCATGTTGGTTTGTAGTTCTTTTTCTTTTTTTCTTTTTTTTTTGTCACCTAGGCTGGAGTGCAGTGGCACCATCTCAGCTCACTGCAACCTCTGCCTCCCAGGTTCAAGCAGTCCTCCTGCCTCAGCCCCCCACGTAGCAGGGATTATAGTCATGCACCACCGCACCCAGCTAATTTTTTTGTATTTTTAGTAGAGATGCAGTTTCACCATGTTGGTCAGGCTGGTCTCAAACTCGTGACCTCAAGTGAGCCACCTACCTAGGCCTCCCAAAGTGCTGGGATTACAGGCATGAGCCCCCACACCTGGCCCATAGTTGTCTCTCTAGTTAATTTTTGGTGACCATCAAAAAAATGCTACGTGAATGCGTTCGTTAGATTTGAAAATAGCTAGACACTTGGGGCCGCTGATAGACATGAACTTGCCAGTTGTTCTGGGCAAGTTGCAAGTTCCAAGTCTTGCCAGTTTACTTTACTTTCTGAGCATGTTCACATTTGCCATGAGAAAAACTTTGGGATTCTGGCTCTAAACTGACCTCTTTTCATCGATCAGGGGAGATCCTTTTGAGATGACCCAGGAGACAGCTTCTTTAAAAGTTATACTTCTTTAAAAGGTGCTGTGGCTCACACCTGTAATCCCAACACTTTGGGAAGTTGAGGAAGGAGGATAGCTTGAGGCTGGGAGTTTGAGACCAGCCTGGGCAACATAGTGAGACCCTGTCTCTACAAAAAATAAAATAAAATAAAAAATTAGCCAGGTGTGGTAGTGTGCCTGCAGTGTCAGCTACTTGGGAGGCTAAGGTGGGAAGATCACTTGAGCCTGGGAGTTAAAGACTGCAGTGAGCTATGATTATGCCACTGCACTTCAGCCTGGGTGGCAGAGTGAGACACTATCTTAAAAAGGTTTTTAATTTTTAATTTTTATTTATTTTTATTTTTTTGAGACAGAGTCTTGCTCTGTCACCCAGGCTAGAATGCAGTGGTGCGATCTTGGCTCACTGCAACCCGCACCTCCCAGGTTCAAGTGATTCTCCTGCCCCTGCCTCTCGAATAGGTGGGATTACAGGCATGTGCCATCACACCCAGCTAAGTTTTGTATTTTTGGTAGAGACGGTCTCACCATGTTGGCCAAGCTGGTCTTGAACTCCTGGCCTCAAGTGATCCACCTGCCTTTGCCTCCCAAGGTGCTGGGATTACAGGCATGAGCCACCATGCCTGGCATCTCAGAAAAGTTTTTTAAAAAAGGTGGGCTCCTACTTGGCTCCATGTGCTGAGGCAGGTACACGTCTCTCTCACTGCAGGTTTTCCAGAAGCCCCACGAGGTGGTCATGGTGCTGCTGATTCAGACCCTGGGGGCCCTCATGCCCTCGCTGCCCTCCTGCCTCAGCAACGGTGTGGAGAGGGCAGGGCCCGAGCAGGAGCTCACCAGGCTGCTGGAGTTCTACGACGCCACCGCCCACTTCGCCAAGGGCTTGGAGATGGCACTGCTCCCCCACCTACGTAAACATTCCTTCCTGCCAGTTCTCCAGCTTGTCTTTACTCGCTCTTTCTGAAGCTTCTGGGGCCTGGATGTTTGCCTTTTCAGATGACTGGTTTTACGGAAATGGAAGGGATCGGTGTTTTCCTTCTCAGCAGATATGGAGGGCTTTTCCATGAAAACGTTGCCATCAGGGAAATAGTTGTTTAATATGTTTCCCTGGCTCCAGTGCTGCCTGGGTGCCTTACATGCTCCGCGGAAGTGATGGACACCTCTGCGGGGGCTTGGGATATAAAAGAGGCATCACAGTGAGGCAGGTAGACGTTATGGCAAAGAGTTGGCAGCAGATTACACCAGGAGGCAAGTGTGCTCATCCTTCAAAGTCCTCATGAAGCCTCAGACAGTTCACCCTCAAAAGTCAGTTTTAGAGAACAAATAGGCTACAGGGGCTTTTTGTAGGAGCAACAGCAAGTGCCCTAGGGCAGGGGAGCTGTGTTAGGAGTACAGGTAGTTGTAGAGAAAATGGGCTTTCCCCGGTGGCTGACTGAGAGCAGAGCACCCCTTACTCCCATTTGGGTAAATAGCGCCTGGTGTGTGACGCTCTCCAAGCTCTTTCCCATCTATGTGAAAAGCTTCATAAATTTTTAAAGAACACAGATCCCGTGACGCATGTTGCTGTCAAATCAGGAAATTGCTTCAGGAAGGCCTTGTTCTGCTGTTTGGCGGCTGTGTGTCACTGACTTGGTTTATTTAATAGTTACTCTCTTTAATTACATTTGTGTATAATTGCATCGTACATTCCAGGGAGTATGTTTATTGTTCAGATTCCTGATGACTCGTTGGTGTTTTTGGCATGCTCACAGGTCAGGCCTTAGTTATGGGAAAGGCCCGGTGGATGGGGAAGCTTCCAAGGGACTGTGATGCCTTTGTGGAAGTGGCTAAAGAGAATTGAGAGAGCTGGGCTAAGGCGAGTTGCTGCAGCGCTGTGGGACAAAGGTGGAGCAAGGAACAGCCGTATCCTTCCCCTGGGGATGGATGTAGTGGGGAAGAGAACCACTCTTGAGACAGATCTAGAAGTGCTTTGCTAGTCAGCCATGGGACGAGTCTCAGTCTCACCCAGGCTGGAGTGCAGTGGCACGATCTCCACTCACTACAATCTCCACCTCCTAGGTTCAAGCAATTCTCCTGCCTCAGCCTCCTGAGTAGTTGGGATTACAGGTGTGTGCCACCACACCCAGTTCATTTCTGTATTTTTTAGTAGAGATGGGGTTTAGCCATGTTGGCCAGGCTGGTCTTGAACTCATGACCTCAGGTGATCGACCTGCCTCAGCCTCCTGAAGTGCTGGGATTAGAGCAGGTGTGAGCCACCATGCCCAGCTGGGACTTTAGATTTCTTTTACTTTTTTTTCTTTTTTTTTGAGACAGAGACTTGCTTTGTCGCCCAGGCTGGAGTGCAGTGGCGCAATCTTGGCTCACTGCAACCTCCGCCTCCCAGGTTCAAGCAATTCTCCTGCCTCAGCCTTCTGAGTAGCTGGGATTACAGGCACACACTACCACATCTAGCTAATTTTTTTGTATTTTTAGTAGAGACAGGGTTTCACCATGTTGGCCAGGCTGGTCTCAAACTCCTTACCTCAAGTGATCCGCCCATCTTGGCCTCCCAAAGTGCTGGGATTACAGGCATGAGCCACCACACTTGACCTAGATTACTAATGATTCTCCCTGAGGTTTTCCAAAAGAGTTTTGGTTTTTCTTTTAACTTTAAAATTCTTTGGAAACACACACAAAAATAAAAATAAAAAGAGAGCAAGAACAATCCATAAACTCATCAGTCAGAACCACCAACATTTTTTGCTTCCAGTAATACAAATATAAATATACATTGTTCACAAATATTATTATAAATACTTAATGTCTACCATATAAATATAAATACACTTCTATGTATTTACATGTAATAATATATAATATATACAAAATATCTTAAAATATTGGTTGTCGACAGTCTTATATTTTCATTTTTTGAAATGCTCAAAATAATATAATGAGCATTTCCTTATGTCATTAAATGTTTTCCTAAGACATAGTTTTGTTGTTTTTATTGTTTTTTTGAGACAAGGTCTTGCTCTCTTGCCCAGGTTAGAGTGCAGTGACATTATCACAGCTCACTGTAGCCTTGAACCTTCTGGGCTCAAGTGATTCTCTGAACTCAGCCTCCTGAGTAGTTGGGACCACAGGCACATGCCACCAAGGCTGACTCATTTTTAAAAATTTGTTGTAGAGACGGGGTCTCCTTATTTTGCTCAGGCTGGTCTCAAACTCCTAGACTCAAGCGATTCTCCTGCCTTGGCCTCTCAAAGTGCTGGAATTACAGGTGTGAGCTACCACACCTGGCCAATTTACCACCATTTTTTAATCACTATGATATATAAAACTATTATGAACTGTTTTATACATTAGTTTTTGAGCGTAGCTCCGATTATTCCTTAGGATAAGTTTAAATTTGCAGTTGCTTAGAAATGAAAAATTTGAAGATACTTGTCACATTTTGTTCCTTTTTTTTTTTTTTTTTTTTTTGAGATGGAGTCTCGCTCTCTTGCCCAGGCTGGAGTGCAGTGGTGCGATCTCCGCTCACTACAGCCTCTACCTCCCGGGTTTACGCCATTCTCCTGCCTCAGCATCCTGACACATTTCGTTCTTTAGACCTATTTTTGTATCTATCAGTAGCGAACAAAGGTCTGTGTTCCCATGCCCTCACCAGCACTAGACTCTTTTCTTCTCCTGTCATTGGCAGGTTCTTAGACAATTACTAATATATCATTTTAGTTTTTCACTTTGGTTATTAGCAAGTTTGAAAGTTACGTTATAAAAAGTATCTTTTCTCTTTTGAATTGCTTATTCTTTAGCCTGTTATTCTGTTTGGGAGTTTAACCGATTTCTGGTTAATTTGTAAGAGCAATTTATTTAAAATAATATATTATTAATTATATTATAAAAAGTGACAAAAGTATGTATTATAAGAATTAATGATATAGAAATCTGTGACACAAAATAACTCTCCTATAATCCCACTTTAACCACTGTTACAAATTTGGTGCATATACCTGAAAGATCCTTATATAGTCAGGAATTTTTACCGTTGTTTATCAAATATGTTGTAAATATATTGCCTAACTTTTAGTTTTACCTTTAACATTTTCTCTATTATTTTAATAATTAATACATGTACCTAATACAATTCAAAATATAAAAGATTATGCAATATACATTAAATTTAAAAAATTTAGATTGACTTTATCATTATAGAAAAATCTAGAAAATACAAGGAAGGAAAAAAAAAAATCATTCTCAACCCACCATTCAGAAACAGCATTTTGGGTCAGGCATGGGGGCTTGCACCTTAATCTCAGCACTTTGGGAGGCCAAGGTGGGGGAATCATTTGAGTCCAGGAGTTCAAGATGAGCCCTGGCAACATAGTGAGACCCCATCTCTACAAAAAACAAAAAAATTTAGCCAGGTGTAGTGGCACACACCTGTAGTACTAGCTACTGAGGAGGCTGGGGTGGGGAGATTTCTTGAGCCTGGGAGGCCAAGGCAGTGGTGACCTGTGGTTGGACCACTGCACCTTAGTCTACGGAACTGAGTGAGACCCTGTCTCGAAGAAAAAAGAAAAGAAAAAAAGAAATAACACTTTGGATTCTATACATGTGCAGATTTGATTATTACCACGTTAAACCCACATTGCTTTACCTAATCTCTACAAAACCTTGTAAAATTGGTGCCAGAAATCAAGACCAGCAGACTTTAGCTGAGTGAGTATTGAAGGAGAAGTAGGAGTTAACTGGATGAAGAGGGGAAGGGACGAAGCCGGTCCTTCCAGACAGAGGATCAGCATGTGAACAGAAGGAAGCTTTTAGGAACTGAGAGAAGGCTAGGAGCTGGAGAAAAAGGGAAGGAGGATGAGGCTATAGAAGTAATAATAAAACTGTCTGGAGGAGGGGACCAGAAGGAGGTGAGGACACCAGTAAGTAGGCTATTACTTTTACTAATCCCCTGTTGAGACTGTGTCCAAAGCTTTCTGATTCTGAGCCATGTTTCCATGAACATCCTTCTATCTCCGTGTATTTGTTGGTTTCTTTGAGATGATTTTCAGGAACTGAATTACTGTGTTGTAGAATATGCACATTTACATTTTGATATAGCGTGTTTTACATTTTTATGTGGTTGAACATAGGAATTTTTGGAATGCCTGGGCTATGGGGTATCCTTTTGTTTTTTGTTTTTGTTTTGAGACACAGTCTCGCTCTGTCGCCCAGGCTGGAGTGCAGTGTTGTAATCTCTGCTTCCCGGGTTCAAGCTATTCTCTTGCCTCAGCCTCCCAGGTAGCTGGGACCACAGGTGCATGCTACCATGCCCAGCTAAATTTTTTTTTTTGTATTTTTAGTAGAGACGGGTTTCACAATATTGGCCAGGGCTGGTCTCAAACTCCTGACCTCAAGTAATCCGCTCATCTCGGCCTCCCAAAGTGCTGGGATTACACGTGTGAGCCACCACGCCCCGGCAGTGGGGGTGTCCTGTTTCTGTGAGGTCCTAGGAATATGTGGCATGGGAATTGTTCTTCCTGTATTGCCTTTTCCCTGTGGCAATTCTTTTTTTTTTTTTTTTTTTTTTTATGAGATGGAGTCTTACTCTGTGGTCCAGGCTGGAGTGCAGTGACACAATCTTGGCTCACTACAACCTCCGCCTCCTGGGTTCAAGCGATTCTCCAGCCTCAGCCTCCCGAGTAGCTGGAATTACAGGTGCTGCCACCGTGCTCCACTAATTTTTGTATTTTTAGTAGAGATGGGGTTTCACCATAATGGGTAGGCTGGTCTCAAACTCCTGACCTCAGGTGATCCACCTGCCTCGGCTTTCCAAAGTGCTGGGATTACAAGCATGAGCCACCGTGCCCGGCCTCTGGCAATTCTTGAACCTGACCTTGACGAGGGTTATTATTATTATTTTTTTTTCTTTTGGAGATGGAGTCTTGATCTTATTGCCCAGGCTGGAGTGCAATGGCGTGATCTCGGCTCACCACAACCTCCGCCTCCCAGGTTCAACCGGTTCTCCTTCCTCAGCCTCCTGAGTAGCTGGGATTACAGGCATGCACCACCATGCCCAGCTAATTTTGTATTTTTAGTAGAGACAGGGTTTCGGTTTCTCCATGTTGGTCAGGCTGGTCTCGAACTTCTGACCTCAGTTGATCCGCCCGCCTTGGCCTCCCAAAGTGTTGGGATTACAGGCGTGAGCCACCGCGCCCAGCCAATGAGGGTTATCTTTTGAAGGGATTCTTATCTGTGATGGGGCATGGGATTGAGGGGGCTGGTGTCTTTAATAGTGCTTTAGGCAAACCATGTGCAAAGCCCAAATTTATCCAGATATTTGCTGAACTGATTGTAGGAGAAGCTTCCATGAATGATAAAAGCTGCTTAACAAAATGTATTCCCCTCTGGAGATCAAGTGGGGAAAGTTCTAGTAGAGCGCCTCTTGATTGTTGCTTTCCCATAGTTAATTTCAGTTTCTTTGTTCATGATCGTTTTACATTTCTGATTCTCTAAAGATGAACACAATCTGGTAAAAGTCACGGAGCTGGTGGATGCCGTGTATGATCCATACAAACCCTACCAGCTGAAGTATGGCGACATGGAAGAGAGCAACCTCCTCATCCAGATGAGCGCCGTGCCTTTGGTAAAGTTGCAGTGTGTCCTGGGGCCGCTGAGGAAGCATTCTGTTAGTCAGGCTCTTGGCCACCTCTGGGAGAGGGCTGGGGGTTGGGATCTGGGGTGCTAAAATATGGGATTTAAGCACTCATGGGCTCTTGTAATCCCAATATAAAATGAGTCCGTATATTTGCTACCAATTTTCTGTTGATTGATGGATTGAAACAGGGTCTCCATCTGTCGCCCAGGCTGGAATGTAGTAGTACAATAACAGCTCATTGCAGCCTCGACCTCCTGGGCTCAAGTGATCCTCCTGCCTCAGCCTCCTGAGTAGCTGAGACTGCAGGCATGTACCATCATGCCTGGCTCATTTTTGTATATGTTTTGTAGAGACAGGTTTTGCCATGTTGCCCAGGCTGGTCTCAAACTCCTGGGCTCAAGCAATCCACCCACCTGGGGCTTCCAAACTACTGGAATTACAGGCATGTGACAACCTACCCGGCCCTAGTTTTCTCTTTCTTTCTTTTTTTTTTTTTTTTTGAGACGGAGTCTCGCTCTGGCTGGAGTGCTGTGGCCAGATCTCAGCTCACTACAAGCTCCGCCTCCCGGGTTCACGCCATTCTCCTGCCTCAGCCTCCTGGGTAGCTGGGACTACAGGCGCCGCCACGTCGCCCGGCTAGTTTTTTGTAGTTTTTAGTAGAGACGGGGTTTCACCATGTTAGCCAGGATGGTCTCGATCTCCTGACCTTGTGATCCGCCCGTCTTGGCCTCCCAAAGTGCTGGGATTACAGGCTTGAGCCACCGTGCGCGGCTGTTTTCTATTTCAAATCCCCAGTGAAGGTTTAAACAAAATGAGAGGCTTAAATCTTTTGGGGATAAGTTGATTATCTCCCTGGTTTAGTAATTTCTTATTAAGACTGTCTTTTGTTTAAGGAAGACATGCAAATGGGCACAGGAGCTTAGCACTCATGGGCAATGTTGCAGGGGCAGGTTCACTATGTGGGCATGAAGGGTGGAACTGAGGCCATTTCCATTTCAAATATTATTCTGTTTTCAAGTCATAAGGTTGTCTAGCATGAGGTGCATTGACATTTCAGAATTGATCTTACAGTAGTTCAAATCTACTGCCTCTTACCATTTTCTCGTTTTCTGGGGATATACCTAGAAAGTCTGTTGCACTTCAGTGCCATACTTGCCCCTGAAGGAAGGAAGCATTTTCCTTTTGTCTTATTTATTTATTTATTTATTTTTATTTTTTTGAGAGGGTCTTGCTCTGTCACCCAGGTTGAAGTCCAGTGGTGCCCAGGTTGCTGTGCAGTGGCACAGTCACAGCTCACTTCAACCTTGATCTCCCAGGCTCAAGCGATCCTCCCACCTCAGCTTCCCAGTAGCTGGGACTACAGGTGCACATCACCACGCCAGGCTAATTTTTTGTAGAGATGGGTTTTCGCCATGTTGCCCATGCTGGTCTCAAACTCCTGGGCTCGAATAATCTGCCCACCTCTGCCATTCAAAGTACTGGGATTACAGGCTTGAGCCACCGCACCCAGCCGCCTTTTGCTACATTCTCTGGAGCTTCTGATATGGAGAATTTGAATCCTAGCTCAAGAGCCAGAGGGAGAGATACCATCTTAATAATCACAGAAACAGAGGAAAGCAATGAAAAACATTAGGATGAAGTAGACAGACATTTGATCATGCTTTTCTGCTAGGGGTGAATTTCCATGATCCCACTGATGACTTAGACTGTTCTCCCTTGATTCAGGTTCTAGAGGAGCGTTCAAAGGTTGGGACTATATTTCTGACATCGTTATTAAGTGATTTTACTACAGATGAGAGGGCTTGGAGGTCTTCCCCTATCTCAACGTCTGTTCTAAAGCCTGACATAGCTTTTGTTTGTCTGTATTTGCTCACCAGGAGCATGGGGAAGTGATTGACTGTGTGCAGGAGCTGAGCCACTCTGTGAACAAGCTGTTTGGTCTGGCGTCTGCAGCCGTTGACAGATGCGTCAGATTCACCAATGGCCTGGGGACCTGCGGCCTGCTGTCAGCCCTGAAATCCCTCTTTGCCAAGTAAGACTGGGGGACTGGGGACCAGACGGGCCACATTGGAGCACTGTCTGTCCCAGTTAAAAATGCAAGTGTTCTGTATTCGTTCTCTGAACCCTGGGAAACACTTGCACCTGAGCCCAAGAGGATGTTGTTAAGGATATTCACAGTGGCATTGTTTGTAATGGTGGAACATTTGAAACAACGTAAATGTCTACCCATTGGGGAAGGCTACATAAGATGTGACATATTCATATGAGGAAACTTGTGCAGCAGTTAAAGTATGTTAAGAAAAAAAAAAGAAACCTTAGACAAGTTAAATTTAACAAAGTTTATTTGAGCAAGAAAAAGGATCTATGACCTGGTGTGGTGAGTCACGCCTGTAATCCCAGTACTTTGGTAGGCCAAGACAGGTGGATTGCTTAAGCTTAGGAGTTCGAGACCAGCCTGGCCAACAAGGTGAAGCCCTGTCTATGATTGTTCCAGAAATACCGAGCATGCCTCTGTGAACTGTGGAGGCTCCTTGGACCCAGAGCTCTCTGGCATTGCCATCGGGCATCCAGCATCTCAAAAGTAGTTCCTCGTAGACATTTCATCTGGTGTGGCCAGATGAGCCCGGATGTGTTCCACAGAAAAAGAAACATCAGACTGGGTGCAGTGGCTCACACTTGTAATCCCAGCACTTCGGGAGGCCGAGGCGGGTGGATCACTTGAGGTCAGGAGTTCGAAACCAGCCTGGTCAACATGGCGAAACTCATCTCTACTAAAAATGCAAAAATTAGCTAGGCATGGTGGTGGATGCCTGTAATCCCAGCTACTTAGGAAGCTGAGACATAAAAATCACTTAAATCCAGGAGGCAGAGCTTGCAGTGAGCCAAGACTGCGCCATTGCACTCCAGCCTGTGCAACAAGAACGAAACTCAGTCTCAAAAAATAAAAAATAAATAAAAATAATACATTTCCATATTAAGCATTCAAACTGTACAAAAGTATACCTGGCAAACCCAGGCCATCTTCTCTAAAAGGGAAGATTTTGAAGTTACCAAAATAGCTGATGCTTGTAAAATTAGGGAAATCAGGTTGAAGCTAACTTGGGCAGGGTTCAAATGGCACATTGTTCAGTAGTGAGGAGGGTTTGGGAAAGGCCATTAAGGGAGGCAGGGGCAAGGAGGACAGGGCATGCAGGGGAGGCAGGAGTAGGTTGGCCTAACTCAAACTAGGATGAAGTATAGAGTATAGCGGCCAGCTGGTGGTTCAAGAAGGAGGGGTGTTAAGACTGTGATGGGCACAGGAGCTCTGGACACTTACTAGTGGGGACCTTAGAGATGATAGTGCTCCTCTCTGAGTAAACTGATAATGACAATATCTCCTTTCCAAGGAGGTTGTGAATATTAACCAAAAACATACCATTAAAGCCCCTAACACAGTGACTCTGACGTGGTTGACAACTGGAAATGTGTATTGTGAGAAACAGCTGGAGGGTTTGAGGACAAAGATGATGTGATGAAAGCGACGCTTTCCTCTGAGATTTTTCATGACAAACCCATTTCGAATTCTGGATCGACAGATAATGAACTAGAGAAAGCATTTGCTTATAGCCATACCTGAGAATAGTGGCTAAACACAACTCCTCCTGCAGGGTGCGCCTGCTCTTTCTGCAGAGCACATGGATGTTTGCCATAGTTTCGGGGGTGGTGACATGGTTGTTTAACCTCCCATGGCTAAAGCACAATCATGTTCCTTAACATTCCCCTGTCGGTTTGTCCTTGAGGCCAGCCCCTCTCCCTCCTGGGACTTACAACCCTAGGAAGCTTTCACCTCTGTTGATGCAAGGGGAAGGTGTTGTCAGTGGGACTCTGTGTTTTGTAGCTTTCCGCCTGAAAGCCGCTTCTTCCACTTGGTGGCCTATGTCTCCACTGCATGGACTGACCTTTCGGGACTGTGCCCTGGGTCCTCACATTTCACTTTCCTCATTTAGAGCTTCTGTTTGGGAGGGGCAAGCAGCAAGGCCTCTTGTGATGCATGCAAATGTCCCAGGTTTCTTAGCTTTCAGAGGACATGGGGGTATAAGTATGGGGCACACACTCTGTTCTCCCAGAGCTTAAAGTCTAGCAGCAACAATAAGCATCACACAGGCTATTTCTTTATCTGGAAACAAAGTCTTGCTCTGCCACCCAGGCTGGAGTGCAGTGGTGTGCTCATGGCCCACTGCAGCCTTGACCTCCTAGGCTCAAGCCATCTTTCCACCTCAGTCTCCCAAGTAGCTTGGACTACAGGCACATGCCACCACGCCGAGCTAATTTTTGTATTCTTTGTAGAGACAAAGTTTTGCCATGTCAGCCAGTGTGGTCTTGAACTGCTAGGCACAAGGGGTCCTCCCACCTCGGCCTCCCAAAGTGCTATTATTATAGGCATGAGCTACCACACCCGCCTAATTTTTTTGTTTTTTTTGTTTTTTTGGAAATGGGTTCTCACTGTATTGCCCAGGCAGGTCTTAAACTCCTTGAGCTCAAGTGATCCTCCCTCCTTAGCCTCCCAAAGTGCTGGGAGTATAGGTGTGAGCCACCACGCCCTGTTTTAGATGCCATGAGGGAAAAGTAGGTGTGTACAGTGAGAGCAAACAGCGCAGCATGTGAGGGAGGATCTCCTGGCTTTGAATCCACTTTCATGCTTCTGTCCCATTAAAGTCAGACCCTTGCCAGCTGTGAAACTTTAATCTCTGTGCCACGGGTATTTAAATTTAGAGGATGAGAATGATGCAGAGGTACCTGGGATGTCACGACCTTCCTTAACGTTATCCCAGGTCACAGTCAGTTATTACCTTGGGACTGTGATGTTTAAATAGTTCGTCAAAGCTGCTTTCACAGAAATGTACTTATCTGGATGAGGGGGGATTTATCAGCATCATCTCTCACCTGGTGGCTCCCTGGAGTCAACTTCACGATTATTCCTTCCTTCTCCTCTTGGGCATCTCTCTTAGAAACTGCTCAACCAGGTGGTGAAGACAGTCTTGCCACATAGAGAAGACCTTTTTGTGGTCAGAGGTTTACAAGCAGTTTCACTCCTCAGTGGGAGCCTCTAAAGATGCTCTCAAGGCCATTAGCAGTTTGTCCAGAGCTGTAGAATTCCAGGTCTCTTTAGAGTTGGGGAATCGATGGTGACCTCCCTACCATTTTCTTCCCTTTCCCGGCAGGTATGTGTCTGATTTCACCAGCACTCTCCAGTCCATACGAAAGAAGTGCAAACTGGACGACATTCCTCCCGACTCCCTCTTCCAGGAAGATTGGACGGCTTTTCAGAACTCCATTAGGTAAACCAGGGGTTGTAATTCAAGCTTGTTCCTAATGTAGTCAGCATAAACATGCATGATATAGTATATAGAAATGACAACTGTGTTTGGAAGGGGTTCATTTTTTTTTTCTTTCACTGCCTTTTTAAAAAGCAAATACTCCAGACTCTAAACACAAACCAATAAATAAAAACCCAACCCAAACTAACCAACAAAAAGACCCCTCCAGCTCTTAAGATATTTTTTAAAGTTCTTTACAAATGCCTCATCTCCGTTAATGACTTAAATTTTTTATATTTGATGTGAGATTTTTTACCCCCCCTTAGCCTATAGTTTTTATAGACCTAAAATGACTTAGGGCTTATGTACTAGAAAATGCACAGGTGTTTGGATCCTGTTTCTGGATCTGAGAACCATGGTACATGGTAGTAAATGGTTCCAGGCAATGCTATTTGGCCTGGAAAAGGCCATTTAAGAGTTCAGTGAAAGGGCTAGGCTTGGTGGCTCATGCTTTTCATCCCAGCACTTTGGGAGGCTGAGGCAGGCAGATCACTTGAGGTCAGTAGTTTGAGACCAGCCTGGCCAACATGGTGAAACCCCGTCTCTACTAAAAATACAAAAATTAGCCGGGTGTGGTGGCGCATGCCTGTAATCCCAGCTACTCGGGAGGCTGAGGCAGGGGAATTGCTTGAACCTGGGAGGCAGAGGTTACAGTGAGCCGAGATCCTGCTGCTGCACTCCAGCCTGGGTGACAGAGTGAAACCCTGGCTCAAAAAAAAAAAAAAAAAAGGGTTCAGTGAAAGGAATTGAGGTGACCCTCTCAAGTGTTTGTTGATGGCCAGATTCTGGAATAGCCTGTGTGGCCTATGGGCGACTAGGTAGACACCCTATTTTGCCCCAGGCCCTGAGGCTTGATGGAGGTTCCATCAGCAGTTGCCTGAGAAGATTTGGTCCTTGACATGTCCAGCTGGAGAGCATGGACTGTTGGCCTATGGCCAGGTTTGACCTATGGACATGTTTGATCATTGCAGTTTTTAACAAGTGGATTTGTTGCCAGTATTTAAAAGCTAGATTTACCATGATCCGGATTTCTAATGTCACCTAAAAAATGAGACGCTCAGGCAACACTGGGCCTGCTTTCTCATAGCCACTGGGGCTGGCAGCAGGGGTCCTTGAGAAATGGCACGGGTTCCCTGTTGTGCGGTGCTTCTCTCCTCTCCCAAGTAGGCTAACAGCGATACGATTAGGCTCTCAGACCACTTGGGAGAGAAGAGAAGCACCATACAACAGATGAAAAGCAGGCTGGGCACGGTGGCTCACACCTGTAATCCCAGCATTTTGGGAGGTTGAGGCAGGTGGATCATCTGAGGTCAGGAGTTCAAGACCAGCCTGGCCAACATGGTGAAACCCCGTCTCTACTAAAAATAGAAAAATTAGCTGAGCATGGTGGCCCATGCCTGTAATCCCAGCTACTTGGGAGCCTGAGGCAGGAGAATTGCTTGAACCTGGGAGATGGAGGTTGCAGTGAGCCAAGATTGCACCATTGCACTTCAGCCTGGGGGACAGAGCAAGACCTCGTCTCAAAAAAAAAGCAATCTGGATGTTTCTTTTTCTTAAAACCATTCCTCCTGGATATATTTTCCCAAGAGAGAAATGGCCATTCACCTGGCGCACTTCACCCACTTTCATGTCTTACCTGACCCTTGCCCGTGACACATGTAGTTCTCAATGCGGTGGCCCACGCCAGAGCAAACCCAGACCCACCTAGACCCCCCTGTTGGGTAGATCCAGGACCACTCAGGACCATTTTGGATTATTACCTCCCCTCACAGGCTCTGTTCTGGATTTTATTTTGATGAAATTTAATGTTCTATGGGTTGATAGGTGCAGCAAACCACGATGACACACATTTACTTATGTAACAATCCTACACATCCTACACATGTATCCCGGAACTTAAAATAAAATTAAATTAAAAAAATTTAATGTTCTAGATGCTAACTGTATCCCTTATCACCCGTGGTGGTTTGGTATTCTGGAAAATATTATGCACAAGTTTGTTCTGTTGCACTTAAGGGAAGTGGCATATTTTAGTTTCTCATAAACTTTTCTTATGATGGAATGCCTAGATACCCTGGTGATGATGGGCACTTTTAGAGAAAGTTAAAAGTTAACTAGACTTATGATGTTTTTAATCCTTGGATTTGTCCTGATATTATGAGCTTGGTGTTGAAGGACTCAGCAGCTGGGAGTTTGAGGCTTGGCATAAAATGACTTGAAAATTAAAGGATCATTCAATACGGATATGATGGTCATTTGGGCTTATCTCTGAGAAACAAATGGATTCATCTTCATCTGCCTTTCATATCATCAGGGAAAGATACTTCTAGTACCAAAACATTTTCTATGTCTGGCAACTAACAGGCATCTAACAAATATTAAGTAATGCATTTAAAAAAATTTTTTTATTTTAGATACAGGCAGGGTGTGGTGACTCACTCCTATAATCCCAGCATTTTGGGAGGCCAAGGCAGGCAGATCACTTAAGGTCGGGAGTTTGAGAGCAGCCTGGCCAACATAGTGAAACCCCGTGTCTACTAAAAATACAAAAATTAGCCAGGAGTGGTGGCGGGTGCCTCTAATCCCAGCTACTTGGGAGGCTGAGGCAGGAGAATCGTTTGAACCTGGGAGACAGAGGTTGAGGTGAGCCGAGATCACGCCATTGCACTCCAGCCTGGGTGACAGAGCAAGACTCAGTTGCAAAAATAAGTAAATAAATAATAAATTTTAGATATAAAGTATCTCTACCCTGTTTTTCTCAAGGACAAATCTGAGTATTTTGGAAATGTAAAATTATTTGAGGGACCCATGGATAGAACTGTGCTTTCGTAGCAGAGATGCCATTGACAGTGGAGGTTATTGGAAGGGACCAGCATTTTCTTTTTACATTAATGACTAATGAATGAAACATTTCAGGCCAGCAAATGTTTAACGGCTTTCCCAGAACGAGAACTACCCAAAGGAGCAAATAGTTAGGATTTTTATGAATAAGACAAATGTTTGTCCAGTAAAGGTCAGCATTCCAGTTACTTGAACTTGAAATGCTTTTTGTTTTGTTTAGGATAATGGCCACCTGCGGAGAGCTTTTGCGGCATTGTGGGGACTTCGAGCAACAGCTAGCCAACAGGTAGGACAGAGGAGTCATTGTCCTCTAGACCCTGGGGTTCCTGATCAGCACGAGCTTGGTCTAGTACACAGTACAGCAAGGACAGCATATGGCAGATCTGAAGGCCACAGGGCTGGAGGGCTGTCTGTACCTAGATACAGCGTGTCATGATTGTCATCATTAAACTTTACTGAGCACCTAAAAAGGGCAAGGCTTTGTCCTGTTTGGCAGGGGTCACGTAATTTTGGTTTGATATGTTGGTTTCAGCCTAAATGAGGAAACAGTACATCTTGTCTCCAAATTAGGAATGGGCCGGGTTCCGACTGCAAGTTTATAAATTAGTTGTTGGGACTGAAAATAAATTTCCGTGTAGAAACGGTGTGACAAGTGGTGGTGAAGTCCCTTGGGCCAGCCTTCAGGATCGGGGTGAACTTAGGCAGCCTGTCTTCTGGGTCTTGCAGTCAAATTCCGTGCTGCTGAAGGGCTATTTGTCGAAGGGGAGTCTCTGGGGTCTGCCCTGGAAAAGCTTGTTCTACTCTCTTCCTCTCATCTCATACCTGCCAGGGCTTTTATGTTGCCCTGAGGTGACCTCCTTCAGACAGTTTTTCCCTTCAAGGGGTTCTGGTTTCCCACATTTCTTTCTTTGTTCCTTTCAATGAAATCTCTCGATTCCCTCGGTATGGCTGATGCCTCTGTTCCTTAGGAGTAAAGGGGAAGAAGTCTGCTTGATATAGTTGTTTGAGGGACCAGCAGCAATTCCTTAACCTCCTTCTTGGGTGATTCTTTATTGCCCTAAAGTAATCTCTGGGTGATGGAATTTTTAGCAGTGGTACAAAGTGAAATGAAAGCACCACTGTTCCAAAAGTAAGTAGTGGGCCCTAGGAAAATACAGAGGAGCCGTAGCAATCTCCCTATATCTCGCCCAAGCTGCCCAGGATGAGAGAAATCTCTCAGATGAGATTTCAGCTCGGCCTTGCTTTACTCGGCCCGTAAATCACAAAATGATTCCTTTCCGCAAATAAGTGATCATAAGAGCTGGGTGGCCAATGTCAATCTTGTCACTGGAGCAGCCCAGCGCATTCTGACCTGTTGCCTCTGCCACCCGCCTGTTGGTGGGGAGTGGTCCTTGGTAGGAGTCTAGGTGCTGCAGGTGAGATTGATGGGGAGATAAGATAAGCTTTACAGGCGCCTGCCACACACACTGTGCAGCCTTTCAGCCAGGAACACAGATGGTGACTGTCCCTTTCCAGGCTTAGTGCTTCCAGGATGACATCATCTCCTTCAGAAACTCCCTTGGATACACCCAGGCTGTTCTTGACTTGAAGCTCAGCCAGGCTTTCAGCCTCTCTGGGCTGCAAAATACAGCCGAGAGAGGCCCATCTTTTATCTATTGTGTCCCCATTCGTGCTCCTAACCAGTCTCTCCTTACCCTTCAGAATGTAATACTTGACTTCATTAAGAGATTGAGGAAAATCTGTGTCCTAGGAATTACCATTTACTTCATTTACATTATTTACACATACTCCATTGTATGCCTGTGGCACTTCAGTTTTATTCACTCCTGAAAGTCACACAATTTCTGTGCTGGGCATTCAGGAGCGAGTAGGAACAGCAGCAGCTGCTCCCACTGTATCCTGCTGTGAGCCTTTCCCCATAAGGAGAACCATCACAAAAAATCTTGGACTAAAGACAGCTGGTGGTCTCAGAAATGACGGAAAACAAAGAATCGTGAGAAGAAATGGCCAACGAAGAGCACAGACCTTCCTCAGCAACTTGCCCCTACCTCCTGCCCCGCCTCCTGCCCCACTCGCCCCTACCTCCCGCCCCACTCGGCCCCTACCTCCCGCCCCACTCGCCGCCTACCTCCCACCCCACTCGCCCCTATCTCTCGCCCCACTCACCTCTGTCTCCCACTTTACTTACGCCTACCTCCCTTCCCACTGGGCCACAGCTTCCCTGGGCTCTAAGCCAGGTCTTGGGGATATCAGATAATTAGACTCAATCCTTGTCCTCAAAGAGCTTAGAGATTAATGGGAGCATCCAGCATGTGCCAATATGCTGATTGCTGTGCCAAGAGAACACAGTGTGCACAGAGGAGGGAGCATTACAATTCCATTGGTTCCCTCAACTATAACGAGTTATTGCCCACTTCTCAGCCATGGAACTTGTAAATTTATACTAGATTTCCAAAACCTGACTGTCTCATTGAACTGTCCCCCAAAGACCTGGTCACCAAAGCCCGGGTCACCCGTCCTTCAATAGTTGTAGAGCTCCTGCCACATACCAGGCGCCGTGCTAGTGCTAGTAATTCACAGATGAAGAACACTCCATGTTTTGTCCTCACCATCCAGTTGGAGGGAAATGAGACAGCATGTGTTAAATGCAGAACAGAAGCAAGAGCCCTTTGGGAGCTCTGCCATTGGTTGATGGGGCAGAGGGCTGAAACCTCCCGGGGTCCCTAAGGCCTCTCCTCTGCCAGGCCTTTCTAATGCCCCTGTGATGCACTATCTTTGGGAAAAAGCCAAAATCAGATTTGCCTTCTGGGAAGATCATTCTGCTGACCCTTAGGAGGACAGATTAAGTAGAACTTCAAGGACTAGAGGAAGGGAAACCAGTTAGTTGGAAGCCTGCTGCGATCCAGGCAAAGAACTAGTGAAGATTAGAAGTAAAGCAATGGCAGAGACAGTCCACAGTTTGACAGATAAGAGACCCAACCAAAGTTACTGGTTGGCTCAAGCAACAGGAAGAATTAACTTGACCTTAATGGCAGAGGCAGGTAGCTGCTTATGTCAGCAGTGGCTCCTGAGGAAGATCCTATCGCTGGGATTTATTTGCAAGTACAGGCATTTGTTGACCAACTCAAGGATCTGTTTTTGAAATAGTGAGTGCATCCTAAAAACTGGTATGTCCAAAGCAATGTTTTCATAAGAAATTACAGTAAAGGAGAAGGCAGGGAATTAGCCACATTTGGGATATGTCTTAATGCGGTTCTCCTAGTTACAAACGTTCATGTAATTCTGTACATATTTAGACGGGTAGGATGGGTGGTAAAGTTGGGCTCAGGAAAACAGGGTGGAGGTTAAGATTCCACTTCCCCAGCAGTACAAGGGGTGGATTATCATATGGAACCTCCTCTAGGCGTTTGTCTTTCTCAAAGAGTTTGGAAAGTGCCAGCCTCAATAGTTCTCTCTGTAACACCTAAACCACAAAAATAAACCTCCCTGTGCCACCGAACACAAACACCACGCAAGCTCGGCATATAGGACAGGCGGGTCCCATGGGTAAAGAGGCGTGCAACGAGCTGCTGTCACTGTTCTCCAGGAGCCAGCCAGTTGCTGTCCTGCCCGGCGGTCTCTCTGATGGTGGTGCTGGTGGCCCACCCTGGCGTTTGACTGTTCTACACCCTGATGCTCATATAGCACGAAAAGTCTCCACAGAAGGTGCACAGTGTTCCAGACTAAACTGAGAGCTGCCCCTATGTAGGCTGTTGGTCATATTAGGGAGATGGCATGTTCTGGCACTGTGAGTGTTAAGCAGGAATAAAAACACTGGGTTTTTTATTGTGCACCTGAGGTCCAGCTCACTCCTCAATGATGAAGGGCATCCTTTCATTGCCTTATAAACTGGACCTTAATTCAGTCTGTCTCATGAGGATATCTTAAAATTTAGTAAGGGCAATCTGACTGCTCCAAGAAGAAAGTTCCATGCATATAGCTCAGGGTATAATGGTCATTCCTTTCATTACAGGATTTTGTCCACCGCTGGGAAGTATCTATCTGATTCCTGCAGCCCCCGGAGCCTGGCTGGTTTTCAGGAGAGCATCCTGACAGACAAGAAGAGCTCTGCCAAGAACCCATGGCAAGAATATAATTACCTCCAGAAAGATAACCCTGCTGAATATGCCAGTTTAATGGAAATACTTTATACCCTCAAGGTATGAGACCAAATAGATGGCATTCTTGCAAATGAAAGGCTTCCTCTCATCACTCCCCCTCTCCCTTTCCAGGATACAGGCGGGCCCTGTGTTTGGCCCTGGGCTGTGATGTACCCTGCTACTACTTCTCTGTCTCATTTATGTTGAGATTTTAAGGAGCTAATATATTAAACTTGAAACCCATTGTGATACAGATGTAGAAGTTAGAAGAGATGCATCTTTATTACTGATAAAAGCCAGGTTAGAGAGTGTGGCTTTAGGCCGGATGCAGTGGCTCACACCTGTAATCCCAGCACTTTGGGAGGCCGAGGTGGTTGGATCACCTGAGGTCAGGAGTTTGAGGCCAGTCTGGCCAACATGGTGAAACCCAGTCTCTACGAAAAATACAAAAATTAGCCAGGTGTGGTGGCATGCGCCTGTAGTTCCAGCTACTTGGGAGGCAGTGGTGGGAGTATCACTTGAACCAGGGAGGCACAGGTTACAGTGAGCTAATATGGTGCCACTACACTCCAGCGTGGGTGACAGAGTGAGACTCCATCTCAAAAAAAAGGAAAAAAGAGAATGTGGGCTTAGATCTGTGGCTAGGGGGACTTGCTGTAATTCACCCCAGAATGAAACTTGTCAGCCAGTCAGGCAGAGCTGGATAGCCCCTGGCCCTGTTCAGGGTCAGCCTCCTGAGAGGGAACCAGATGTGTACTGCTTTTTGGCAGGCAGACCTGTAATAGAGGACCCCAACCCAGGATACCAGGAGGAGCAAGAGAAGTCACTCCTCTTTCCCAAGGGAGGAGCCAGGCTGCAGAGTCACCAGGAGTCTACCCAAGTATAAGTGCTTCCACATGGGACCATGAGGACTTGGGGATTGGTGTTCCCTCCTGGTGTTTTTCTTTAAACTCTTAGTTTGCCTGCCATAAAGCTGCCCTTGACTTTGAGCTTTGGGCCTCTTGGGGTCCAGGGACAGGAGAACTTCCTAACAAATGGAATGACTCACACAACTCCCAGGGAGTGGCCTCCAGGGTTATAAGAAGACCATGGACATCCTTTGCAGAACCATCCCCCTCCCTCACTGGTCTGGCTTTAACTTCACTCTTGGTGATAGACAGAGGAGACATTGCTGTTCCTGGAGCACCAGATGCAGTAGAAAAAAAATTTTTTTTGAGATGGAGTCTCACTCTGTCACCTAGGCTGGAGTGCAGTGGCACGATCTTGGATCACTGCAACCTCCGCCTCCCAGCTGCAAGCATTTCTCCTGCCTCAGCCTCCTGAGTAGCTGGGATTATAGGCATGCGCCACCACATCTGGCTAATTTTTGTATTTTTAGTAGAGACAGGGTTTCACTATATTGGTCAGGCTGGCCTCGAACTCCTGACCTCAGGTGATCTGCCCATCTCAGCCTCCCAAAGTGCTGGGATTACAGGTGTGAGCCACCCTGCCTGGCCAGATGCAGTAGAAAATTATCCAGGGCCTAGAGCTCTGGAGTGAACTGCACAGGGGGCCTGGACGTGTGTGAGGCTTCAGTGCTATTCTCCCAGGGCCTCCCCATCTCTTTGCACCTTGACCCATCAACTGGCTGCATTGAGCTTGACAAACACTTCTTAAAGCAATTCTGTAAACTCATTCATCCATGCTTCTGTGATTAGGTTAAAACAACTCTGTTTATCTTTATTGCTAATCTGATTTATGTCTGTTGTAATCGGTTCATTTATAATAGCAAAACTAAGGTTACACTTTCTATCTCTGTATTTTCTCAGGCGATTTGGAATTCCTTGGGACTCATGGAGGTTGTACATACTCTGGCTTTCAACCAAGTGTATTTGACCAGACCTCCCCGGGAATTAGGGCTCTGTCCATCACTCTGATTTATATGTGAAGCTTCTGATCTTGCTTCCCCCTTCTTTCCTACCTCCTCTATCCCTGAGGGATGGTCACAGGTGAACTTTTCCTAAACTGAGAGTCTGTGAGCTCATGTTAGCCCAAATGCATCAGAATCACCTGGGAAAGTGAATTTAAAATACAGATTCCTGGGCTCCAACCCCAGTGAACTCTGATGCAGTAGTTCTGGGGTGGAGCTTGGGAATCTGTAATTCAGCATGTTCCACAGGGGGGCACAGCCAGGTTTGGGAACCACTATTGCATAGAACCCCCAATTCTCCTGTGAGTTTTCCAAATGGTTAACTAGCTAATACTTGGGTTGGGTTTTGGGCCTAACAACTGCCTTTTGCATTTTCTTGTCTTAGGAAAAAGGGTCAAGCAATCACAACCTGCTGGCTGCACCTCGAGCAGCGCTGACTCGGCTTAACCAGCAGGCCCACCAGCTGGCTTTCGATTCCGTGTTCCTGCGCATCAAACAACAGCTCTTGCTCATTTCCAAGATGGACGTGAGTTTCCCATTGACCGCATCAGTTTCCCCCGGGTCCTGCCTCCAACTCAAGCATATTGAGTGTGGGCTTAACCCTCCCTGTTCCAAGAGCTTTGGGAAGATCCCGCTTTAACTCTCCCAAGCCGGAAAGAGCCACTTTCCAATTTCACCTCATTGCTTAGCATGAATTTCTTATCTTTATTGTAGTTACTCTGATACTTTATTCACAGAAGGTTCTCAGGATTATTAAAATTGCTTGATTAACTTTCCCCATTTGGAGCAGCGGAGAAGTAAGAGAGATTATGTGCGGCTTCGTAGGTTAGACCAGGTCAGAAGAGCTAATTGTCTTTTGAGATTGAATTATTTTCACACCACGCGAAACATTTCTGGAGAATTGGTTCTGGAACTTTACTCAGGGGAGTGCCTTATCAGAATGGATCTTGTGTTTTTGAGGGGGCTTTGGAGGGCTCTGTTCCTTTCTTTCCTTGATACCTTTTCTGTTTGGCTGTTTCTACAATCGAGTCACCTTCCTTTCCTCACACCCTCTTCTCTTTTCTAGTTGTCCGAATTATTTTTCAAGGCATTGCGTATTAGTCCTATTTTCTCTACTTGCTGTCTTTTCCTTGCTCCAGATCTTGTTACTTTCCTTTTGGGTTACTGGGCGGGACAGTCCCCTGGTTAATGTATCTTACTGACCCTTCAAGGTCATTTGGATTCCAGTTATGGGCCTTTAATAACCAAGAGATCTTTTTACGAAATGACAAGAACTCATCTGGCAATATCACACATGCTCTGCTTTCTGCCACCGTCTAGAAAGCCTGCAAGGCTGGGAGTCCAGGGCTCCTGCATGGTCTCAGTCAGGCCTCACCCCCTCACTGGGAGTCAGGATTCCCACCCGTGAAAGGACTCAGTTAAATGACATGATCATGAGGTTCCTTCCACCCTTGAAGTTTGTGATTTTCACTCTTTATGATTTTTCTGTGCAAAATGCCATGAGATCTATTTCAATCAGATTTTGTATTAGTAGCGCAGAAGGGAATATAAAGTGGAGGAGAGATGTAGCAGAAGTGAGGCGGGTGCCATCACGTGGCTGAGTTATTCCTTCCTCTCTGAGCCTCCGTTTCCTCATCTGTGTGATGGGGATACAGTAATTCTCATATAGATTGGTGAGGATTAAGTAAGATTTTGTATATTGATAGAATTTAGCATCGCACTGGCTACAGAGTAGATGTATAATAAGTGGTAGTTTTCTTCCTTTCTATGATTCTCATTTTTTAGGAAGAATGACTTACTTGATTTTTTAAAAATAAAAATTGTATAGGTATTTATTTTTAGAAACTCAAGCAATACAAGAAAATACAAAAAAAAAAAAAATCTAATAAATACCTTCAAGATCCCACCATCGAGAAATAATCAGTGTCAGCAACCCAGACATCTCTCTCTGCATGCGTATACATGTTAAAGGCTGAGTGGCCATCAGTAGATAGATCTATAGGAAGAAATGGAATTGTACTATAGCGCTGTTTTTAAGAAAAACAAGATATGCACAATATAATTTTATGTGAATTTAACCAGAAAAAAAAGAGACACTGAATGAAACCAAAGGAATTATTGAACTTGAGACATTTTTCTTTTCTTTTCTTTTTTTCTTTTTTTTTTTTTTCGAGACTGAGTCTCACTCTGTCACCCAGGCTGGAGTGCAGTGGCATGATCTTGGCTCACTACAACCTCTGCCTCCTGGGTTCAAGTGATCCTCCTGCCTCAGCCTCCCGAGTAGCTGGGACTACAGGCACCTGCCACCACTCCGGGCTAATTTTTGTACTTTTTGGTAGAGACAGGGTTTCGCCAGGTTGCCCAGGCTGGTGTTGAACTCCTGATCTCAAGTGATCCGCCCACCTTGGACTCCCAAAGTGTGCTGGGATTACAGGCATGAGCCACCAAGCCTGCTCGAGATTTTTTTTTCTTCTCCACAAAAGATACTCATTTCCCAGAAGCTCTCTCCAAAGTTATGAAAAAAAGATTATGAAAACTAGAAAGAGATTGGAGTTGCCACTGCTTTTTGTTAATCCTGTTTCCGTTGCAGACAGATACTGATACGTATGATCCACTGAAAGACGAGGGGATAGCTTTCCTTGTCTCTCTCCTGTCCCCTCCCCGGCCTCCAGATTGGGTTGTTTGTATTATTTTTATTTTGTCAAAGCTGACGGTACTGACTTTCTGTTCTGAAACCTCAGTGCTTCCCGGTTTAGTTCTACATTTAAACAGGGCTGGTGCTTCCCCCGTCCTTTTCCCCCTACTTCTGCATTCCAGAGTTCATTATGATGGAGTTCCTGGGTGCTTGGTCCTACCTCCTCGTTCTGGCTTCACCGCAGCACCGCGGGCCCTTGGGAATGGGTGCAGGTGGCTTTGGAGATTAGGAGGAGTGCTCCGAGAGCGCCAGCACACAATACCAAGGCAAACACTCCGGCCTTAAGGATTTGAAAATTAAACCCTGGTCATCAAATGTTTGTTTTCAACATTTGCTGGTAAATTCTATTGCCCTTTTATATTCCAAGACTACAAACCAACACTATATTTGATTTCAAAATAGATTATTGAAGTTTACCTATTTTACCTGGTGACAGATGGATAGAAAAGCTCATTTGAAGGATGCTTTAAATAAATTTTGAACAATTAAAAAATGACCTGCAGCATTTCCCTATTGCCCTCAAGTGACATTCTCTGCTGCTTTCTCTCCCCCCGCCTTTTTTTTTTTTTTGAGACAAAGTCTCACTCTGTTGCCCAGGCTGGAGTGCAGGGGTGTGATCTCCACTCACTGCAACCTCCGCCTCCTGGGTTCAGATACTTCTCATGCCTCAGCCTCCCGAGTATCTGGGACTACAGGCGAGCGTCACCACACCCGGCTAATTTTTGTATTTTTAGTAGAGATGGGGTTTCACCGTGTTGGCCAGGCTGGTCTCAAACTCCTGGCTTCAAGTGATCTGCCCGCCTCAGCCTCTCAAAGTGTTGGGATTACAGGTGTGAGCCACCGCACCCAGCCCTCTGCTGCTTTTTAAGCACCCCCTATTTCAAGCCACTCTGTCTTGCCCTTCTTCCAAACTTCTTTCCCACTCTGGCTGTTCTTTCCTGCTCTCCTCCGTCTGTTCATGTTTTGAACAGGCTCCTCCTGCCTCCTCTCTGAGGCCTTTCCTGGGGCCTCCAGGCTGCAGTCCCTGGGATGGATGGCGGCAGTGCTTGTCTTCACCCTGCACATCAGTACCTGCTGTTGGTCTCCTGGAAGCAATTGCTTCTCCCCACACTCTGCTTTCCAGCCGGTCGACATCTCGGCTCCCTGCTGCACTCCTTTGCCAACAAACCACCAAGGATTGCTGTCCTCTCCTTTTCTCTGTGTCCTCCACCTGTTTCCACAGGGGGTTCTCATCTCTGTTTATGAGCTTTCCATCTGCCCCCCACCCCAGTTTTCTGCAGAGCTGCTGTATTTACCTTCACAAACTTTGTTTTGGTTTTATCTCTCCTCATTCAAAACCCTCCCCAGGGTAAGTCTGATTGTCTGTTTTTAGAAGCCTTTTCACGCATACACAGTAGGAAGAAGAGTATAAGGAACTCCATATACTCATCACCTGCTCCAACCATGATCCACTCCTAGCCATCCTGTTTCATACATACCCCCTCATCTGAAATAGGACTCTAAAAATAATCACAGTACCACAATCAACCCTAAAAAAGAAAAAGAAAAGGAATTCCTAATGTCATCAGTGTTCAAATTTCCAGTTGTTTTATAAATGGCATAATTTATTTTAACCCTTTGAGTCAGGATCTAGGATCCAGGATCCTGCACATTGAGATTTATTGGGATGTCTTTTGTGTCTTTTTTGAATGGTAAGTTTCCTCTCTCTCTCTTTTTTCCCTTGCAATTTACTTGTTGAAGGTAAAGCCTTTACTTAGCCTGGTGTTTAAAGCTGCGCCTTCTCCCTCCAGCCTCTTTCTGCCTCTGTGTACCACATACATCCTATGGCCAGCCGCTTCTCTAATCGCCCTGAGCTCTTGCTCCTTGCCTCCAATACTGAGAGCTCTAGAAGTGGGGGGCAGCACTCATGTGTCTGCAGGGGGAAGAGGGGAGGGCCCAGGACAGGATGGGAGGTGTGGGGGTGTACAGGGTGGGAGTATGTAGGGGGGCCTTGCTTCCCCAAGTAGCTCCCTTCTAGAGAGCAAGGAGCAAATCTTAGATTTCTTTGTCTCTTCTCTGCAAAGCCTAGCACAAGACGCTCAACATCCTGGGTACTTGGTAAATGTGGATGGTTGGCGTGTGCCTTCTTGGTGGATTGGGAGTTAGCTGGAAAAAAAAGTAGGCTCTTTTGAGACAAAAGAGCATTCTCAGGCAAGAACAAAGAGTCTAGAAAACTGTAGGACAGGGGTTGGGGGCACCTGGGGTGGGGAAGAAAAGAGCTCATTTACATCAAAGAAAATGAGACCGAATGGAGTGGGCGCTAGAGAGCGTGGGGAGGGCTGCCGAGGCTGAGCCTGGGCTGGGAGCCCAGGGGTGGACATGGTCATTCCTTTCCCGGAATGCTACTTAAAGGATCAGGCAACCGGATCCGGCATCAGGTGGCTGCAGATAGCAGTTCCTACATGACCGCCAGAGTCACTCCCAGAGTTCAGCCAGAAAGGGCCTTGTTTTCCAGGCTGGCTTTAGAGTGGCTCAGGTTGGAAGTAAGAAGCGAGATTTCTGTGTGAAGGTGTGCCACGCTGCAGTCTGTGAGCACATGTGCACGGGTCCTTTCCCCGACTCTGTACAGACTGCTGGGAAGACTCCCACAGCAACACAGAAGACGTTTTCACTCCAGATGGCAAGAAACACGTGTTGGTGCCGAGGTTCTCCTCACACAGGGGGACCACAGAGAGGCCAGAGGGGCAGCTGTTGGGGTTTGGAAGTGCCATCCCATCCCCGTCCCTCTGAGTTCTGGTCAGTTGAGAAACAGATCCAGAAGGTGGTGAGAAATAAAGCAGCAGCTTTAGTTGAGGTAAGGCAGTATTGCCAATGAGGCTTGGCTCTTCCTGCAGCCAGAGAGGCCTCTTAGGCCTCCCTCCCAGATAAGGGATTGACACGTGGCCTCTGTGGGGGACCTCAGGGAGCCCTGTTCTCCTTAGTGTGCTAAGGACCCATAAAGTAGTGAGGCTGCCTGCACCCAGCACCTCTCTACACAGTGGCCCCGCTACGCAGAGAAACTTGGACCAAAAATATCCGACTTTCTCCTGTCACAATCTCAGCGAGATAAATAAAAGGGATCAGTCCCCACCCCACAGTTCAGCCAATGTGGCAGTTCCTATTTTATGGATCTGCAGGAATGCAGAGAAACCATCGCCTCTGTTTGGCGGGCTTCCAGGTGAAGCTTTAAAGAAGAGAAGCCCCTGCCTGCTGAGTGGTGGAGGCTCCAAAGGTCAGTTCTGACCAAAGACAGTGCCTCTGGGGAAGGCCACGTTCTTCTTTGTGTATTTCTGGGTGGCGTCTTCACGGCTGCCTGGCTGCTAGGTACTGATTGTGTCCTCTCCTTCCACCCCTAGAGCTGGAACACGGCTGGCATCGGAGAAACCCTCACGGATGACCTGCCTGCCTTTAGTCTCACCCCTCTCGAGTACATCAGCAACGTAAGAGCTTCTGTGTGCTTCTCTGGGGTAGTCCAAGCCTTTCAGACCTTCCTTGTCTTTTGATTCTTGCCCTTATAGATAGTCATTTCCTCATAGGTGTTATCTGACCCTTTTGGATAGCCCGTGCTTTAGGGTAGTCTGCACCCAGATCCTGGACTTTAAGAAGATGCAACAGAGCCACATGGTGATTCCAGACCCTGGCACATTCTCACCCCTTCACTATCTCCCTATATGAGATGGCCAGTACCTAAGGGTGCCAGAGCTGAGAGTCTAATAGGAAATTCTGACTTGGGAAGTCAAGAGGCAGGTGGCCACATTCTTCTCTGTGGCTTTCAGAAGAGTAGTGTGTGTTTGTGGTTGTGAATTCAAATTCAGGCAGCGTTTAGTGATCACCTACTATGTGCCAGGCTCTGTGCGGAGTGCTTTCATGTTTAACTTCATAGTAACAAACAAATGTCTTCGGAAGAATTGCAATTATAGAGACTGAATATTAAAAGAGAACAGAATAAACCATGCAGGGGAGTGGGGGCACATGGAGTCCTTGCTGCCCTCCCCATTCACCCCTGGGAATTGACAGTCACGCATACACCTGCATACGGCCTTTCTTTCCGTTCCTTCCTGCAGTCTAGCTCAGGTGCTCTTAAATGTCAGTGCACACAAGAAACACTATAGAGGAGTAATATGTGCCAAACCACACTCACCTCACACAATGGGAGATTTCTGGGATTTTTCAAGGTGATTTCTGCCTTACGCTCTTGCCTTAGAATCCAACCCCTATGTGTAAGTTGTGACTCTGCTGAAATAATTAGAAAGGAATTTAAAAGGTATTATAAATATTAGGCTGGGCCTGGTGGTTCATGCTTATAGTCACAGCACTTTGGGAGGTGGAGGCAAGATAATTGCTTGAGCCCAAAAGTTTGAAACCAGTCTGGGCAACGTAGGGAGACCCCGCCTCGACAAAAAAGTAAAAAATTATCCAGGCATGGTGGTGTGTCCTGTGGTCCCAGCTACTTGGGGTGCTGAGGTGGGAGGATTGCTTGAGCCCAGGAGATCAAGGCTGCAGTGAGCTGTGATTGCACCACTGCACTCCAGCCTGGGCGACACAGCAACCCCCTGCCTCAGGAAAAAAAAAAAAAAAAAAGTACATGTTGTATAATTGCAAGAAGTGCATGGCAGTCCCACTGGCATGCAGTGAGGTGGCTGGCTGTCTGCTCTCTGTTCATTTGGGGCAATATCAAGTTTAAAACAACAGTCATTTCCCTTCTGTTTCCCAGGGCACCTGATACCCTCTACTGATGAAACTGTTAAGATGTGAATTGGTCTTTACAACCAATGGGAATAATCTGATTTTATTTTTATTTATTTATTTATTTATTATTGAGATAGAGTCTCGCTGTGTCACCCAGGCTGGAGTGCAGTGGCGCTATCTTGGCTTACTGCAACTTTCACCTCCTGGATTCAAGTGATTCTCCTGCCTCAGCCTTCTGAGTAGCTGGAATTACAGGCACTCACCACCACACCTGGCTAATTTTTGTATTTTTGGTAGAGACGGGGTTTCACCATGTTGACCAGGCTGGTCTCAAACTCCTGACCTCAAGTGATCCGCCCACCTTGGCCTCCCAAGTGCTGAGTTTATAGGCATGAGCCACCGTGCCTGGCTGAATGATCTGATTTTAGAACGGAGATAGTATGCTTGCAGTCTAAATTGATTCAGAAAATGATGGTGCTGGAAGGGACCCGAGAGGCTACCAAGTTGATTCTAAGGCTGAAGAAACTGGGGTCTACAAAGGGAAGGAGGGCTAGGAGGAGTTTCCAGGCTTGGGCCCTTCCCTGCCTGCTGCTGTCCTCCTGGGTTGTATGGAGGCTGATGACCTGAACCCAGGAAAGGAACACCTAATTGGACACGTACTGTGTGTAAGGACAATGCCAGGTTGCTTAGTGGCTGTGCCAGATCATGTCTGTGCGACGGGTGTGGCAGCCCTCCTTCACAGTGGGAGTAGGGCAGGGAGGAAGCAGCGACTTAGGACACCAGCTGCTTTACGTGCATAGCACACGTATTAATTCTACCCTCACCACAACCTTTTGAAGTAATATGAGGTCATCCTCATTTCAGCAATGATGATCCAAGGTCCTGATAGATTAAGTTGCCCAGGTCCTCACAGTGGTAGAGCCAGAACTCCAACCCAAGTCTGTCTGACCTCAAAATTTTTCATTTCTCCCAAGTCACTGAGTTAACCCAACTAGAATATCAAGAAATATTGATTGCATATGTGAGAATAGTAGACAAATATCCACAGGCGGGATGATAAGCAGCCCTTTCCATATTGATTTCCAAAGAGTGAATAGAGACAAGACTCCTGAGAGAATCCTGCACCGTGAGATCCATCTAGGAACCCCAGCAATCCCTACAGTCTAAGGCTAATTGATTGAAGTTAGAGGTGTCAGATTGTTGAAATTTTTCACCTAAATGATACTTTGCCTTGTTGGTGAAAGCCCTCACCCACACAGAATCCTGTGAGCATTGTAAAGAGATGAAATAGGAGAAAATGCTTTGAAATTTAAAAACAATGTATATGCAAGGTAAAGCTGAGTCTGTGCACTTAGCCAAAAGCTTATGGCTACGGATGAAAGGTATACCAAATATAGGAGTATGTCTGGGGTCTTTGTATATAGTAGGTGTTCAGGAAGGGCTTGTTGAGAGGAATTATTATAGTGTGGAGAAATTCCAACACCAGAAATCAGCATCCTTTTCTTCCCCTAGCCTTGGGGAAAAATGATGAATTTGTTAACACTTCAAGCTGAAATTTACAGTAGTTGTTATTAGTGAGGTAAGTGGCCACTTGCTTACTTTGGGTGAAAGATTATGCTGAGTACATCAAAGAAAAAAATGATTTATTTTACTGTCTGTGTATCTCTTACAAAGGGACACCAGGCTGGGCGTGGTGGCTTACGCCTATAATCCCAGCACTTTGGGAGGCCGAGGCGGGCAGATCACCTGAGGTCAGGAGTTGGAGACCAGCCTGGCCAATGTGGTGAAACCCCGTCTCTACTGAAAATACAAAAAAAATTAACCAGGTGTGGTGGTAGGCACTTGTAATCCCAGCTACTCGGGAGGCTGAGGCAGGAGAATTGCTTGAACCCAGGAGGCGGAGGTTGCAGTGAGCCGAGATCGCACCATTGCACTCCAGCCTGGGCAACAAGAGCAAAACTCTGTCTCAAAAAAAAAAAAAAAAAAAAAAGAAAGGGACACCAAACTAATCATGAATGTTTACACTCACACAGCCAAACCATATTGAATGTTTGGAAACAAGGGCATGATCATCCTGTAGTTCTCTGGGCTGGGTAGATCTTCGAGTCTCTGTTAACTTCTGGACACCACACCCTGAAAGGAGCCCGCTGTGACGTAGACATGTGTGAGGCCAGATTGAGAAGATCTTGCTTCGATAGTCCCCTGACTTTTAGCTTAACAGAATTAATTATCAGTGGCAGGAATGTCATGGAATGAATATGTAGCCGGAAAAAAACAACAACAATAGGCTCAAAGACCTTTTAAAAACATATATTATCTTTTTGAAACCTGAAAAGTCAGCCCCCTTATTTTGAAACAAAACGTATACTTAACCTTAATGAATGATAATAGAAATAGGAAACGAATGAATGAATGAATGATAAAAACAATGAATGATAATGGAAATAGGAAATAGTGGTCTGAAATACACTCTTGGCATCACATGGGTATCTGACAAACACATAACCAAGACTGCTAACCGTGGGCATGTCCTAAATGTCTTTTAGGACAATTGCAAATGACCTTTTGCAATTCCCCATCAGCCAGGGTTTTGTCTATCTTTAGTTTCAAGAGTTTATATTATGAAAACAATATAGTTTTTTCTTCAAATTAATTTATAGTTATAAATGGCTTTTTTTCCAAACAGAATTCCTTTCTTCTTCTGGTTAAATTATCTAGGAGGGAGAGAATCAGATCCAAATCCAGGAGACAGGATTTTTTTTTTTTTTTTTTTTTTGAAAGAGAGTCTGTCTCTCTCTCTCTTTTTTTTTTTTTTAGACAGAGTCTGCCCAGGCTGCAGTGCAATGGCATTATCTCAGCTCACTGCAACCTCCGCCCCCGCTGAGTTCGAGTGATTTTCCTGCCTCAGCCTCCCGAGTAGCTGGGATTACAGGCACCTGCCACCATGCCCGGCTAATTTTTGTACTTTTAGTATGATGGGGCTTCACCATCTGGCCAGGCTGGTCTTGAACTCCTGACCTCAGGTGATCCATCCGCCTCAGCCTCCCAAAGTGCTGGGATTACAGGCATGAGCCACTGCGTCTGGCCTCAGAAGACAGGATTTGAATTATTGCTTGGGCCCACACTTTCTGACACTAGTATCTTACTGGTTTTTCACCTATGAACAGTAGTAATACTTTTATATTTACAGAGTGCTTCAAATTTTACAAAGCATTTTGATATCCATTAGTTCATTTGAGATAGAGATTGTGTTGAATGCATTTCAAAAATATTGGGGCCATTATAAGAAGGATGAATCAATAATCTATATGCAAACTACCAGTGATTCTTCTTTAGGGTACTGCCATAACAAGCATCACCACATACTAGAAAGATCAGACTTGGGATCACCCGAGGTCTAGCAATTTTGTCTCTCTGCCTTTACACAAATGTACCCATAAAGTAATAACCCGTAAATATCAATGTCAGGCTAACAGCACTTTCTTTTGTTTCAGATCGGGCAGTACATCATGTCCCTCCCCCTGAATCTTGAGCCATTTGTGACTCAGGAGGACTCTGCCTTAGAGTTGGCATTGCACGCTGGAAAGCTGCCATTTCCTCCTGAGCAGGGTGAGCGGGGATCGTTTCTGGAGATGTTACAAGTCCAGTTGTCAGTTTCCAGGGTAGAAACCCCAGATGACACCTTATCCTTGGGCTCATTTGTCACCAAGCCCTGTTTTGTTTTGTTTTGTTTTTTTAAACCTTCTAACTTGTACTTTTTGTACAGATGCTGTATCTGTAACAATATCACAACTTGAAAAAATCTGTAACCACATCCCACTGTGGAACACGCTGATATTTCCACTTTCGCTTGTGCCCTCTGGCTCTGCTCTGTAAGCAGATGGTATTTTGTGTGTAACTTTATATTCTGTATTATTATTATTATTGAGACAGAGTCTTGCTGTGTCACCCAGGCTGGAGTGTTGTGGCATGATCTCGACTCACTGCAACCTCCGCCTCCTGGGTTCAAGCAATTCTTGCCTTAGCCTCCTGAGTAGCTGGGCCTACAGGCACACACCACCACGCCTGGCTAAGTTTTGTATTTTTAGCAGAGATGGGGTTTTGCCATGTTGGCCCGGCTGGTGTCGAACTTCTGACCTCAAATGATCCGCCCACCTCAGCCTCCCAAAGTGCTGGGATTACAGGCATGAGCTACTGCACCTGGCCCTAAGATGTAACTGTTCTCGGTTTCCTGTGTTTCCCGTTGAGACCAGAATCTTCCTGGCACTTTGGTGCATTCAAGCAGCTACTGCAGGCCAGGTCACCCAGCAGGCTCTGCGTTTTTCTTGGTGACCTCCTTTTCTTTTCAGGGGATGAATTGCCCGAGCTGGACAACATGGCTGACAACTGGCTGGGCTCAATCGCCAGAGCCACGATGCAGACCTACTGTGATGCTATCCTGCAGATCCCCGAGCTGAGCCCGCACTCTGCCAAGCAGCTGGCCACCGACATCGGTGGGTCCTCAGGGGACAGGCAGTGGCAGGGACAACTCTAGCCCACTGCATCTGTCAGTTTCTCCTTTGCCCTCCAGGAATCTCATCCCAAGTCTCCCCTTAGCTTCAGCTGTGGATTTGGCTCTGAAGCTGGTTGCAAATTCAGATTCTGCAGGCCCTGCCCCAGAGATTCTGACTTAGCAAGGCCGGGTTGAAGCTCAGACATCTGTGTTTTCAAAGAGGACTTGAGAACCATTGAGGGGAGCTTCAGTGAGATAAGCTTCAGCGAGACCTGCAGCCTGGCCCCACCTGGCCTGCTCCATTTGTACCATAATTCCCAACCCGTGTTTAATGAGCTCTTACTGCATACCAGGCATGCCTGGCACTGCACCAAACACTCGCACCCATCATCTTATGAAATTCCAAACTCCCCTATGAGGTGGGTGCTCTCTTCTCCACCATACCGATAGGGAACAGAGGCCCAGGGCAGTTGCATAACAAGGCTACGTGGCCAGGGTCACTCTGTGGTCTCCATCCAGATAGGATCCTGCCTCCCAAGTCAGTGGGCGTGTCCCCTCTGCTCCTGCCTGCCCTCTTCACTGGAGGGCCTCACTGCCCAGGTGTGCTCTGAGCGTGGGGCTACTGCTGGCAGGTGGCAGGGAATCTCCCCAGTCTCTTGATGCCATTCCATGCTCTTTAGCATAACACAGCTCTTGGGGTGGTCAGGAGAGTGGGTGGTAGAAGCCTGAAAGATCAGCTCCCTGGGGACCCAGCCAGAGCTTCGTCCTCAGTGACCACAGGGCTGAGCCAGGCTCAGCCAGCTTCTGGCTTTTGTTTTGCAGAAGAAGAACTAGAAGGGAGGTGCTTTTCTCCGGGTCCCAGAGCTGTTAGTGATGGAGCTAGGCCTGGGATCCAGCTGTCCTGAGTTCCTGACCCCTGCTCATTTCATAGTCAGCTCTCAGCACTTACCAGAGGCGTAGGCAGCCTTTTGGCTGTTTCCCATCAGAGAAAGATGAGAGAATTCAGATGCGTGTTGGTGTTCCCTGTTAGTACAGGCAGCAGCAGGGAAAGAACTGGAACTAGTGAGTGGAGTCAGATCTAGGGATTGCCCCTCCGTTTAGTTGTTAGTCCTCCCTGTTAAGCTCCCCCTGCAGATTCATTTCTTCACTCATTCGGCATTGCTCCAGCATCTGTGGGCCAGCCGTAGTTCTAGGAGATAGAGACAACAGAGCTTTAGGCAGCTCCCATGCTTACTGAGCTTACATTGTAAGGACGTGAGGTTAGGGGCAGGGAAGGTAAGGCTAGTATATGAAACTGACAGGGTGTAAGGCGATAGAGTTGGTGAGGTCTGTGGCAAAGCATGTGCACCTGAAAGACATTCAAATTAACCATGAGCACAAACAGAAAAAAAAACCACTGCAAACCAAAGAAAAGTGTCCTAGACCGTGGGCCCGCTGTTTGCAGCTCTTGGCTGACAGTCAAGTGAAGCTCACAGTTTTATGCATAAACTTGTAAAGGAGTAGGTGCCCGCCTGGCGGCACCTTTGCTGGGAAGCAGCTCTTCCTGAGTCAGCCAGGACAGAGCAGGCACCTCCTCCCTGCCCTGCCCTGCCCTGAGTTGGGCCTCAAAAAGAAAATACAGGGGTCCGGGCACCATGGCTCATGCCTGTAAACCCAGCACTTTGGGAGGCCGAAGCAGGAGGATTGCTTGAGCCTAGGAGTTTGAGGCCAGCCTAGGCAACATAGCGAGACCCTGTCGCTACAAAATATTTAAAAAAAAAAGACACAGGAGGCCGGGCGCGGTGGCTCAAGCCTGTAATCACAGCACTTTGGGAGGCCGAGACGGGCGGATCACGAGGTCAGGAGATCGAGACCATCCTGGCTAACACAGTGAAACCCTGTCTCTACTAAAAAATACA
>NC_045450.1:21694235-21741337 GCF_002776525.5 Piliocolobus tephrosceles | reverse complement strand
CTGGGCGACAGAGCGAGACTCCGTCTCAAAAAAAAAAAAAAAAGACACAGGAGACGCAGGGAATGTTGAGGCCTTGCCTGGAGCTCCACTGTAGTCAGATCAGAAAGTAGCCGGGGGGCCGGGCGTGGTGGCTCATGCCTGTAATCCCAGCACTTTGGGAGGCTGAGGTGGGTGGATCACGTCAGGTCAGAAATTTGAGACCAGCCTGACCAATATGGCAAAACCCCATCTGTACTAAAAATACAAAAAATTAGCTGGGCATGGTGGTGGGTGACTGTAATCCCATCTACTTGAGAGGCTGAGGCAGGAGAGTTGCTTGAACCCAGGAGGTGGAGGTTGCAGTGAGCCAAGATCGCACCGTTGCATTCCAGCCCGTGCAACAAGAGTGAAACTCCGTCTCGGAAAAGAAAAAAAAAAAAAAAAAGAAAGTAGCCAGGAGCGTACCGGGTGGTGCTGTCTTCTAGTCTTTCCAAGCATGAACTGGGAGGAGCTGGAGAAGGCTTTGCAAGGCTTCCCTTGGGTTGGGTTGCACTGCCCAGGATGGAGGGAAAGGCAGCGTGGATCTATTGATCACCTGCGACACATTGGGTGCTCTCATGTTTGTTTCCCGCTTCATGCCCTATCCATGCTGCCTGATGGGTGGTAACTGTGTGGACAGATGGAAGCAGAGGCTCAGGGAGGTGGAAGGGCTTCTCTGAGGTCACACCTGGCTGCACCTGGTTTGCTCCCCCATGCTGTCAGTGTCGCCCAAGCTTGCCTGGTGTTTAGAACCACTGGGGTCACTTTGTAGAATGACAGAACCCTAGAATCCTCTCTTGGGATGCTCGTCGACCTAGTCTGGGGGTAGGCTCAGAAATCTGTATCTGGCTGTATCCCCAGGGCCTCAGGGGTCATCTGGGAAATGTGGCAACCTGCATTATACCAGGGTCCCACCCCGGACACTGTCCTTGTCTTCACTGCAGGATTCTGACGGGACGTCTTTGGTAGCTGCTCAGACAAGCTCATGTGTCTCCTGACCCTCTGGGTTTCCCAAGTGGTCAGTGGATACACTGGGGGCCAGGGCTGGGAACCCAGGAGTCCCCAGAACAGAGCTTTGGGTGAGGTCAGCTAGACCTTCAGACTGGTGCTGAAGGCAGGTGTGTGCACGTGAGTGTGGATGTGAGTGTGCGGGTGTGGATGGGAGTGATGTTGGTTAGTTCTTTATTAGAGTTCCCAGTCTCAAGCCAAGCTCACAGTCTGACACTGTGGGAAGAACCTGGAGAGTAAAGGGTACTGCCTATTGGGGGCAGGGTGGGCGCCCCGCATCTAGGGACTTGGCAGGGCGGCTTCTCTGTTTCGTATTCAGGGGAGGCCTTGTGGGGCTCTGTCATGCTTGCTGCTGAGTCTGTGGAGCTCTGTCTTTCTCCTCTCCGCCCCCCCAGACTATCTGATCAACGTGATGGACGCCCTGGGCCTGCAGCCATCCCGCACCCTCCAGCACATCGTGACACTCCTGAAGACCAGGCCTGAGGACTATAGACAGGTCAGCAAAGGCCTGCCCCGTCGCCTGGCCACCACCGTGGCCACCATGCGGAGTGTGAATTACTGACCCCACCGCACACCCGACCACCAAGAGAGCCAGGGCTGCTGTTCCACGACTCGCCAGCACAGATTTGCTCAGAAACTCTGCCCAAGATTGGGCAGAAGTTACTTTAAAAAGACTTAATTCAGCTGGACGCAGTGGCTCGTGCCTGTAATCCCAGCACTTTGGGAGGCCAAGGCAGGCGGATCACGAGGTCAGGAATTCGAGACCAGCCTGACCAACATGGTGAAACCCCATCTCTACTAAAAATACAAAAATTAATGACAGAGTGAGACTCCGTCTCAAAAAAGAAAAAGACTTGGTTCATTTGTATAATCAAAAAGGAGTTGTAAATTAAAGATGTATTATTTATCAGAGAAGACTTTTTAGATAATTTTTTAAAGGATCAGATCTTGAAAATGGAATAAATAACTACTGTGAAATGCAAGAAGACTGTTTCCTTCCTTCTTTTTTTTCCCCCCTTTTTCTACCCCCCCCCCCCCCCCTTCACCCAGACTGGAGTGCAGTGGTGTGATCTTGGCTCACTGCAGCCTCTGCCTCCTGGGCTCAAGTGATTCTCCCCCTTCTGCCTCCCGAGTAGCTGAGATTACAGGCACCAGCCACCATGCCTGGCTAATTTTTGTATTTTTAGTAGAGATGGGGTTTTGCCATGTTGGCCAGGCTGGTCTCAAACTCCTGACCTTAAGTGATCCGCCTGCCTCAGCCTCCCAAGGTACTGGGATTACAGGTATGAGCCAGGCACCTGGCCTCTTCCTTCTTCAATGCATTTTTTAGTGCTTCCCACATGCCTGTCGTGCTGTGTGCACTGGGGATGTCTGGGGATACGGGTCTTCCCCCTGTAGCTTATGCTCAGTGGGAGAGGGAGGGAGGGAGAAGAAGATAAATGGGGATAATTTCAGAGGTAAGTTAACGGGTGTTAAGGTGGAAGCTGCGTAAGTTAAGGCACTGCATAAAGTGGGCAGCCCGAGACCTACAGAGTAAGAGCCATGTGGCAGAGAGTGAAGGAAGAGGCGTTCAGGCCCAGGGAGTGGTGCAGACTGGGCCCTGAGGCATGTCCAAGGGCGGCTGGGGCAGGAGAGGAGGGGCTACGTGGAGGAAAGGGGAAAAGCAGGATCCCTGGAGAAGCTGGAGGCCGGATCATATGGGGGCTTGTCAGCCATGGTAAGGAATTTGGCTTTCACTTTTTTCCTTTTTTTTGAGGCAAGTTTTCACTCTGTCACCCAGGCTGGAGTGGCACAATCGCAGCTCACTGCAGCCTCAAACGCTTGAGCTCAAGTGATGCCCCTGCCTCAGCCCGTTAAGTAGCTGGGACTGCAGATGGGGACCACCATACCTGCCTAATTTTTAAAAATAGTTTTTGTAGGAACGGGATCTTGCTTTGTTGCCCAGGGTGGTCTCGAACTCCTAGGCCCAAGTGATTCTCCTGCCTTGGCCTCCCAAAGTGCTAGGATTACAGGCGTGAGCCACTGTGCCTGGCCCACAGTTTTTCTTTTTTAAAATGTATGGTGTATGAACTTTAGCGTTTTTCATTAATAGCATCTATCTGTTAAGATTATATTTGGTTATAAGTAATGGAATAACGTAATTTGAGCGACTTAAACATTAATTTTTCTTGATAACAAGAAGTAAAAAGTGGCTGGGCACGGTGGCTCACGCCTGTAATTCGAGCACTTTGGGAGGCTGAGGCAGGTGGATTGCCTGAGGTCAGGAGTTGGAGACCAGCCCGGCCAACATGGCAAAACCCTGTCTCTACTAAAAATACAAAAATTAGCTGGGCACGGTGGTGCATGCCTGCAATCCCAGCTACTCGGGAGGCTGAGGCAGGAGAGTTGCTTGAACTCAGGAGGCGGAGGTTGCAGTGAACCCAGATCGCACCACAGCACTCCAGCCTGTGTGACAGAGTGAGACTCCATCTCAAAAAACAAAAGAGGTGGTGGCTACAGGCACTGATGTAGTGGCTGGTTGGAGTCAGGCCCAAGGCCAGCCTTTCTGTGATTTGAAACTTTGCCCCACGTGCTGGAGGCCTCATTGTGGAAGGTGACTCTTGCAACTGCAGGTGCTGTGTCTGCATTCAGGGAAGAGAGCAGAGACGGTACAGCAGCAATTCTGGCCCTTCTATCAGGCAAGTGGCAGCTTCCCTGGAAGCCCTGGCCAACCTTCTCCTAGCCCTCACTGGCCATTTCTCAGTCATGAGGCGTCCCCGCTACAAAGGAGGCGGGAAAGCCCAGGCTGGCTTCCACCAGCGTTTCTCGGCCTTGGCTATTGACGTTTTGGGCTGGACAGCTGTGTGTTTGATGCTGTTCTGTGCATTACAGGCCGTTTACATTTCCTGACCCACTAGGTGCCAGTAATATTTTCCTAGTTGTGAAGCCAAAAATGTCTCCAGAAACTTTCTCCAGTTGAGAAACACTGGCTTAGACCAATCAGGACTTATAGCCTGAGCTGGGCTTATTGGCTGCCTTGATTGGGTTTCTGTTAACAAGAAAGAAAGGGGATGGCTGTGGTGTCTGTCACAGGGGCTGTCATTGGAATCGAGCCCTGCCTGGGTCTCAGGAGCTGGGCTGAGCTCTGCCTCTCTCTGGGGTGTCTCACTTAAACCTCACCACAGACTGGGCATGATGGTTCACGCCTGTAATCCTAGAGCTTTGGGAGGCTGAGGCGGGAGGATCGCTTGGGGCCACGAGTTTGAGACCAGTCTCGCCAACGTAGTGAGACCCTGTCTCTACAAAAAAAAAAAAAAAAAAAAAAAATCAACAGCCTGTGGTGGTGTGCACCTGTGGTTTCAGCTACTTGGGAGGGTGAGGTGGGAGGATCGCTTGTGCTTGGGAGTTTGAGGCTACAGTGAGCCAAGATTGTACCACTACACTCCAGCCTGGGTGACAGAGCAAGACTCATCTCTACAAAAAATTTTTTAAAATTATCTGGGCTTGGTGGTGGGCACCTGTAGTCCCAGCTACTCAAGAGGGTGAGACAGGAGGCTCACTAGAGCCCAGGAATTGGAGGTTGCAATGAACTATGATCTCAACACTGCCCTCCAGCCTGGGTGACAGTGAGACCCTGTGTCAGTCAATCGATAGATAAATAAATAAACAGACCTCACTCTAGCCTTGGGAGGCAGGGGGTCTTATCCGCAGTATGGCGAGGTTTAAGGACTTTCCTAGAGACACTCAACTACCACGTGGCAGGGCCGGAGTTCAGAGTGAGCCTGGTGACCATGGTACCTGTACTGCCTGGCTGCTAGGCAGCCTTCCTCCTGTGGGACACGGTGGGCACGCGGCAGGACACGTCATCCCAGCGGGCAGGCAGGTCACCCAGGCCAGCCCTCTGGAGTGACCCTGTCATGCCCAAGGCCGTTCTTTTTTTTTTTTTGAGATGGAGTCTTGTTCTATCGCTCAGGCTGGAGTGCAGTGGGGTGATGTCAGCTCACTGCAACTTCCGCCTCCTGGGTTCAAGTGATTGTCGTGCCTCAGTTCCCCCAAGTAGCTGGGATTACAGGCACATGCCACCATGTCTGGCTAATTTTTGTATTTTTAGTAGAGACAGGGTTTCATCGTGTTGGCCAGGCTGGTCTTGAATTCCTGACCTCAGGTGACCTGCCTGCCTTGGCCTCCCAAAGTGCTGGCGTTACAGGCGTAAGCCACTGCGGCCAGCCTCCAAGGCCACTCTTGAACCAGCTCCGCTGGGCTGCCAGGGCCAGTGTCCCACCGGCTCTGTCCTCACAGAGCGTCCCACACATGCCATCCTCACATCCTCAGAACCAGTTTGGCTGGCCCCGACAGCATCTGCTTCAAACCCACATGAAGAAAAATATTTTGGTTTCTCATGTGGTGGATCACAGGCTGTTCCTGGCAGGTTTGAGCCTGGCTATTGCCTCGAAGAAGCGAGAGCCAGAAACCTGGAAGGTGACACGTGCTGCTCGAAAGTGGAAGTGGAAGCTTTGTGGTGAGCTTTGTGCTGGGCTCAGGAGACCTACTAGGCTGTGGAGTGGGACAGGCTTGGGCTTGATTCAACGCTTCGTCACCTCCCAGCTGCTGTGTGACCCTGGAAAAGTCACCTCACCTCTTCGAGCCTCATTTCCTAATCTGAAAACTGGGAGTCAAAATGGTACCTAACTCCGGGTTATTTGAAGAGCCACTGAAATGCAGTGGTGGTGGCCACGTGTACACAATGTTAATTTCCTTCTTTCTTTCTTTTTTTTTTTTGGAGACAGAGCCTTACTTTGTGGCCCAGGCTGGAGTGCAGTGCCGTGATCTTGGCTCACTGCAACCTCTGCCTCCCAGGTTCAAGCGATTCTCCTGCCTCAGCCTCCCGAGTAGCTGGGATTACAGGCATGCGCCACCATGTCTGGCTAATTTTTGTATTTTAGTAGAGATGGGATTTCACCATGTTGGCCAGACTGGTCTTGAACTCCTGACCCCTAGTGATTCGCCCACCTCAGCCTCCCAAGGTGCTGAGATTACAGGCATGGGCCACTGCACGCAGCCCACGGTGTTAATTTCATAGTCTTCTGGCATCTGTAACCCACCTTCCCTTTTGGGGTAGAGTTAGGATTTACAGAATGCTGTTTTCTGGGCAATTTGGTCTCCGCAGCCTGTTTCCAGCCGTAAAAAAGGAATCTCAGAGTAGGAGCAGGACAGCATTTCTCTCCGCTAGATCCAGAGGGCAGGGGAATGACTTGGAGCCCGCTTTTAGCAATGAGGCCATTGCACCACGGCCTGGCCCTCATGGTCCCCTGCCAGCAGGGATGGCAAGCTGATGCCCACCCTCAGCCTGGTCCTGACCTCACAATCTACAGGCAGCTCCAAAATGTCTCTGAACAGGACCTCTCACAGGTGTCTGTCAAGGGCCGCCCTCCATAGATTCACTCAGGGCCGGCCAGGCAGTATCTCCATCCATTCCCTGTTGCCGTGACCTGTTCAGGATGATCGTGGGCCCTGGGCGGGTCCAAATGAGCCTCATTCCTGGGGCTATTGCTGGGAAAATGTGCAGGAAGAGCCTTCTTCCCCCTGGAGTTGCTGTGCTGAGGGGACAGGGCTGCAACTGCAGGTGTAAAGAGATATTCAGAAAGAACAGCACAGGGAGGAAACCTTTCTAAGAAGGACAGCAACACAGAATCACCTGATAAGGCCAGGCGTGGTGGCTCATGCCTGTAATCTCAGCACTTTGGGAGGCCGAGCCTGGTGGATCGCGTGAACCGGGAGTTCAAGACCAGCCTAGACTACGGGAGTTCAAGACCAGCCTAGACTACATGGGAAGACCCTGTCTCTCCAAAAAATACAAAAATTAGCCGGGCGTGGTGGTGCATGCCTGTAGTCCCAGCTACTCAGGGAGGCTGAGGTGGGAGGATTGCTTGAGCCCGGGAGGTTCAGACTGCAGTGAGCCATGATCGTGCCACTGCACCGCAGCCTGGGCAACCGAGTGAGACCCTGTCTCAAAACAAGAAAAAAAGAAACCTTAGTTTGGGCATGGTAGCTCACGCCTGTAATCCTAGCACTTTGGGAGGCTGAGGTGGGTGGATCACCTGGGGTCAGGAGTTCGAGACCAGCCTGGCCAACACAGTGAAATCCCGTCTCTACTAAAACATAAAAATTAGCCAGGCATGGTGGTGGGCAGCTGTAATCTCAGCTACTCGGGAAGCTGAGGCAGGAGAATCGCTTGAATCCAGGACGCAGAGGTTGCAGTGAGCTGAGATTGCGCCACTGCATGCCAGCCTGGGCAACAAAAGCAAAACTCCATCTCAGAAAAAAGAAAAAAGAAACCCCAGATCTGGGCGAGCGCCTGCATACAGCCATGCCTGAAACCCTCTTACTACAAGAGCTGATGAATTCCCTTTGTAGCTTAAACCTGTTCAAATTGACATGTGACTGAAAAGCTGCCACGCGGGCTACATAATAATGCCCCATGGCTTCAAATGAGAGAATAGATAACGAAAGCTCTGGGCTCCTGTAAGGGACTAGTATTGTTATGACCATTGGCACCCAAAGGGTGAGGCTGGGGTGTCGGCTTTGTCACTTACAAACCTTGAGTACCTTACTTCACCTCTTAAGCCTCAGTGTACTTACCTGTGCAATGGGATGCTATTGTACTATTTCTCAGTGGTTATGAGAATGAAATAAGATTTAAAAAGTTCTTGGCATGGTGCCTGGCATATGATAAGTACTTGATCCAATGTAGTCCTTGTTTAATAACAATGAATGGTAACAGTAAGTGTGGCCACAACTACTACTGCTAGTAATAAAAGCAGTAATCACAGTAGTGAGGGTGGTAACCACCAGGAGTTGTGGGCCCAGCCTGTGGACTAGCCAGGCCCCAGGCTGGGAAACCCGGTTTCCTACTCAGCCCTCCCTACTCAGCCCCTAGCAACGTTGCCTTTGACTGAGGTGGCACCGACTCTGCGGCACCTCCTTCTTCCAATAGGTGCCATCCTGAGCACTTGATGGGAGGCCAGCTTGTTTACCTTCCAGTCCAAGGGACACAGGTGACTTAGGCCAGAAAGGCTGGGCCCTCAGAGGCTCAAGCTTTAAGCCAGCCTCTCCTTCATCACCAGGGGCCCGGTAGGTGATAGCAGGGTGCTGCAGTGCTGTGTGTGCACCTGCCAGAACATACTCTTCTTTGGTGACAGCTCCCTGATCTCTCTCTGGGGACCTTAAGATTCTGGGGGACTGTATTTGGCAATTAAAAATACAGAATGAAAAAAATTAAAATTAAAATTTAATTTAAAAATATTAGCCAGGCATGGTAGGGCACACCTGTAATTCCAGCTGCTTGGGAGGCTGAAGTGGGAGGATGGCTTGAGCCCAGGAGTTTGAGGCTACACTGAGCTATGATCATGCCATTGCACTCCCACCTGGGCGACCCCGTGCCACCACGACACCCCATCTCTATAAAAATATGTATGTATAAAATGCTCAACAAAAACAACAAATGATTTATTTGTATGTGTCTCCAGTATTGTATGGATGTACATATACTAAAAAATCAGTTTTTCAGCCGGGGTCGGTGGCTCACGCCTGTAATCCCAGCACTTCAAGAGGCTGAGGTGGGTGCATCACCTGAGGTCAGGAGTTTGAGACCAGCCTGGCCAACATGGTGAAACCCCCTGTCTATTAAACATACAAAAATTAGCTGGGCGTGGTGGCACGCACCTGTAATTCCAACTACTCGGGAGGCTGAGGCATGAGAATCACTTGAACCCAGGAGGCAGAGGTTGCAGTGAGCCGAGATCGCGCCACTGTACTACAGCCTGGGCGACGAGAGCCAAAAAAATAATAATAAAAATTCAGTTTGTATATCTGAAATTCAAATTCAACCAAGCAGCCTGATTGTTATCTGGCAACCCTGGGAACTGTGCCACCGCCACCCTTGGACCATGTGATTCTCCTGGGGGCCAAACTGGCTTCAGGTCTGGGCAGAGGAATTCAGGTGTGACCAATCAGAGCAGCTTATCTAGCTGGCCACACTGACTGGGTCAGAGATGGGCACACGACCCAGGCAGGGACTAATGAGTGTTGGCCTGGGAGCTGGCAGCAGAAGGAGGGGCTTGAGACCCTTTCCCTTAAACCAATTTTGGTCTCTCTCAAGCCATTATGGATGCCCTTCTGCCATCAGGGCACCCCAGCTGCCCAGTCAAACGAAGAACACAGCTGGACTCGGTGTTTTCTGTGTTTATTTTCTAGAGTAAATTAGGTGCCACCTGGCAGGGTCCCCACACCTGATGCCCTTCCATCTCTCCACCACCCCTGACCCAGAGGCCAGCCAAGGCCAGGAAGGAGAAGACCACATGGCCCGCCTGCCTGTTCCTCTCTGGGGCGGACGGAGACTGGCACTGGGAGGGAGGTGGCCTGCCACCAGGAGAAGGTGTTCTGAGGGGTCTCCAGGGCCTGGCCAGGACCAGGATCAGGACAGGGAGGGACGACAGTAGGAACCAGGTGAAGATACAATTAATTCCTGCATCCTGTACCAGCACTGTGATCCTACGGAGCCCTTGGCCAGGAACGGGCCAGTTGCTGCTGGCCTGTCTGTTGAAGGACACAAGCTCTGGCCTGGAGAGCCACCCTCTCGACCCTTTGGAGAGGGCACCATACAGTGAGGCCTCAGGCAACAGTCTTGGCTGCTCAGTGAGTTCGAGCCGCCCGGGGTGGGCAGGGGCAGGGTTAGATGGCATCACCCTCACCGTCAGACTCGATGACGTCCAGTGGCTGCAGACGCAGGGAGTCGTAGTTGGGGGGCGGGGTGCCCGGGATGGGCAGGGCCTGCTCATTGGGGTAGGGCCCGGTGTTGGGGCTGCGGGGGGCCGTGTCAGGCTGGAAGCCGAAGTTGGTGTGGGCCTCCACCAGCTCAGCCACCGTGGGCGGTGGGCCGGAGTAGCTGGCTTGGGCTCGCCGCTGCCGTAGGCTCTTGGCCAAGGCCACCAGCTTGATGATGGTGATCCACACAAAGTCGATGATGATCTCCCCAAACTCGATGAGGCACAGCACAGAGCCCCCCATCCAGAAGCCAAACTGGCCACCCAGATTCGAGAGCAGCCAGACGAGCTGTGGGGAACGGGGAGCTGAGGTGGGCTCAGGCCACACATTCTTGCCTCTAGCCCAGACTCACAGGTTCCTGGGAGGTGATTCTTGGGTGGGAATGGGAGGCGGTGACCATCTTGGCCCAGGGGAATAACTTGGGACTGCTTTGGGGATCTCCTAATCCCTCCATAGGGCTCAGAACCCTTCCCCCACCCTCAGGGTGCAGGGGTCAGGGCAGGGCAGGGCAGTGCTGGGGTATCAGGAGCCTCCTAAACTCACGTTATTGGCTGCTGATTCTTCAATGGTGCGATAGTTAAATTCTTGGAAGTAGATGTTGAGCTTGACAATTCCCTTCCTGCAGGAGGCAGCGAGAAGGGCCAGGACTAATGTATCCCCTTCCAGACAGACACACACGTGTACATAGACACATACACACACATGCATGTGCACACACACCCACATGTATGCACACACGTATGCACCCACATGCACCCACACACCCATGCACACATGCACACGTGAACACGCACACAGGAAGGCAGCCAAGGAATGGCCGCCCCAGCCCCCTCCTCTATCCTGAGCTTCTCTCATGCATGCCCCCATGAGTGGTGAAGTCCAAGCAAGAACTGCAAGTGCAGCCCTTCCCAGCCCCTCTGGGCATCTCCACCCAGCACCCATCCTATGGCCCCCCTTCCTCCACCCCTTGCCTACCAGTTCCCTACAGGACACTCTGGCCTGGGACAGCCCCAAAGATCTGCTCTGAGCTCCCCACTTTGTACCCTCAGAGTGGCCCGGGTTACACGCAGTGACTCTGCACAGAGCTCTTCACTGAGCCATGAGCACCTTCACTGCACCTGGGACAGAAAGGGGTGGCTGTGTGGGCTTCCCCTCCCACGTGATGGTCCTCAGAAAGGCTGTGCTATCTCATGCCTCCAGGCTTCTAAGCTTTGTCTTCTGCCTGGACATTGGTGCCTCTTCTTATTTGAACAGCACTTACTCCTCCTTGGAGAGTTCACTCAAAGCCACCTCCCTATGCAGACCTCCCTTATCTCTCAGGCAGACTAAGGCTCCTTCCCTGCTGTACTCCTAGAGTAGGGGGCTTTTTTGTGTTGAGTGGATGGAGAGATCCGTGAATAAATGGAGGATGGCTGGATGCGTGGGTGGGAGAATGGAGGGGTCGATGATGGAGGATGAATGGGTGGAGGATGGTTGGGTGCATGGGTGGATGATGGAGGATGAATGGATGGAGAGGGTGGCTGGGTGCGTGGGTGGGAGAATGAAAGGGTGTATGATGGAGGATGAATGGGTGGAGGATGGCTGGGTGTATGGCTGGGCGAATGGAAGGGTGGATGATGGAGGGATGAATGGGTGGAGGAAGGCTGGGTGTATGGCTGGGTGAATGGAAGGGTGGATGATGGAGGATGAATGGATGGAGGATGGCTGAGTGTGTGGGTGGATGATGGAAGATGAATGGCTGGAAGATGGCTGGGTGTGTGGGAGGCAGAATGGAAGGGTGGATGATGGAGGGATGAATGGATGGAGGATGGCTGGGTGCGTGGGTGGGAGAATGGAGGATGAATGGGTGGAGGATGGCTGGGTGCGTGGGTGGATGATGGAGGATGAATGGGTGGAGGATGCTGGGTGTGTGGGTGGAGGATGGAGGATGACTGGATGGCTGGGTGGACAGTGACAGGGAAACACAGGCTCCTCCTTAGCAGCTGGTAGACTCAGAGTCCCCATGGCTGCCTTTCCTCTCTCTCACTCCTAGTGCCTCCTCCTGGAGACTTGCTCCTGGGTCTGACCCATGTGAGAAGGTGTCTGAGGAGCTGTTCTGTGTCCAAACTCCTGCCCCGAGTTTCTGGACCCCCTTCCCTGTCTTCCCCAGCCCCGCCCACGCTCAGGCTCACCTGCTCAGGGTGATATTGGTGCTTTGGTCCCGCTCCTGAGACAAGATGTGGAAAATCCAGTCCTGGAACCCAAGAAGGCGGCTGCAAAAGTTGCCATCTGCAGCATCCCTCCCAGTCACGGCCCTGCTCCCTGGGGGAGGTAGACCACAGCCCTGTCCCTTCCCAAGGCCCCCGGGGGAATCACAGTTTGGATGGGGAGCAGGAGGAAGGTTGTAGTGGAAACTGTGGCTGCTGTTCTGGGGCAGAAGGGACTCGGGTCTCCAGACTCTTCCCCGGCGGGCCTGGCCACCCTGCCCGGCTCTTCCCCACCTCTGGTTCTCACGCTTCCTGCTCCCTCTGCCTGGAATCCTCCTCAGCTCTGCCCATGTTGACTCAGCCTCTGCCTCCAGGTGTCAGCTCCAATGTCACCTTTTTAGAGAGGCCTTCCTTGACCGCTCTACCTAACGTGCTTTCCCAGAGGTTGGGCATGGTGGCTCATGCCTATAATCCCAGCATTTTGGGAGGGCTGATGTGGGAGGATTGCCTAAGGCCAGGAGTTCAAGACCAGCCTGGGCAACATAGCGAGACTCCATCTCTACAAAAAGTTTAACAATTAGCCAGGCCTGGTGGCATGTGCCTGTGGTCCCAGCTGAGGACCACAGCTGAGGCAGGAGGATCCCTTAAGCCCAGGAGTTCGAGGCTTCAGTGAGCTGTGATCACACCACTGCACTCCAGCCTGGGTGACAGAGCAAGCCCCTGTCTCCAAAAATAAAGTAAAAATACAAAAATAAAGTAGTTTCCTTCAGTTACTCTCTCCCATCACCTGTTTATTTATTTCACAGCCATAATCACACTTTGAAATGATTTTATTTCTATTTGTGATCTTGGCCTTCTCCTATTGAAAGGATTATGTCTGTCTAATTCTGTGTTGTGTACATAGCACACTGCCTGGGAGAATACTGGTGGAAGGAAAGAAGGAAGCAGGGAGGGAGGAAGAAAGGAAGGAAGGAAGAAAAGAGGAAGGAAGGAAGGAATGAAGGAACGAAGGAAACAGGGAAAGAGGGAGGGAGAAGGAAGGAAGGAAGAAGGAAGGGAGAAGCGAGGGAGGGAGGAAGGAAGGGAGAAGGAAGGAAGGAAGGAAGGAAGGAAGATGGAAGGAAGAAATAAAGCAGACAAAGAAGGAAGGAGGAAAAGAGAGAAGGAGGGAGGGGAAAAGGCACCCCCTCCAAATTTCCATATAGCCCACATCTTATGCCCAGACTTGTCCCCAGCCCAAAGCTGAGGGCCAGGAGCTTGGCCCCCAACTGTCTCACCTCAGAGGCCTCAGAAGGCCAGTCAGCCATGGAGATAGTCATCTTGTACTGGGTGTCACTGAAAGAGAAGGTCAGGCCTGTTGCGGTCCCTGCCAGTGATGCCCCTCCATGCCCGCCTGCTGCTGTGCCCGCCCACCCGCACTCACTTGCAGGACTCCTTGCACATGCCAATGCAGGTCTCTCTCTGCGCCACGCTCATCTGCAGATCTGAGTAGCAATGGGCTGCGCAGGAGACAGAGAGGCGGCCAAGAGGTTTGAGGGGACTTTCTAGCCCCTGTCCCCTGCTGAGCCTCTGGCTGGCCCCTCTGCTCTCCTGGCCCTGTGGTTAGGTGGCGGGAGGAGGTGTCACGAAAAATCACCACTCCCTACCCAGCCCCTGACCTCCAGCCATTGCACCCCAGTGTGGCCTGGGTCCCAGCTCAGAGGGGGTCAGAGCAGCTTTCTCTTTGCCAGCCATCCCCAGCCCTGCCTGGGGGACGGGGTTATGGGGTCATGAACAAAGGTGGGTGACTGGAAGGAATAACGTTTTTCCCATTTAATTTGTGTTGGTTGTAAGTGGTAAGTCTCCTGCTGACAGCATTCTTTTTATTCTTTTACTTTTTTTTTTTCTTTTTTTTTTTAGAGACAGGGTTTTGCCATGTTGGCCAGGCTGGTCTCGAACTCCTGGCCTCAATTGATCATCTTGCCGCAGCCTCCCAAAGTGTTGGGATTACAAGCATGAGCCACTGCACCCTGCTGACAACATTCATCGGCGGTTGGACTCCAGACCGCCAGGGTTCCCAGGCCCCAGCTCCAATTGGTTGTGAGCCCCGCAGGGCTCTTCTTCCCGCTGCGACTCCAGGTTTCGAGTCCTCGGAGGCCACCATCATGCTAATGGCTTCCTCACTCTCCCCTCCCACCCAGTGCCTTGCAGAGACCCAGTGAACCCACATAGACATGAACACACATGCTGAAGAGGGACGCATGGCCTTATCCATACATGCACGTGCACACACACACACACACACACACGAGTGCACTAAAGCCAGAGTGCACAAATGCAGACCCTGGAAGTGATTTGTGCCTGTGCATAAACCTACACACAGCAACCCACTGCAGTCATGAACGGCTCCCGTGCATTTGGACGCAAGCATGGAAATGCCTTTGCACATGTGCACTTGAAAACATGAGTGCAGGCACACACTCGCCAGCAGCCACATGCCTAGGGTTGCGCATGTGCAAGCATTAGTGTGGCACACAGACACAGGCCCACAAGGACACATGCACGCTATGCCTATGTGTTTCAAGCCCATGCTTCATGAAATTGAGGAGCAGAGAGAAGGCTGGGTTCCTGCAGAAAGGAGGCCTGGGAAGGGATTGTAGGAGGGACCTCAGACTGAGGAGCCACTCTGGGCACATCTCTGGACTCTGCTGAGGGCACTGAGCTCTGCCCCCTCCTCTATGGTCAGAGCCTCTGTGGCCCCAGCTGGCTGGAGTGCTGATCCCGCTGTGTCCCCACTCACCCCAGTCTGGGAAGTCCCGGTTGTTGCAGTATTTCTCCCCACGGGGCAGTGCGTAGAGGTAGTGCCCACACTTGCAGCTATGGATCATGTGGTGTTGGAAGCAGGAGCGAAGACAGGCCTGTGGGGGGTAGGGGGTTCATAAGGTGAGAACACAGGCACGGTCAGTGATGTCCCCATCCCAGCACCGGGGTGTCCAGAGAAGTGATGCCCAGGCTAAGGGAGCTAGGGGAGTTGGCGGAGGTGCTCCAGGGCTGAGAAGCTGTGCTGAGATGACTGGCTGAAGCTACAGACCCCACAGTCCTGGACGCTTTTGGGCTTCCCAGCAGGTCCCTGGACCCCGCAGAGGGACCTAGGCCAGACCCCAGTATCCCAGGTCTCACCATTCAGAGCTGGGGTCCTCACCCTTCACCATGGGGAAGAGCAGCTTGCTCCTAATGATAAAGCCAATGCTCAGAAAGCTCTCATTATGAGGATGCCAGCCTCCGTCCAAGCACTTGACACAGATGCACCCTGACAGGCCGCCGAGGAAGCCAGGCAGGCTGGCTCTGCGTTCCTTCCTCCCAGAGGGAATTGCCCAGGGAAAGCCAGGAGAAGGATGATCTCTGAGCGTCCTGACGCACAGTCAATGACAGAGGAAGTGAGCAGCCCACTGGTCTGCAGAATGTCTCCCAGTGGGGCGAGGAAGAAGAGGGCTCCGGGGCAGCCTCTGGGAGGCTGGATGTGATGAGTCTCAACTCACTCGGCCCCAGCATACTGGGCTTTCAGGTCATTCTGACCTGGTTTCAGTCCACTCAGAGACCAGCAATGTGTCCTAGGGCGAGTCATGACCCTCTGGGGCTCGGTTTACTCATAGGTGAAACAGGGTGCTGAGGACACCTGTCTCCTGAGGTTGGGAGGGAGGATTCAGGGCCACATCAGGTTCTCAGGAAGCGCTGCACGGATGGAGGCAGCGGTTCTTGGTGTTTCATTGCCTATCTAGTTTCTTAGGTCCTGACTACCCTGGGCTCCTGGATACAGCCCTGGCCAGCTCCTCCCTACCTCTCTCCACTCGGCCCCGCCCTCCCCACCTGCGCCCGAGTCCTCTTCTGCTCCTCCTGCGTCTGTCTGAGGTCCCTATGTGCTGCCTTTCTATTGCCCCTAACGAGTCTGTGGTTTCCTGAGGGCAGGCAATCGGGGCTGAATGGCAGATTAAATGGCATGGCCAGGAGCAGCCAGGGCTGGGTTTCCAGCAAGTGTTTTACATTCTTTATTTTTTTGAGATGGAGTCTCGCTCTGTCGCTCAGGCTGGAGTGCTGTGGCATGATCTCAGCTCACTGCAACCTCAGCCTCCAGGGTTCAAGTGATTCTCCTGCCTCAGCCTCCCGAGTAGCTGGGATTACGGGCACGTGCCACCACACCTGGCTAATTTTTGTATTTTTAGCAGAGACCAGCTTCCACTATGTTGGCCAGGCTGATCTCAAACTCCTGACCTCAGGGGATCCACCCACCTTGACATCCCAAAGTGTTGGCATTACAGGCGTGAGCCACTGTGCCTGGCCTCTTTTATACTTTTTTTTTTTTTTTTTTTGTATTTTTCCTGAGACAGGGTCTCACTCTGTCGCCCAGGCTGGAGTGCAGTGGCGTGATCACAACTCCCCGCATCCTCAAACTCCTGGGCTCAAGCGATCCTCCCGCCTCAGCCTCTGAGTAGCTGGGACTACAGGTGTGCATCACCGTGCCCCACCAAGGTGTCTTATATTCTTGTAGACCTCTCTGTCTCATCTGGAAAGCGGGAATCCTTCTCAGGCCCTGTGATGGAGGCTGGGGTGGGCTCAAGCCGGCTCCTGGTTGGGGTGGCCATGGGGATGGGCAGAGCTCCTGATCAGGGCCTGGCTTCTTGGCTGTTTTCTGGCCTGGGTGGCTACCACACCAGAAGAAACGAGAGGCGCAGTTTTCCTGGAATGAAGTTTCTGGGGCTGGCACCTTCTTCTCCATGTTTCCCACCTCCCTGTACTGCCCTGTCTGTCTGTCTGTCCCTCCAGAGGCTCAGATGATGCCTAGAGTTCTCCATAATGGGCAGAAGTCCCTCCAGACGCAAGGTGGCCAAACCAGCCAAGCAATGGGTGGGCAGGTGGGCACCAGGAGGGTCATTTCCTGTGACTACGGGGAAAGGGCACCATGCCATGCTCGGGCACCCAGACACTGAGGCAGGCACTGGGCTGCCCTCTTGTTATGCCTCAGTGCACTGATCTGCCAGCGCAGACTGGGCTGGAGAGGAAGTATCAGCGAGTGGTCATTTTTGTCACCTTTGCAAGGATTCAATCTGCCCTCTCCAAGGGGGCCAGGACTAGGGGCAGGTCTGGGTTAACTCTAGAGATCAGGACAAGAAGGACGCCGCCAGCTACAGCAAAGAGGATTGAGGGCAGATACAAAGAGGGACTTCCAGTGGGTGCAGTGCTCATGCCTATAATCCCAGCACTTTGGGAGGCCAGAGTGGGAGGACTGCTTGAGCCCAGGAGTTTGAGACTAACCTGGGCAACATAGCAAGACTCTGTCTCTGCAAAAAATTTTAAAAATTAAGAAATTAGCCAGGCACAGTAGCTCATGCCTGTGGTCCTGGCTACTAGGGAGGCTAAGGCAGGAGGATCACTTGAATCCAAGAGTTCAAGGCTGCAGTGAACTATGATGGCACCGCTGCACTTCAGCCTGGGTGACAGAGCAAGACCCTGTCTCTCTTTTTTATTATTTTATTTTTTGAGACAAGGGTCTCGCTCTGTCACTCAGGCTGGAGTGCAGTGGCATGATCTCAGCTCACTGCAACCTCCACCTCCCAGGTTCAAGCAATTCTCTTGCCTCAGCCCCCTGCGTAGCTGGGACTACAGTCGCGTGCCACCACGCCTGGCTAAAATTTTTTTTTTTTTTTGTCTTTTTTAGTAGAGACAGGGTTTTACCATGTTGGCCAGGCTGGTCTTGAACTCCTGACCTCAAGTGTGATCCACCTGCTTTGGCCTCCCAAAGTGCTGGGATTACAGGCGTGAGCCAGCATGCCTGGCAATCTCTTTAAAAAATAATAATAATAAAGACTGGGCATGGTGGCTCACGCCTGTTATCCCAGGACTTTGGGAGGCCAAGGCGGGAGGATCATGAGGTCAGGAGTTCAAGACCAGCTGGCCAACTTGGTGAAACCCCATCACTACTAAAAATACAGAAAAATTAGCCGGTGTGGCGGCGGGTGCCTGTAATCCCAGCTTCTCGGGAGGCTGAGGCAGAGAATTGCTTGAACCTGAGGCGGAGGTTGCAGTGAGCTGAGATCATGCCACTGCACTCCAGCCTGGGCGACAGAGCGAGACTCCGTCTTAAGAAAAAAATAAGTTGGGGGGACTTCTTAGGTAAATTGATGATGTATTTGAACTGGGGTCTGTCAATCCCAATTTCCTCATTCCTAGAATGGGAATGATAATAGCATCTACATCTTAGGGTTGTTGTGAAAGTTAAATGATGTAATATATGTAAATTACTTACAACAGTGACTGTCTAACACATGGTAAGCCTGCTATTATTAGTTTATCAATAAATGCTGCTGTCATTAGTATATTATGGATTCATGGGGGGAGGGGGTTGAAGGACTAAATGATGATGGAATGTGTTCCAGCCCTTAGCGCAGCATTTCACACACAATGAAAGCTTGATGGTGTTAGCTGCTATTTTTTGTTTTCATCTTGGGAAACCCCAGAGTAAGATCCCTATATTCCCCCGGGCGTCCCCAAGTGCACACCTGCTCAAGTGGGGATGAGAAGTGGCCAGCCCTAGGCCCTGGTGAGAGAGCCCAGGAAGGTGACTGGTCCTACAGGCCCAGGGGTGCCCCATGGCCACCTACAAAAGCCCAGCAGAGCCAGCCAGTTCTCCTGGAGGACTGAGGCCTCCACCCCATAAACCCGGACGGGGCCCCGGGGCATGAGGCGTGCGCCGCCTTCCCACCTGGATGGAGTAGGTCGTGTTGTAGTCACTGTAGAAGTTTTGGACGGGGACCTCAGAGCCATTCATGGTGCACGGGCTGTAGGGCTCCCCCATGCGCTGAAGCTTGTCCTGGGTTTAGAGGGGTTGCTTGAGGGGGGCCCTGGTCGCTCCAGGCAACCCTTTCTGCACCTGCCTTCCATCAAGTATGCGGGGATAGAGGGCTGTGGACCCCTGCAGGTGCCAGAGGGGGCGCCAGAGGGCTCACCTTCCCCTAAAGCTTGGCCACCCTGGGGGAGTTCCAGCCAAAAGGAAGGCAGGCCAGGGCTGGGGGGCCCGGATCCCCTCCTCCCAGGCCAAGGGAAGTTGGCCCTGGACAGGTGGGCCCCCACCCTCAGACCCTCTAGGACTGCCCTTGGGCTCCGGACATACCACGAGTACCCCGATGGATGTCTCTGTCCCCGACATGGCATAGATGCCCTCATCTCTGATGAAGGGGTATGACCTCTGCTCGTGAAGCATCAGCCTGACCCCGGCCGTGGATGCGAGGAAGGGAACGTAGTCTTCCTGGCCTATGTCCAGGATCAACTTCAGGCCTGTGGGGAGGGTGAGGTGAGGGCTGCCTGAACTTGTTCCTGAGGCAGAAAGGAGACCCCACTACCCACTTCTTCAAGCTCCCTCCAGCCAGGGGACCTCCAGGGACCGCCAAGGAGGCTGGCTTCATTTTGCAAAAACTCAGTACTCAAATATTGCTTGCCTTCTGCAAAGCCCCCACCATCTCCAAGGCAGGCTCTGACGTAGCCTCCTCCCTGGGTGTCTCTTGCCTCCCCATGATCTCTTTTCTGATCAGGAGGTAGATCTAGGAAGCACGGCGTGGCCATGGCCCACCCACACCACAGGTGCCCTCGCTGTCGCCGTTCAATGCCTCCGAGCTTCTGCATGGCTTCCTCCTGCTGTGCCTTTGCAAATGCTGTTCCTTTACTCTGGAGTGCTGTTCCCTCACCTGGAGTGCTGTTTCTTGCTCTGGAATGCTGTTCTCTCACCTGGAATGCTGTTCCTCAATCTGGAGTGCTATTCCCTCGCTCTGGAATGCTGTCTCTGCCCCTTCCCTTCCCCTGAGAAACACATGCTCTTCCTTCAGATCTCAACCAGCATCACTTCCTCCAGAAACCTTCCCTGATGCCTCAGACGAGGTGTCAGGGTCTTGGTTGTATGCTCTCCTTAGCCCCGGAACTTTCCTTCCTGCCTCATTTGTGTGATTCTTCTTTTATTGTCTGTCTTCCTTCCCCCACTTGACTGTTATCAAGGGACTGGACCCAGTCTCCCATGCACCACAGTCCTGAGCTATGTGGAGCTGAGTCTGTCTGGTTAGGACAATAAGGGTTAGTTGAGTATTTGCTGCCTGCTGGGTGCTGTGCTAAGGGCTTTATTAAACATGAGCTCCTTGGCTGGGCACGGCGGCTCACACCTGTAATCCCAGCACTTCGGGAGGCTGAAGCAGGCAGATCACTTGAGGTCAGGAGTTCAAGACCAGCCTGGCTAACATTGTGAAACCCTGTCTCTACTAAAAATACAAAAATTAGCCAGGCATGGTGGCAGGCTCCTGTAATCCCAGCTACTTGGGAGGCTGAGGCAGGAGAATTGCTTGAACCTGGGAGACAGAAGTTGTAGTGAACTGAGATTGCACCACTGCACTTCAGCCGGGACGACAGAGCAAAACTCCATAACAAAATAGAGAAAAAAAAAAATACAAAAATTAACTGGACATTGTGGCGCATGCCTGTAATCCCAGTCACTTGGGAGGCTGAGGCAGGAGAATCGCTTGAACCCGGGAGGCGGAGGCTGCAGTGAGCCAAGATCGCACCACTGCACTCCAGCCTGAGCATGAGCGAGACTCCATCTCCAAAAATAAAATAAAATAAACATGAGTTCCTTGGATGCTCACAAGGGCCACATGATGGAGGTACTAGTATTGTCCCCATTTTACAGATGGAGAAACTGAGGCACAGAGAAATGAAAGGACTTGTCTGAGGCCTTCCAGTGAGGAAGTACTTTCGCTGGGCTTACACAGCAGCTGGCTGCCTGACTATAACCATCTGCCTCTGGAAGTAAGTTGACTGGCACCTCTGTGACAGTGCTCTCAGCAGCACGGGGACTAAATGAAAGGCACTCAGCTCACCTACCCCACTCTTGGCCAGCGGCCCTGATGGTCGCTGAATGACAGCCTGCCTCTTGGTGGCTGCAGAGATCAGAACCTGAGAGATGGGAGGGGGGATCCGCTCCCACCTGTGCCTGGCTCACAAGCCCAAAAACCACAGCCAGCCTGAGTCCGCCAGCCCTTCTCTAGGGGTCCATGCAATACCTGAGCCCTGAGGGAGGGGGATCTGTCATCCGCCATGCCCCATTTCCTCACTTCGATGGACTCCTTCAGCTTCTGTGTGTCTCTGTCTTTCTTTAAGAATTGTACAGCCGGGCACGGTGGATCATATCTGTAATCCCAGTACTTTGAGAGGCCAAGGAGGGCAGATTGCTTGAGCCCAGGAGTTAAAAACCAGCCTGGGCAACAGGAGGAAACCTCATCTCTACAAAAAATTAGCCACCTGCAGTCCTCGCTCCTCAGGAGGCTGAGGAGGGAGGATCACCTGAGACCAGGAGGTCGAGGCTGCAGTGAGCCGTGACCATGCCATTGCACTCCAGCTTGGGCGACAGAGCGAGACCCTGTCACAAACAAGCAAACAAAAAACCAAAACTGTACACCAGAGGGGCAGAGAGACTAAGAGACTAAGTGCTATGTGTTTCTTTTCTTTTTCTAATTTGTATAAATGTGAGTGGTACAAGCACACTTTTGTTACATGGAGTTATCGTACAGTGGTGAAGTCTAGGCTTTTAGTGTAACCTTCACTGGAATCCTATATACTGTACTCATTAATTTCTTGCCCCCACCTGCCTCCTACCCTCCCATGCTCTAAGTCTCCGATGTCCATCCTTCTACACTCTTTGTCCACCTGTGCACATTATTTAGCTCCCACTTACAGGTAAGAATATGCAATGTCTTTTGGTCCATGTATTAATTGCATGATCCTGGACAAGTTGTTTAAAAACTGCTCAGAATACTCAGCCTACATGGAGCATTTCCTACTTCCTAGGCAGTTGAAATAATTTACCACATTGCATCATAATGACTCACAAGGCATATACTATTTACTCATCATAATGGCTCACAAGGTAGATTCGATTTATTATACTAAATGCTCTGCTCTGCTACTATATACTAAGCTATGAATGGGGAGACTAAGGCTTTGAGAAGGTTGCTCTGGAGCTCAGGAACACCCTGCAAATAAATGGTGGAGCTGCAGTGGTGCGATCATGGCTCACTGCTGCCTTGACCTCCCCAGCTCAAACGATCTTCCTGCCTCAGCCTCCTGAGTAGCTGGGACTACAGGTACATGCCATCATGCCTCGCTAATTTTTGGACTTTTTTTAAGAGATGGGGTTTCATCTTGTTGCCCAGGGTGGTCTCGAACTCCTGGGCTTAAGCAATCCTCCCACCTCGGCCTCCCAAAGCGTTGGGATTACAGGCATGAGCCACCATGACTGGCTGAAGCTTCAGCTCTTGACCACGAGGCTGTGCTGCTTCCAAATCCTCACTTTGCTCATCAGCAAAATGGGAACACCAGTTGCTACCCAGGGATTCTGAGCATTGCGGGAGGGAATGGCTCAGGAAGCGCCTGGCCTGGCCTTCCCTGGCACACAGCAGAGCCTCAGTAGTGGTCACTCCGCTTGATGCCGGCATCAGTCCCCGCTCAGGCCCACCCTGCAACAGCTGATGGTCTTTCAGTCCCACGTCGTAGGGGTGGTTAAAGCCTCTTGGCTCTGGCCCAGGATAAACCAAAACTCACCGAATTCAGTTCCAGGGTTGGCCGAAGGAAGTGCCTTCTCTGTCATGCCCCAGTTGAAGATGTAACAGTTGCCATAGTTAGGGTAGAAGATGGAAGTGAAGTTCCTAAAAGAAATAGCATCAGCTGCAGGGCAGGTTCCACCACAGACAATGCCTTCCCCGACTGTCTGCTTTCCACCCTTCATTTCCTCCTTGGAGGGGCTCCGAAAGGGAGAGGCGAGCAACAGGTCATTCTGTCCATCCTCTTGCAAAAACCAGAGAGGTGAATTCCCAGGCTCCCTTGGGAAAACAGGGGAAGGGAATTTCTCTGGAGTTGGGGCTCAGGCTCCCTGGTTTAGCCATGAGTTATGAAAAAGAACTTTCTGGCCGAGCGTGGTGGCTCACGTCTGTAATCCCAGCACTTTGGAAGGCCAAGGTGGGAGGATCGCTTGAGGCCAGGAGTTTGAGACGAGGCTGGGCAACATGGTGAGACCCTCATCTCTACAAAAAATCAGAAATTAGCCAGGTGTGGTGGTACATGCCTGTAGTCCCAGTTACTTGGGAGGCTGAGGTGGGAGGATTGCCTGAGCCCAGGAGTTCGAGGCTGGAGTGCAGCCTGGGTGACAGAGTGAGACCCTGTCTCTAAAAAACAAAAACAGAACAGCAACAACAACAAAAAACAAAAAAGAGCTTTCTTAGATGTTTTCGTCTGTCTCACATACACCCCAAAAGAGGCACATCCATGTCCTCACCCTCAGAACCTGCGAGTGCGACCTTATTTGGAAAAAGGGTGTTTGCAGATGTGACTAAAGATCTCCAGATGAAGTCATCTTGGATTATCCAAGTGGGCCCGAAATTCAACGACGAGTGTCCTTAGAAGACACAGAAGAAGTCGGGCACGGTGGCTCAAGCCTGTAATCCCAGCACTTTGGGAGGCCGAGGCGGGCGGATCACAAGGTCAGGAGATCGAGACCATCCTGGCTAACACGGTGAAACCCCGTCTATACTAAAAATACAAAAAATTAGCTGGGCGTGGTCGCGGGTGCCTGTGGTCCCAGCTACTCGGGAGGCTGAGGCAGGAGAATGGCGTGGGTCTGGGAGGCGGAGCTTGCAGTGAGCCGAGATCGCGTCACTGCACTCCAGCCTGGGCGACAGAGCAAGACTCCTTCTCAAAAAAAAAAAAAAAAGAAGACACCGAAGAGAGACAGATACAGAGGAGAAGCTCATTGAAGACTGAGGCAGGGGCCTTCAGACACAAGCCGAGGAATGCCTGGGTCCACCAGAAGGCTCAGGGGAGGATTCCTCCTTTCCTCTTCTGTTGACGGGTGTGCTGGAGTTCATCAAACCCTGTTCGGTCAACATGCATGTTCTCAAGTCTCCAAAGTAAGCAGCTTTAAAAAATATTTCTTGATGTTTTTATATTGTTTTTTTATTTATTAAAAACAAGAGGAGGTTGGGAATGGTGGCTTATGCCTGTAAATCCAGCACTTTGAGAGGCCAAAGTGGGAGGATCGCTCAAGCCCAGGAGTTTTTTTGTTTGTTTGTTTGTTTTGAGACAGAGTCTCAGTATGTTGCCCAGGCTGGAGTGCAGTGGTGTGATCTCACTCCAGGCTGAGGAGAATCTCAGCAATTCTCCTGCCTCAGCCTCCTGAGTAGCTGGGATTACAGGCACCTGCCACCATACCTGGCTAATTTGTGTTTTTTTTTTCTTTTTTTTTGAGATGGAGTCTGGCTCTGTCGCCCAGGCTGGAGTTCAGTGGCCAGATCTCAGCTCACTGCAAGCTCCGCCTGCCGGGTTTACACCATTCTCCTGCCTCAGCCTCCCAAGTAGCTGAGACTACAGGCGCCCACCACCTCGCCCGGCTAGTTTTTGTATTTTTTTTAGTAGAGACGGGGTTTCACCGGGTTAGCCAGGATGGTCTCGATCTCCTGACCTCGTGATCTGCCCGTCTCGGCCTCCCAAAGTGCTGGTATTACAGGCTTGAGCCACCACGCCCGGCCTAATTTGTGTATTTTTAGTACAGACGGGGTTTCTTCATGTTGGCCAGGCTGCTCTTAAACTCCTGACCTCAGGTGATCCACCCACCTGACCTCAGGTGATCCACCCACGCTTTTCAAAGTGCTGCGATTACAGGCGTGAGCCACTGCGCCCGACTGAGCCCAGGAGTTCGAGACCAGCCTGGCCAACGAATTGAGACCCTGTTTCTAAAAAAAAAAAAAGAAAGCCAGGCATGGTGGCAAGTGTCTGTAGACCCAGCTACTTGGTACTTGGGAGGCTGATGTGGGAGGATCACCTGAGCCTGGGAGTTTGAGGCTGTAGTGAGCTGTGATTGCACCACTGCACTCCAGCCTGGGCAACAGAGTGAGACCCTGTATCAAAAAACAGTAAGTTGTAAAAAATTAAAAATAAAAACTGGAAGGAATGAGAGTAAGTACATCAAATAACACACACACACAAAACGTTACCTACCATGCAGTATTGTCTTTGAAGCCTTATACTTCACAGCAAACTTTCACTGAGTGACTTTTATGGGCCAGGCCTGTGCTGAATCTTTCTGTGTACATGATGATCTCATTTAATTCTCAAAATAACCCCACGAGGGCAGGTGTTATTTTCCCACGTTTTCAGATAAGAAAGCCATTTCCTGTATCTTTTGTCTCAGCCGGTGGCCTTGCAGAATGACTTGGGTCCAGGGCAGGCTGTGAAATGGGATATGGGGGCTGCCCCAAGCTCTGCCACTGTCAACAGATTTCAGCTGCTTACTCAACCGCTGAGCTTGGGTTTCCTCCGTGGTGCAAGGGGAAACAGGAAGAAATAACATTTTTCCACCCAATAAATGTTTGTTGAGGTGGGTGCTGGGCTAAGGACACCAAGCAAAACAAGACAGGGCTGCCTTTTGTAGCTTCCGGTGTGGCTGAGGACAGAGAGTGGAATCCTGTCAACCCCCCTCTCCTTCCAAAATGTGATTTTCCTATTTCTTTTTTCTCTTTATTTCTTTTCTTTTCTTTTATTTATTTTTCTTTCTTTCTTTCTTCTCTTTCCTTCCTTTCTTTCTCTTTCTTTTCTTCTTTCTCCTTCCTTCCTTTCCTTCCTTTTCTTTCTTCTCTCTTTTCCTTTTTTTCTTTTCCTTCCTTCCTCCCTTCTCCCTTTCTCTCTCTTTTCTTCCTTCCTTCTTTTTTTTCTCTTTCTCTTTCTTTCTCCTTCCTTCCTTTCTCTCCCTCCCTCCCTCCCTCCTTCTTTCTCTCTCTCTCTTTCTCTCTCCTTCCTTTCTTTCTTTCCCTCCCTCCCTCCTTCCTTCCTTCCCTCCCTCCCTCTCTTTCTTTCTTGACAAAGTCTTACTCTGTAACCCAGGCTGGAGTGTACCGGCACGATCTTGGCTCATTACAACCTCTGCCTCCCCGTTCAAGCAACTCTCCTGCCTCAGCCTCCTGAGTAGCTGGGATTACAGGCGGGCACCACCACGCCCAGCTATTTTTTTTTTTGAGATGGAGTTTCATTCTTTCACCCAGGCTGGAGTGAAGTGGTGCCATCTCAGCTCACTACAACTTCTGCCCTCCGGGTTCAAGTGATTCTCCTGCCTCAGCCTCCCGAGTAGCTGGGATTACAGGCATGTGCCACCACAACCAGCTAATTTTTGTATTTTTAGTAGAGACAGGGTGTCACCATGTTGGCCAGGCTGGTCTTGAACTCCTGACCTCAGATGATCCACCCGCCTTGGCCTCCCAAAGTGCTAGGATTTCAGGCGTGAGTCACCGCACCTGGCCCTTCCACCAGTTGATTATCTTCTTTATCAGATACATCAGAATCTGAAATCATCTCCCCCCGCCTTTTTTTTTTCTTGGTAGAGACAGTGTCTCACTCTGTTACCCAGGCTGGAATACAATGGTGTGATCATAGCTTACTGCAGCCTCAAATTCCTGGCCTCAAGATATTCTCCTGCCTCAACCTCCTGAGTAGCTGGGACTACAGGCATGTGCCACCATACCCAGGTAATCTGTAAAATTTTTTGTAGAGATGGGGTCTTGCTATGTTGCCCAGACTGGTCTTGAACTCCTGGCCTCAAGGGATCCTCTGGCCTCAGCCTCCCCAAATGCTGGGATTACAGGCATCCACCAGTGTGCCGGGCCTGAAATTATCTTCTTGACTTAACTGCTCACTTAGCTGTCTCCTGCTTAGAACATAAGCCTGGGGAAGGAGCATGACCTTGTCTGTCTAGAAGGCGAAGAGCTCAGAGGTCAAGAGCACAGACCACAGAGCCAGCCTGGTTGATTTCACTTCTGGCTGTGTCCCTTAGGCAACTGGTGAGCTTGGGGATGGTTACTTCACCTCTCTGTGCCTCACTTTCCCCATTTGTAATACCAGATAATACTGGCACTCACCCTACATGACCGTGGCAAGGGGTGGATGCCTAGCATACTGTAATACTCAAAAAATCTCGGCTGCTACTGTTCACAGCTCTGTGCCCAGGGTCTGATACAGAGCACACAGACACTCAGTAAATATTTGATGAATAAATTGCAATAGGTGATAAGAGCATCTATAGAGATTAAGCGACACGTAAGTCCCAGCGGAGAGTGGGGAGCGGGTCAGGGAAGGTTCCTTGGAAGAGGCAAGGCCTGAGCTGAGACTTTATGAACAAGTAAGCGATAGCTAAGTCTACAGGGTGGGGAGGAGAAAGGGCTCACCAGGCTGGGACACAACACGGGCAAAGCCCCAGAGGGAAGAAATAGCTCTGGGCAGGCACCGTGGAGTCTATAAACTGTGTGGGATCAGGGCTGTGGCCACAGGACGAGAACAGAGCAGAGCAAACCAGCTCAATCCAGGCACTGCTCTTGAAGGAGAGACCTCGCCCCAGGGCGCGGGGACACAGTGTTCCCAAGAAGCTGTCTTGGTCAGATGCAGCCTAGGAGCAGGAGGCTGCATGGGGTGTGGCTGGATCCCCTCCTGCCCGCGCGAGGTGCTCTTGGTCTCCACGTGCGTGCCAACCATTTGCTTGCTGATAATACTCTTCACCTGGAGAGGCTGCTCCCAAGACTGGCTGCCTCTGGTTCCAGAGCCAGGTGTTTCCCTACAGAAATCTCTGCTGGGCCAGGGGGCCAGGAATGCAGACAGAGAACAGCGAGCCTCCAGAAAAGACTGGGAAATAGAGCATCCTAGCAGGAAGCAGTAAAACAACAGTGGTACTGTGTGGTCAGAGGTCAGGGAAGACCTTCCAGGGCAGAAACTAGTTGGATAATCCCCGAATCAACAACAACCACAGTAATAACAATGCTTCAATATGCCCAGATCTTGGTTCCTTTATTTTTAAATTTTATTTAACTTTCTTTCTTTCTTTTTTTTTTTTTTTTTGAGATTGCCCAGGCTGGAGTGCAGTGGCATGATCTTGGCTCACTACAACCTCCGCCTCCCAGGTTCAAGTGATTCTCCTGCCTCAGCCTCCCTAGTAGCTGGGATTACAGGTACGTGCCATCACACCAGGCTAATTTTCGTATTCTTAGTAGAGATGGGGTTTTACCATGTTGGCCAGGCTGGTGTCAAACTCCTGGGCTTAGGCAATCCTTCCACCTCGGCCTCCCAAAGTGCTGGGATTACAGACATGAGCCACCTGGCCCAGTCCCGATCTTGGTTTCTAAATACCATTCTTCCCAGAGCTTGGGCGAAGCGTGTTGGCTCTCTCCTGTAATCCCAGCACTCTCATTCTTCCCAGAGCTTGGGCGAAGCGTGTTGGCTCTCTCCTGTAATCCCAGCACTCTGGGCGGCTGAGGTGGGAAGATTGCTTGAGCCAGGAGTTTGAGACCAGCTTGGGCAACACAGGGAGACCCCATCTCTACAAAATAAAACAAATTAGTCAGGCATGTGATTGTGCTACTGCACTCCAGCATGGGCAACAGAATGAGACCCCATCTCAAAAAAAAGAAAAAAAAGAAAAAGAAAAAAAAACCCAAAAAACCAAACAGAGCTCTTTAGAGAAATGGCTGATTCTAGGGCGGGAGTATCCTGTAGTGCCAGAAAGTAGGCAAAAGTTAAAAAAAACCCACGCAGGTGAGTACATATCAAAGGCATATAGGTGCCAACTGACAGAGTGGCCAAAGCTAGAAGAACTTAAGCAAGAGAATAGATAACATGGTACTGGATTACAACCTAAATCTATAGGAGTCCATACTGGGTCAATAAATGATGGAATAAATAAGTAAATGGAGGAGAAAAGACAAGTCTTCCTTTACAGAAGAATTCCAAACAATATATATTCTTCTCTCTAGGAGGCGTGGAGCTCAGTGCTCCTTTCCCCCTGGGCACTCCCTTCTCCTTCCCCTGAGAATAGTCTGAATTTAGTGACTCCTTTCCAAAGTACAGAGCAAAGGCCAGCACAGTGGCTTGCATCTGTAATCCTAGCACTTTTGGAGGCCGAGGAAGAGGATCACTTGAGCCCAGGAGTTGGAGGCTGTGGTTTTTCTGTAAATCTAAAACTATTCATCAATAAAAAGTCTCTCTAGGCCAGGTGCGGTTGGCTCATGCCTGTAATACCAGCACTTTGGGAGGCTATGGCGGCAGACAACCTGAGGTCAGAAGTTTGAGACCAGCTTGGCCAACGTGATGAAACCCTGTCTCTACTAAAAATGCAAAAATTACGCCGGGCGCGGTGGCTCATGCCTGTAATCCCAGCACTTTGGAAGGCCGAGGCGGGTGGATCACAAAGTCAGGAGATCAAGACCATCCTGGCTAACACAGTGAAAACCCATCTCTACTAAAAATACAAAAAATCGGCTGGGTGTGGTGGCAGGCGCCTGTAGTCTCAGCTACTCAGGAGACTAAGGCAGGAGAATGGCATGAACCCGGGAGGTGGAGCTTGCAGTGAGCCGAGGTAGTGCCACTGCACTCCAGCCTGGGCGACAGAGTGAGACTCTGTCTCAAAAAAATAAAACAAAAACAAAAGCAAACAAAAAACAACAAAAAAAAGCAAAAATTAGCCAGGTGTGGTGGTGCATGCCTGTCATCCCAGCTACTTGGGGGGCTGAGACATGATAATCACTTGAACCCAGGAGGTGGAGGTTGTAGTGAGTGGAGATCACGCCATTGTATTCCAGCCTGGGTGGCAAGAGCAAAACTCTGTCTCAAAAATAAATAAACAAACAAACAAACAAACGAAAAAAACCAAAGTCTCTCTCTCTCTATTTTAGTCTCACTCTGTCACCCAGGCTGGAATGTAGTGGTGTGATCTTGGTTCACTGCAGCCTCAAACTCCCAAGCTCAAGTGATCCTTCCCCGTCAGACTCCGGAATAGCTGAGTCTACAGGTGTGTACCACCATGCCAGGCTAATTTTGTTCTTTAAATTTTTTTTTTTTGTAGAGATGGGGGTCTCACTATGTTGTTCAGGTTGGCCTTAAACTCCTGGCCTCAAGTGATTCTTCCTGCTCGGCCTCCCAAAGTGCTGGGATTAAGCGAGCCACCACACCTGGCCAAAAGCCTTTTTATTTATTTATTTATTTATTTATTTATTTATTTATTTATTTATTTATGATGGAGTCTCACTCTGTCTCCCAGGCTGGAGTGCAGTGGCACGATCTCGGGTCACTGCAACCTCTGCCTCCTGAGTAGCTGGGATTACAGGCATGAGCCACTGCACTCAGCTAAGTTTTGTATTTTTAGTAGAGATGGGGTTTCACCATGTTGGCCAGGCTGGTCTTGAACTCCTGACCTCAGGTGATCTACCTGCCTCGGCTTCCCAAAGTGCTGGGATTATAGGCGTGAGCCACCGTGCCCAGCCCAAAAGCCTTTTTAAAAATAAAATGCTCCTATAATGTTTAGTACGTGCCAGGCATTGCACTAGGTACTTTCCATATGTTAACTCATTTAATCCCCCAATAATGCTATGTGGTTATTTCACTGTCCCCACTTTCCAGATGAGGAAACTGAGGCACAGAAAGGCTAAGTAGCACACCCAGCCACATACTGAGCTGACATTCAAGTCCAGGCAGTTTAGTGTTGGGGTCCACATGCGGCTCACATTTTCCAAATTCTGCAGCTGCTGCTTCTGGAGCGTTTGTCATGTTAGGAGCGGGACAGGATGGAGTCAGAGAGGGAGAGGGAGGAATCTAGGGCCACAGTGTCTGGGACCCAGCACCGGGAGGGCAGAGAGAGACACATTCCCACAGTTGTGTCCAAGGCTGACTCAGGAAGGCAGGTGACCAGTCAACTGTGGGAGTGATGAAGAGCTCAGAGGACAATGGGCTGAGATCGCTATGCTAAGGTGCCTGGGTGGTGCCTTTCACTGGGACCTGCCGAGGGCTGGGGAAATAGGCTTGGGAGAGGTGGGCAGGGAGGCAAGTGACGATCCCCATTTCTGATGAGGCAATAGAGTGATGTGGGGTGGGCCTGGCCCACACTGCTGGCTCTGCCATTCACCAACTGTGTGACTTCAGAGATGTTACTTAACCTCTCTGGGCAGGTTACAGCAACTATAAAATGAGGGGAAAGGCTGGGTGCGGTGGCTCATGCCTGTAATCCCAGCACTTTGGGAGGCTGGGGTGGGAGGATTACTTGAGGCCAGGAGTTTGAGACCAGCCTGGCCAACAAGTGATACTCCGTCTCTTAAAAAAATAAAATAAGGGGAAAATAACAGCTCCTTTCTCATGGCTTTGTTGCCAGGGTTAAAGCAATTTTAACATGCAGAGTGCTGAGAATAGTGCCTGACACATACAGGGATGAGAAGGGCCCAGTAAATGTTGGCATAATTATTGAATTTGCATTCCTTGTCAAATGGGGGTTTTTGCTTTTGTTGCTGTTTTTTAAGAGAGTCTCCCTCTGTCGCCCAGGCGGGAGTGCAGTGGCACAATCTTGGCTCACTGCAACCTCCGCCTTCCGGTTCAAGTGATTCTTGTGCCTCGGTCACCTGAGTAGGTGGGATTACAGGCACACGCCACCACACCTGGCTAATTTTTGCATATTTAGTAGAGATGGGGTTTTGCCTTGTTGTCCAGGCTGGTCTCGAACCCCTGGCCTCAAGTGATCTGCCCGCTTCAGCCTCCCAAAGTGCTAGGATTACATGCATGAGCCACTGGGCCGGCCTAAAATGTGGGTTATAAAACTATTATAAAAATAGTAGCTGGGCTGGGCACGGAGGCTCACTCCTGTAATCCCAGCACTTTCGAGGCTGAGACGGGTGGATCACGAGGTCAGGAGATCGAGACCATCCTGGCTAACACAGTGAAACCCCGTCTCTACTAAAAATACAAAAAATTAGCTGGGTGTGGTGGCGGGCGCTTGTAGTCCCAGCTACTCGGGAGGCTGAGGCAGGAGAATGACATGAACCTGGGAGGTGGAGCTTGCAGTGAGCTGAGATCGCGCCACTGCACTCCAGCCTGGGTGACAGAGTGAGACTCCGTCCCCCAAAAATAAAAATAAAACAGTTATAACTATTATTTATTGAGCCTGGTAGTAGGGTCAGTTACTCATGCATATTAATTCACTTAATATTCAAAGTAACCCTGTAGGGTAGGTACTGTTCTCTCCCCTATTTTACAGAGGAGAGAAACTGAGGCATGGCAAGGCTAAGAAATTTGTTCAAGGTCACACAGCTTATAAGATGGAGCCAGGATTTGAGTCCGGGTGGTCTAATCCCAGACCCCATGCCTTGACCCCTTCACTACACTTACCCCCTACCCTCGCCACGGCCACAAGGCAGAACTTATGTGGCCGATAGTTGGGGGTTTTACTGGCCCATCAGTCATCTATTTTCCCTGTTTCTGCTAACAGTTCTTCAGCTTCCCTTGGGGGACCACCCGTCCCTCACCCTCAGCCTGTATGACCCAAATGGGGCTCCCTTTGGAGGGCTCCATGTTGACAACAGACCAGCTATACCAAGCCCAGCCCAGCTACCCACGAGGTGCCCAGCATAGCTTTCGGGGCTGGGCTACGTGTGGAACACAGGCCCTTGAACACCGGGATCCCATTCGATGGGGAGGGAGTTGACAGCAGGTTCATTCACTTTCCTGCCCCACTCTCGCTCCCGGGCGTGTTCTCACTGAGCAGATGGGCCATGCATTTGAAGTTGCAGTATTACAGCTCTCTTTCAGCTGAGTGGGTGAGATGAATGTGCTCGTGGACGTTACAGTAGTCTGTTTGGTATCCCTAGCCTTATGGCAGGTGTGGTTGGCGGGTGTGCCCTGAGCAAAGGACCCTGGCCAAGAGAGTGAGGTTGAAACACAGACTGAGACTAGCTAGCCATGGGGTGGCCCTCAAGGAAGAGGGGGGCGCCATCGGTCAAATCTTCTACCTATGGGGACCACCTTTTGCTAATCTGTACAATGGAACGTATGTGCTGCTCTGCCCTGCTTAGTGGCCTTGAATTATTTGACATTGTGTGCAAGAACCCCGCCCACGTACGCCTGTGCATTTATTTTTTTCTTTTTGAGACAGAGTCTCGCTCTGCCGCCCAGGCTGAAGTGCAGTGGCGTGATCTCTGCTCACTACAACCTCCGCCAACAGGGTTCAGGTGATTCTCCTGCCTCAGCCTCCCAAGTAGCTGGGATTATAGATGTGCATCACCACTCCAGGTTAATTTTTGTATTTTTAGTAGAGACGGGTTTCGCCATGTTGGCCAGGCTGGTCTTGAACTCCTGACCTCAGGTGATCCACCCGCCTTGGCCTCCCAAAGTGCTGGGCTTATAGGCGTGAGCCACATGTCCGGCTGCACCTGTGCATTTTGTGGGGACAGAGGCCCCAGAGCTTTCTGAAGATTCTCAGTAGAGATTCTGGAAGGTTCTGAGTTCAGAGAGCTGCCTGCAACGACAGTCCCTGGGAGGTGAGCCTGGAAGCCTGTCACATGTCCATAGCATTAAGATTCAGCTAAAAGCTCCTTTCCACAGAGGCCTGAAGTGTGAGCATTGGAGGCCCCAGGTCAAGGAGGATACAACTGAATCTCAGAAACAGGACTGGCTGAAACCCAGGGTGGGGCTGAGGTGGGTGTGGCACACCCCACACCTGGAGGCTGGGTCAGGAGGCCCACAAGGAGCTCTGAGGCCTCAGCAGTGCTCCTGCCCATGCTCAGGCCTCCTTCCCACGTGCTTCTGCCAGCTGAGCTCTCTGGAGGCTGTTAGGAGGGGATAGAATGGAGACCCCCGCTTTCTGGTTGTCCTAGAGACTGGGACAACACCTGATGTTCAGGTTCAGGGTTGGTTTGCCAGGAGCTGGGGGGCCTAGGAGGTGGGAATCTGTGGGTCAACTGCAAGAAGACCTAGACCTCCGGTTACCATTACCCTCATTCCGCCAGTCTCTCACATTAAAAGTCATTAGGGAAAAATAATATTTACAGGAAATACTTATATAACCTTTTTTTTTTTTTTTTTGAGACAGTGTCTCATTCTGTCACCCAGACTGGAGTGCAGTGGTGTGATCATAGCTCACTGTAGCCTCGACCTCCTGGACTCAAGGATCCTCCCTCCTCAGCCTCCTGAGTAGTTGGGATTACAGGTGAACACCACCACATCTGGCTGGTTTTTGATTTTTTGTAGAGATGAGGTCTCGCTATGTTGCCCAGGCTGTTCTTGAACTCCTGGCCTCAAACGATCTTCCTGCCTTAGCCTCCCAAAGTGCTGGGATTCCAGGCATGAGCCACCAGGCCCGGCCTCATAGCCTTGTTCTGGGTGCTGCCATGAGCCTACTCATTTACTCTTCTCAATGACTCTATGAAGAAGCTACGATTATTGTTCCTGCTTCAGAGATGAGAAAACTGAGGGCAACGGATGCGTGGGTGCCCACCCTGATCCCCTCATTGGGCTGGTGCACCTACCCCCAGCTGCTAGGAGTGAGGTCTGGGAGGTTAGGAGACCCCACGCCGACCTCTTGGAAATGACCTACAGCCCAAGCTGGTCTCATGTCACTTTAACACACGTCCATCCTAGCCCCGAACGCCATATACACAGATTCACACAAGTGGCCTCAACATTTATGCTCACGTGGACACACACACACACACACACACACACACACACACACACAGAGCCAGTTACCAACTCACTGGGCATGCAGAAAGGCCGGTCCCCTCCTTCAAGGGAGGATGACTCTATGGTTCAGTTTATGCTCCAGATCCTCCTACAGATCAAGCTGAGCCTAGACTTGACCTGAGACCACATCCTTGCTTAACTTTCTCCTCCCTCCTTTTAAAATTTAATTTATCTTACTTTTTTCTAGAGGCGGGGTCTCACTATATTACCCAGGCTGGTCTTGAACTCCTGGTCTCAAGTGATCCTCCCGTCTCCGCCTCACAAAGTGTTGGGATTACAGGGGTAAGCCACCTACTCACCACGCCCGGCCTTTCCTTTTTCTTTTTCTTTTTCTATTTTCTCCTTTTCCTACATGTTCCAAATCCTCCTTCCTTATCCCACTTTCTCTGCAGACATTTCCTAACACAATCCTCTCAATGCTTCCTGAGCAATTCAGCGCATCCCTGCCTCAGGATCTGCTTGCAGGAAACCGGACCTAAAAGACACCAAGGCACAGAAAACTGTGCTGCAGACAGCCAGTAAGTGACCAGGCAGGATTTGAACGCTGGCAGGCTGTACTCCCAACTGTAACACGCCACTGCCTTTCAGAGCAGGGGCCTGGCCAGGTGGGCTTGGGGTGGCTCTCACCGGTAGTTGCAGGGCTCAGCTCCAAACAGGCAGGCCAGGATCATCTGCTCGCCGGGGTAGCTCATCTCCACCAGCTCCTGCTGTGGCACCTGTGCAAAGATGTTGGTGGCCTGCAGGCTGTACCACTCTGTCACTGCCTGGGTAGCGCTGGTGAAGTTCCGGAAGGTGCACTGGGTCCTGTTGAGGCTACACTGTGGAGACCAAGAGGGGTTTTTGTGGGTGGTGTGGGAGCTGCTCGAGGGCCCTAGCAGGACAAGAGCTGTGCTTTGCCAGCCGTCCTTCTGGCTGCAACTTGGTGGTGGGAAACGTGTTCATACTCATGCTCACACATACTCAAGGGCTGCCGCCTCATACACAGCTGCGTGTCAATCACAAGATCCCCTCATCAGGCTGGTGCACCCACCCCCAGCTGCTGGGGGTGAGGCCTGGGAGGTTAGGAGACCCCTCAGCAACCTCTTGGAAGTGACCCACAGTCAGTGACCAACTCATGGGCATGCACAGAGGCTGGTCCCCTCCTTCAAGGTAGGGTGACTCAGTGACTCCGTTTACAGCCACCAGCCTCACCCCTACTCGTACCATTATGCATGAGCAAAAACACACACGTGGTCATGTGTGCAGAGGCATGCACAGAAGATGCCCTCTCTCTGACCTCCACAGCCTCATGTCACTGTAACACAAGTCCCTCCTAGCCCCGAACCCCATATACACAGATTCACACAAGTGGCTGCAACACTTATGCTCATGCGGACACACACACACAGTTCTGATTCCTTTTCCAGCCTCTGCCAGAGACTTTCAGATGCAGCTCCCCTGGAGGCCATGAAGACCAAGAAGAAACTCAACATACAGGAAACACTGCCTCTCATCTGTCCTGGGAAAGACACAGATCCAGTCACTGAGTCCAACATGGGGTGCAGAGCACTCTTCCACCCGGTCACAGCCGGCTTCTCATGACATCCAAGTTATCGCACAGGCATGGGACAGACTTGGCCCTCAGACTCTGGCCTTGGCCACGAGGCTGCTGCTGGAACCCGGGAGGCCGGATAGAGAAGCTTCCCCTGGCATTCTTACACCACCCTTCCCAACACGCCGGGCCAGCCTACTCCTGGGGGCCTCCCTGCCTCCCCTTGGGGAGGTAATGGCAGCCCTTAATCCTCACTCTGTTCCGGGCTCTGTTCCCAGTGTCTTACATCTATAATCCCACTGAAGCTTCACAGCATTGCCAGGAGGTAAGTATCATTGTTATCCCCATCATCATGAAGAAATTGAGGCCCAGGAGGTTAAGGAAGGTGTGACCACAGCAGATCCCCCATGTGACATTGGCTAGTTTGTGTGGAGAGGTGGGGACAAAGCAGTTGTGGAAGTCATAATGTCATGAGTGTGAACAGCAAGGCAGTGGCTCCCCCTCTGGGGAGTGTACGGTCCCCTCCTGGATCCCCATCCAAGACTGATCATCGGAATTACCAGGGAGCCTGTTGTCAATACAGATTCCTGGGCCTGGGCCCAGAACTGCTCACTCAGATTCTCTAGGAGTGGGGCCTAGGGATGTGCATTGTGACAGAGCTCCCATGGGATCCTGAGACACAGACAGGGGACCTTCTCCCCACTTCTAGGCTTAAGAACTAATGGCATCCCAGCCTCCCAGGGCAGGGCAGTTGTTTCTTGGCATCTGACTGTACTGCACAGCTGTGGCTTTTCACCTGCCCAATATTTATACCCCTATCTTTTGATAACAAGACTTGGTTCCTCCCTCAGGGAACCACCCTCCCCCTCCCTCAGTCCATGTGGTCTCACAGAGGCTGACATCACTCCCAACTCCAGGGCACATGGCCCAGGACTGGCCAATCATGAGAGCCCCTGCTGTAGCCCACAGTGATTGGTTTAGGGGTGAGCATGTGACCTAATGCGTCTTCTCAGGACCTTTGCGGGGACGACAGGGAAAGAGGTCTTTTTATGGGACGACTGCTAAGCAAGGGCACTGAAGGGACCCTCCGCATGGAGAGATCTCGCCCGAGATTGAAGTCGTCTGAGAGAAAAGTGGAACCAAGATGGAGAAAGATTCTTGATGACCTCATTAGAATACCTGGATCCAGCCTTGCCTGAATGCAGTATACCTCTGGACTTCTTAGTTATGTGAGCCAATAAATTGCCTGTTTTGCTCAAGCTAGTTTGAACTGGATCACTTATACCAAAAGAGTCTTGACTAACATGCCAACAATTTCTTTTTTAAAAAAATCTCTGCTAACAAGCAAAACAGGCTCTGGCTTCCATCTTATCTTTCCCCCAGCAAGACTCAAATTATTACAGAAAAGAAACACCCACCAGCCTCAATGGGTGGGGCCCATTGCTTGACATGTTCCTAGGGACCACTTACTAGTCTCATGGCCATTTTGCACCCATGGGCATTACAGATCTTTTCTGATGCTGAGCTGTTTGTTAAGCCATTGTGGTCATCTCCAAAGAGATCGAGGATCACGGGGTGGTGGGGGTTCCGTTCATCAATAAGGACCAGGGGTGTGTGGTTCCAGATGGAGGAGTTCAGGGTCCTGGTGGCATTGGCATGGCTTAGCTCAGGAGCCAGGATTCTCTCCAGGACAGCTTCCATCAGCTCATCCAGGTCCTTCAGCAAATGCTTGACTTTGGAATACCTGGATGGGGAGAGAGCTGGTTAGGGAGAGGAATGAATATCTGTAAAGCAGAGCAACTGAAATCTGGGACCCACTCTGTAGCAGTCTGTTTTCACACTGCTATAAAGATACTACCTGAGACTGGGTAATTTATAAACAGAAAAGGTGTAATTGACTCACAGTTCCGCATGGCTGGAGATAGGTCTCAGGAAACTTACAATCATGGCAGAAGGTGAAGGGGAAGCAAGGCATGTCTTACATGGCAGCAGGAGGGGGAGAGAGAGAGAGAGGGCACACACAGAGGAGACTGCCACTTGAAAACCATCAGATTTTGTGAGAACTCATTCACTATCATGAGGACAGCATGGGGAAGCCACCTCTATGATCTAATAACCCACACCAGGTCCCTCCCTCGACACATGGGGGTTACAATTCGATATGAGATTTGGGTGGAGACACTGAGCCAAACCATGTTACTCCAGCATGGCTGCCACTATGTATAAGAACACCACCCCACCTAAGCACCTACCTCTCCATCCACCCACCCATGCATCCATGTGTCCTTCCACCACCCATGCACTCATTCATTCACCAACTTTTAATGAGCACCTACTATGTGCCAGGCACTGTGCAAGGCACAGATGGTATAGCAGCAAACAAGAGGGACCTGGTCTCTTTCCTTATGAAATTCACATTCAAGTGAGGAAGAATTGTAACGGCTCATGGTTATTGATAGCTTACCCTGTGCCAGGTGCTAGATGCTTTCCAGGTCTTATTTACTATTTGCCACAAGTCTGTTACCGTCCCCATATATAGATCAGGAAACTGAGGCTCCAGGAGTTGGTGTGATTTTGCAAGCTCACTCCACAGATAAAGGGCAGAGCTGAACTTAGAATGTGGGGTTGCTGGGCTGGGCTCCAGTGGGTATGTTTACGGGGGTTCTGAGATCTCCCTCCCAGGAGGGAGCAACTTTGAGAACAGGAGCCAGTTTCAGGAGAGAGAAAATGGATGGGACTGTGAGGCTGGCTCCAATGTCTTCCCTCAGCCCTCTGGAGCTCCCATGTTGGACATGGTGGCCAGTGAGAGATGGATCTATCAAGGAGTATCTCTGCCAGGCCCCGTGGGGGCCCGGGCCCTGCACCCCAGTCACTTCATATCCAATTTCCCAAGACCCTGCCTCAGAGTGGGTCATTGAGGCCACAAGTGCCAACTCTGGCTGGAGGACTTCCTACAGGAGCATTAAATGCTGGACAGAGGCCAAGGTCCCGGTACAAAGGTATACAGCAGCTGGAGCTAACATTGGCCTTCTATGCCAGTTCCCTGACCATTAAATCTGTGTACACAGGAAGAGGAGGATCGGGAAGGGTGGCGTCTGTGCAGACGGCGGTGTTATTACAGCCCAGATGTCCACAGCTGCTGGGAAGCTTGGCGGGTCACTCTGTGGGCTCCAGGTTTGAATCCTGGCATGCCACTTAATATCTTGGGCAACTTCACCTCCCCGAGGCTCCGTTCTCTCATCTACAAAACGCGGGGGCATAAATAAGTACTCCAGAGAATCGCTGGGAAGATTCAGTGAGGCGCTGCTTGTAAAGTGCATGGATCAGTACCCAGACGGAGTGCTGTCGTTCCTATTATTATTAAAGGTTCTCTTGAGCAGCTCTAAGAAACCACCAAGGCAGGAAGAACCCCATTAATAGAAAGAAGGGACTTTCTGATAATTGGGAAAGTAATCACCGCACGTGAATTCCCTTCCAGGACTTTTAAAAACAGAGATGCTGCCTCACCATGTTGGCCAGGCTGACCTTGAACTCCAGGCTTCAAGTGATCCTTAAGCGTTGGCCTCCCAACATGCTCTGATTTCAAGCCTGAGCCACTGTGTCCATGCCCAGTCAGGACTTTTTTCTTTTCTTTTCTCTTTTCTTTTCTTTCTTTTCTTTTCTTTCCTTCCTTCCTTCCTTCCTTCCTTCCTTCCTTCCTTCCCTTTCTTTTTCTCTCTTTCCTTCCTTCCTTCTTTCTTTTCCTTTCTTGCTTTTCCTTTTCTCTTTCTTTTCTTTTCTCTTTCCTTTCCCTTCCTTCCCTTCCCTTCCTCTTTTCTTTTCTTTTCTTTTCTCTTTTCTTTCTTTTCTTTTCTTTCTACAGGGTCTTGCTCTGTGCCCTAGGCTGGAGTGCAGTGACGAGAGCTTGGCTCACTGCAACCTCCACCTCCTGAGTTCAAGTGATTTTCTTGACTCAGCCCTCTGAGTAGCTAGGATTACAGGGGTGTGCCACCACGCCCAGCTAACTTTCGTATTTTTAGTACAGAGGGGTTTCACCACGTTGGTCAGGCTGCTCTCGAACTCCTGACCTCAGATGATCCACCCTCCTTGGCCTCCCAAAATGCTGGGATTATAGGCCTGAGCCACTGTGCCTGGTCAGGACTCTCTTTTGGATAAAAATGTTTTCTGTGACTCAGCCCTTCTTTCAGTTCCTTGAATGCACCAAGTTTCTCACTAGCTGCACCTGCCGTGTCCACCACTGGGGGCACTCTCTTCGCTCTACCTGGCCAACTTCTACTCATTCCTTAGGGCACTTTATTTTGTTTTGTTTTGTTTTGTTTGTTTTTGGACTGACTCCCTGTCTCTCCACAACCCTGACTAGGTTGGGTCTCCTCATGTGTCCCCTTCACAGGCCTTGCTATCCAGCGGAGAACAGGCAACCTGGAAGAATGGTTAAAAAGTAGCAGCTCTGGGATCACGTCTGGCCTGGGTTCAAATCCCACAGACGTCCCCTGTGTGTCTCCAGGCAAGCTCACTTCTCCGAACCTCCATCTCCTCACCTGTAAACTGGGGCTGCGACAGGAGTTCCCAATCCTAGGGTGCTTGTGTGGATTAGAATGACACCAATTACCCAAAGAACACTGAACACAGTGCCTGGCATATCATAAGCATTTGTTGAAGAGTTGTTATTTATTTATTTATTTATTTAATTTTTGAGACAGGGTCTCGTTCTATTGCCCAGGCTGGAGTGCAGTGATGTGATCTCAGCTCAATACAACCTCTGCCTCTCGGAGTCAAGCAATTCTCGTGCCTCTGTCTCCTAAGTGCCTGAGATTACAGTATTTTTAGTAGAGATGAGGTTTCACCATGTTGGCCAGACTGGTCTCGAACTCCTGACCTCAAGTGATCTGCCCACCTCGTCCTCTCAAAGTGCTAGGATTACAGGTGTAAGCCATGGTGCCCAGCCGAGTTGGTTTTTGTCATCATAATGATAATGAATTCGATATCTGTCTACAGCCATACCACCCTGAACGCGCCCGATCTCGTCTGAATTCGATATTTGTGAGGACAACTCTGTGGGGTCTGTTTTCTCTGGCAGGCTGTGAAGAGGACAAGGACTCTGTTTTGTTCACTGCTGTATTTGTGTTGCCTAGAACAGTGCCTGGCACGTAGTAGGTGCTCCACAAACACATGTGGAATTGATAAATAGGCACTGGCCTGCCTGACCAGAGGGTGCCCAAGGTTCTCTCTAAGCTTAGGAAACTTAGGATTTTTTATTTTTAAGAGATAGGATCTGCCTCTGTTACCCAAGTTGGAGTGCAGTGGCATCTTCTTGTTTTTATTTTTAATTAATTATATTTTATTAGCCTTGACTTGAAACTCAAGTGGTGCCTTCTCAGCCCACTGCAGCTTCGAGCTCCTGGGCTCAAGCAATTCTCCCACCTCTGCTTCCTAAGCAACTCAGACCACAGGCATGTGCCACCACGTCTGGCTACTTAAAAAAAAATTATTTATTTTTTTTAGAAGTGGGATCTTGCTATGTTGCCCAGGCTGTTCTCCAACTCCTGGCCTCAAGGGATCCTTCTGTCTTGGCCTCTCAAAGTGTTGTTATTACAGGCCACCGCACCTGGCCAAAAGTTTATGAAGTTTGAATTTTAGTTGCTGCAAAAGGATGAAAGCAAATGGAAAGACAGAGAGGAGGAGGAAGAGAATGAAGGAAGGAAAGAAAGAAAAGAAAAAAAGAATAAGGAAGAGAAAGGAAGGAAGGAAAAGTAATAAAGAGAGGAAGGAAGGAAGAAAGGGGAGAAAGAAAGAGAAGGAGAGAAAGGAGAAGAAAGGAAAGGAAGGAAAGGAAAAGTGGAAGGGAACAAAAGAGAGAAAGAGAACTGCCCGTCTGCTGAGACCAGCTGTGCGCTCAGGGGCCACCTACTTGAAGGGGCTAGCATTGCAGATGGTGACGGCGGGGAAGTCCATGGTCTTGAAGCCTACGGAGAGGGAGACGCTGACCTCCCAGCTCAAGTAGGTCCTGATGAAGGTGCCCCACTGCCAGAAGACGAGAGCAGCGAAGAGCAGGGTGAGCAGGAACCACATGGCTTTCTTCTTGGGCCCCTCGCAGATGATACGCTTGGGGCCGTGGGTGTTGGTGTTATCGCAGTACCACACCAGCAGCTCCTTGTACGTGTAGCCGGGGCCCTTCTGTAGCCGGTGCAGGCACTTCAGCAGGTACTTCTTCACGTGCATGGTGGCACCTGCAGAGAGGCATGGGGACGCACATCAGTTGGGACACCAGTCTTGCCTGCGACGATGTCCCAGTCACGTCCAGGAACTGGGCGGGGGCACATCCCCGTTCTTCCTCCCTCTTTACCTTCCTTCCTCCCTCCCTCCCTTTTTTCCTTCTTTTCTTCCTTCCTTTGGCTATCCATCATCAATCCATCCATCTAATCAACCAAAATGCATTTATTGAATGCCTACTATATGCCAGGCACTCAAATGGTCCTTCTGGACTCAATGAGCAAGATGGACAAGGTTTTTTGCCCTTTGGGAGTTCATAACCTAGTGAACAAGTGACTTAAACTCTCAACTCAGGTTCTCTGTGCATAAAATGTGGTATAGCAAGTCCTCAAACGGCATCGTTTTGTTCAATGCTTCATTGCAACGTTGATGAAAAAGAAAGTATTTTCCCAGCCAGGGTCACTGTCTATATGGAGTTTGCATGCTCTCCCCATGATGTGTCTGCATGGTGCCAGGTGAGTGAGTGAGACTGTGTGTGAGTGCTCTGCAATAGAACGTGTCCTGTCTAGCATGGGTTCCCGCCTGAGCTGCAGAGATAGGCTCTGGCCACTATGACCTTGAACTGAATAAGTGGGTAAATAATGATCTTGTTTTTATTAATCTTTCTTACTCTTGTTGATATCAATTAGCCTATGGTGAAATTGATTTCACTATACATCGTTTCACCTAGAGTTGCAGTTCCCAAGAACATATCAATGATGTTAAGTGAAGACTTACTGTAATAATTACATCTAACTTACAGGATTGCCAAGAGGGTGAAATTCGGGGATGAACAAAAAGTGCTATGTACTGAGCCTAGCACAGACCAAGTCCTCAGTATACCAGTTTCCATTGTCGCTAGCTGTCAGTGGGTAAGACAGATGTTAAGCAAAGAATCCATCAAAAATGCAGAGCTATGAAACATGACAGGAAAGACTGGGACCCCATGCCCTGAGACGCTAGAGGCATTAAAGGGTGGTGGTTTAGAATAAGGATTCTGTAACCAAATTTTCTGGCTTGTTTGTTTGAGACAGGGTCTCACTCTATCACCCAGGCTGGAGTGCAGCGGCATGATCATGGCTCACTGCAACCTCGAACTCCTGGCAAATGTCTGGCTTTGACTCTCAGCACTGCTGCTTTCTAGCTGTGTGACTTTGAGCAAATCTCCTTCTCGGTCTTTCAGTTTCCTCATCCATAAAATGGGGATAATTACAGCTTCCGCCTGACAACGGTGTCATGGAGGCTGGCTGCATGGAAATATGGAGAGGGCGGATTCATGCCTGGCACCTAAGTGTCAGCGATTTTTATTAGAAAATGGAGGCCTGACCAGGTCTGAGAGTCCTTGGAGAAAGAAAGAAAAAAGAAAAAAACCGGTGTTCTATGGATATGAATTACAATGCAGTGAGGTTGTGTCCAGAGCATTGAGGTTGGAGGGTATGGGTCATGGAGGAGGAATGCCAGAGCTTTCTGAGACTCTGTTTCCCATAGGCATGAGGGGGTAGGATTCTTGTGAAGACCACCAGTTACTTGTTATAGCACATGGGGTTTCTAAGGACATTCCTGCTTCCCCCTCCTTTCCCTCTGGACACAGAGCAGGAATCTGCAGCAGGAGCATCCCAACTGTATTCCTGGAGCCCCAGTTGTATTTGATCTTCAAGATCCAGACCAAAGGCCACCTCCTCCATGAAGCTCTCCTGACTCCAGGCTGGACCCTCGCCCTGTTCTGAGAGCCTTTCCCTTCTGGGGGCACCATGCTGGGCAGTGTGGTTCCTATTTGCCCAGCATCCTCTTCCCCTTGCTCTGATGTTTCAGGTGAAGGTATCTCACTGTCCCCTTCATCTCAGTTGGTGTGAGTTGCCAGGCTCATCTCTCCTCTTAGCTCTGGGAGATGTGCATGTGACCCAGACTGGAACATTAGGACTCAATTCTATTAGTTTATATTGGAATAACTAAAGGAGAGACCTCACTTTTAACTAAGCCTACTAAACTGAGATGGAGAGAAATTTCTGACATCACCATTTGAACACCTGGATCCAGCCATGCCTGAAGCCATTCATTCCTGGCCTCATCAGATATGGGAACTAACACATTTTCTTTCTTACTTATGCATATTCAAATTGGATGTCTGACATTTGCACCTATAAGAAGCTTAGCAGTAAAATAAATTGACCCTCGTTTTATCCTGTGTTCTAGTTTCTTGTGCCTGTGGCTTTTCCCAGGAGATCGAAAGTCCCCTGAGGGTAGCAGCTCTATATCCCTGACAAGGCCCAGCACAGTGCCTGGCACTCCACCGAATATCCAGATGTAGAAGGTCAGACCTTTACACCTAAATAGAGATGTTAAACCTGCCCAAGCATGTTCATTCCTGATCCAATTATCTGACACAGTAACATCTCTCACCTTCCTTCCCCAAAAGGCGTCTTGGCCAAAGCATGAAGTGCTTTCTTCTCCAACTGCTTTCTTCTCCAACTTTTTTTTTTTCCCTCTCTCTCTCTTCTCCCTCTCCTCTCTTCTAACAGGCTCTTGTTGTGTCACCCAGGCTGAAATGCAGTGGCATGATTTTGACTCCCTGCAACCTCCACCTCCCGGGCTCAGGTGATCCTCCCACTTTAGCCACCTCAGTAGCTGGGACTACAGGCGCATGTCACCATGCCCAGCTAATTTTTGTATTTTCAGTAGAGACAAGGTTTCGCCATGTTGCCCAGGCTGGTCTCGAACTCCTGGCCTCAAACGAACCACCCGCCTGGGCTTCCCAAACTGCTTGGGTTACAGGTTCACATGAGCCACTGTGCCCCACCTCCAATTCTATTCTGATAGCAATTAAACTCTATGTGCCTGCTCAGGCCACCATGCCTTTAAGAGGATGTTCATGGACTATCCCCACTCCCAACTTTCCCCAGAAGGTCTGTTCACTGCTCTGAAATAATAAAGTACTAACAGTTATTATAATAACAACTACAACAGCAACATCAAAGTACTAAATGTTTACCATGACCCAGGCATATGGAAAGAACCAGGGCTTCGTCTGCCTTGTATAGTCTAGCACCCCAAAGCCACATAGGTGAACATCACATTAGGTTCCAATAGGTAGTCGTAGAAGAAACAAAGGGCCTCTAGAATGTATACCTGTTTCTATTCTCATGTAATTATTCTGATTTAGTCAAGGAGAAAGTCTTGTGTCCGGAATTGGTGGGTTCTTGGTCTCGCTGACTTCAAGAATGAAGCCACAGACAGTCGCAGTAAGTATTACAGCTCTTAAAGTTGGTGTGTCCGCAGTTTGTTCCTTCAGATATTCAAATGTGTCCGCAGTTTCTTCTTTCTGGTGGGTTTATGGTCTCGCTGACTTCAGGAGTGAAGCTGCAAACCTTCGTGGTGAGTGTTACAGCTCATAAAGTCTGGGTGTGAATCCAAAGAGTGAACAGCCGCAAGATTTATCGCAAGGAGTGAAAAAACATGGCATACGCAAGACAACCCCAGGGGGTTGCCTCCTTCTGTCTCTGGGCAGCTTTATTTCCTTATCTGACCCCAACCACATCCTGCTGATTGGTCCACTTTACAGAGAACTGATTGGTCTATTTTACAGAGAGCTGATTGGTCCATTTTACAGAGAACTGATTGGTCCATTTTGACAGGGTACTGATTGGTGTGTTTACAATCCCTGAGCTGGACAGGGAGTGCTGATTGGTGCGTTTACAATCTTTTAGCTAGACACAGAGTTCTAGACAGAAAAGTTCTCTAAGTCCCCACTAGATTAGCTAGATACAGAGTACTGATTGGTGTATTTACAAACGTTGAGCTAGACACAGAGTGCTGATTGGTGTATTTACAATCCCTTTGCTAGAGATAAAAGTTCTCCAAGTCCCCACTTAGACCCAGGAGCCCAGCTGGCTTCACCTAGTGGATGCCACAACGGGGCCACAGGTGGAGCTGTCTGCCAGTCCCATGCCATCCGTACACACTGCTCAGCCCTTGGGTGGTTGACCAGGCGCCATGGAGCAGGGGGCCGTGCTCATCCGGGAAGCTCAGGCTGCACAGCAGCCCATGGCACGGGGAAGGCTCTGGCATGGCAGGCTGCGGTCCCCAGCCCTGCTGCATCGGGAGGCAGCTCAGGCCAGGCGAGAATTTGAGCGTAGCACCCGTGCGCCAGCACTGCTGGGGGACCCAGCGCACCCTCTGCAGCTGCTGGCCTGGGTGCTAAGCCCCTCACCGGCCGGCTGCTCCAAGTAAGGGGCCCACCGAGCCCACGCCTACCAGGAACTCGCACTGGCGTTCACAGGCACCTCTCCCTCCACACCTCCCTGCAAGCAGAGGGGGCTGGCTCTGGCCTCCGCCAGCCCAGAGAGGGGCTCCCACAGTGCAGCAGCGTGCTGAAGGGCCCCTCAAGTGCGGCCAGAGTGGGTGCCGAGGCCAAGGAGGTGCTGAGAGTGAGGGCCGCCAACACGTTGTCACCTCTCAGTCTCAGGTTGGTACCAACAGGTCCTAACACCTCTCCAACCCTTCTAATCTCCAGGTTTAACAATGAGGCCTCAGGCTCAGACAACAGTATCTAGTTAGAATGGGCAACACTCTGTTTTCACAGAATGTTTCACGTAAGTAATGTTTTACATAAGTAAAATATTTTACATAAGTAATGTTTTACATAATGTTTTACATAAGTTTTACATATGTAATGTTTTACATAAGTAAAACGTTTTACAAATGTAATGTTTTACATA
>NC_045450.1:21665062-21694225 GCF_002776525.5 Piliocolobus tephrosceles | reverse complement strand
AATGTTTTACATAAGTAAAACGTTTTACAAATGTAATGTTTTACATATGTAATGTTTTACATAAGTAAAATGTTTTATTTATTTTTAAGAGCCACCTTCTACTTATGGCAAGAGGTACTGACTTTTGCTTTATGTTCATAAATGCGCTTAAGTAAAAAAAGGGAAATTGATTTAAAGAAAAATGTTTAAGCAAACAGTATTACGTGTAGGAAAAGTTGTTACAACGGTAGGCAAATAGCGGAAGTGTGTTGAGTATTGGCTGAGCGTCAAACTAGTCTGGCCCCTTGGGTCATTAGCCAAATAAAAGTAAGTGCTGCAAACAACTTTATGATGTTCTGGTCAGATTTCACCCCCAAGGTGATAGATGGTCTGTGTTTGGAATGTATACACCGTTTATGGAGAAAGGATTGAATCAGCATACAGTTTAACCCAATCCAAACAAGTCAAGTAGAGACTGAGTCCATGTGTGCATGCAGAAAGAGACACACCAATTGTCATGCTTCAGTGTCACAGGTTGCTGACTATACATTGGCCCTGAACTCATGGCAAATGTTCCTGGTAGTGAATGCAAAAACAATAAATGTGGGAAACTATTTCAGTTGTCTTTCTTTCTTTCTTTCTTTTTTTTTTTTTTTGAGACGGAGTTTTGCTCTCGTTGCCCAGGCTGCAGTGCAATGGTGCGATCTCGGCTCACTGCAACCTTCACCTCCTGGATTCAAGCAGTTCTCCTGCTTCAGCCTCCCAAGTAGCTAGGGTTACAGGCATGCGCCACCATGCCCAGCTAATTTTGTATTATTAGTAGAGACGGGGTTTCTCCATGTTGGTCAGGCTGGTCTCAAACTCCCAACCTCAGGTGATCTGCCCGCCTCAGCCTCCCAAAGTGCTGGGATTACAGGCATGAGCCACTGCGCCTGGCCCTGTTTCAGTTTTCTTATGAGACAAAACATCTGCTCACTCTCAGGGCCAATTTTTTTCCTGAGATTGGCTCATATAGCCCAGAGTCCTTGTGGATAATTGGGAGCACAGCCCTGTGTGTGCCTCTACTTACTATTTTGACAAAAGACACATAAATGCTATTCATATGTCCAATTCTTGACATCCCCCTTCTGAATGAGAGGTTGCAAGAGGCTGACTCATCAGCTGTATGGGGTATGCAAAACTTCTTTGTTGATCTTAGCACAGTATTGCTTTTTTTTGTTTGTTTGGTTTTTTTTGAGACAGAGTCTTGCTTTGTTGTCCAGGCTGGAGTGCAGTGACATGATCTTAGCTCACTGCAACTTCTGTCTCCTGGATTCAAGCGATTCTCTTGCCTCAGGCTCCCCAGTGGCTGGCATTACAGGTGTGTGCCACCATGGCCAGCTAATTTTTGTGTTTTCAGTAGAGATGGGGTTTCGCCATGTTGGCCAGGCTGGTCTCCAACTCCTGACCTCTAGTGATCCACCCGCCTTAGCCTCCCAAAATGCTATTACAGGCGTGAGCCACCGTGCCTGGCCCAGTATTGCTTTTTGTTTGCTCAGGCTGGAGTGCTGTGGCAAGATCATGGTTCACTGCAGCCTTGACTTCCCGCACTCAAGTGATCCTCCCACTTTGGCCTGCTGAGTAACTGGGACCATAGGTGCACACCACCATACCTAGCTAATTTATTTTATTTTATTTTATTTTTTGTAGAAACCAGGATGGTGGGGGTGGGGGAGGGGTGGTCTCACTATGTTGTCCAGGCTGATCTCAAACTTCTGGGCTCAAGCAATCCTCCTGCCTCGGTCTCCCAAAGTGTTGGGATTACAGGTGTGAGCCACCATGCCCAGCACAATTCCTCCTTTTAATTAACAGTTTCAGTGAGATATAGTTCACATGTCATATAATCCATCCATTTAAAGTGTAGAATTCACTGGATTTCAGTATATTCACATTGTTCAATTATCATCACAATCAATTTTAAAACATCTTTATTTCCCCTAAAGAAAACTCCATGCCCATTAGGAGTTATTTCTCATTCCTCTCTCCATCTTCCTCCTCCCCATCAGAAACCACTTATGTATTCTCTTTCTCTCTAGATTTGCCTATTTTGGATGTTTCATATAAACCAAGCTTTTCCATCCTGTGGCTCGCAGGCCACAGGCAGCCCAGGATGGCTTTGAATGTGGCCCAACACAAATTCATAAACTTTCTTAAAACACTATGAGATTTTTTTTTTTTCTTAGCTCATCAGCTACTGTTAGTGTTAGTCCACTTTATGAGTGGCTCAAGACAATTCTTCTTCTTCCAATGTGATCCAGGGAAGCCAGAAGATTGGGCACTCCTAATAAAAGCGGAATTGCAGGCTGGGCACAGTGGCTCATGCCTGTAATTCTAGCAATTTGAGAGGGTGAGGTGGGCAGGTAGCTTGAGGTCAAGAGTTCAAGGCCAGCCTGGCCAACATGGTGAAACCCTGTCTCTACTAAAAATACAAAATTAGCTGGGCGTGGTGGCACATGCCTGTAATCCCTGCTACTCGGGAGGCTGAGGCAGGAGAATTGCTTGATCTCGGGAGGCAGAGTTTGCAGTGAGCAGAGATCGTGCCACTGAACTCCAGCCTGGGTGAGAAGAGTGAAACTCAGTCTCAACAAACAAACAAAAAATGGAATTTCACAATATGTGGTCTTTTCTGACTGGCTTCTTTTACTTAGTGTGTTTTCAAGGTATGTTGCAGCATGCATTAGTGCCTCATTTCTTTCTATTGCTAAATAATATCCCATATTATGTTGAGACTACATTTTATTTATCCATTCATCAGTTGATGGACAGTTTAGTTGTGTTTACTTTTTGGCTGTTACGATAATACTGCTATGAATGATCATGTATAAGTTTTGTGTAGAAATAGGTTTCATTTCTCTTGGGTATATACCTAGGAGTGGTCTTGAACTCCTGACCTGGGTCCGATGGTAATTCTGTGTTTAATGTTTTGAGGAATTGCAAGACTGTTTTCCAAAATGGCTACACTACTTAACAATTTCACCTGTTGTATAAGGATTCTAATTTCTCCATATCCTCTCCAAAACTTATTATCCATTTTTAAAAAATTATTACAGCTACCTTAGTGGGGTGTAAAGTGATATCTTATGTTGGTTTCAATTTGCATTTTCCTGATAGCTAATGATGTTGAACATCTTCTCATAGGCTTATATATTGGCCATTAGATCCACTATATGGCCACTATATTTTCTTTGGAGAAATGTCTATTCAGATCCTTCACCATTTTTTAACTGGGCTATTTATCTTTTTACTACTGAGTTGCAAGAGTTATTTATATATTCTGTACACAAGTCCCTTATCAGGCGGGACTTGCAAACATTTTCTTTCCTTCTCTGTGTGTGGTCTTTTTATTTTCTTGATGGTGTCCTTTGAAGAACAAAAGTTTTTAAGTTTGATGATGCCAAATTTGTCTATATTTCTTTTTTGTGTGCGTGTGCTTTGGTTTCATATCTAAGACTCTATTGCCTAATCCAAGGTCCTGAAGATTTGTTTCTATGCTTTACTCTAAGGACTTTATAATTCCAGCTCTATATTTAGGTCTTTGATTCATTTTGAATTAATTTATGTATGTAGTGTGAGATAGGAATCCAACTTCATTGTTTTTCATGTAGATATCCACTTGTCCCAGCGCCCAGACTATTCTTTCTCCCATTTAATTGTCTTGGCACTTTGTCTGATTTTTTTCCTTTTCTTTTTTTTTTTTTTTTTTTTGAGGCGGAGTCTCGCTCTGTCTCCCAGGCTGGAGTGCAGTGACTGGATCTTGGCTCACTGCAAGCTCCGCCTCCTGGGTTTACGCCTTTACTTTGTCTGATTTTTAAGCATTTCAATGAAAAGAAAGTTGAAATAAATGGAGAGCTATACCATGCTCATGGATTAGAAGACTCAATATTGTTAAGATGTCAATTAATCTCTAGAGTCAACTCACTCCTAATCTCTAGAGTCTATTCAATTTCAACCAAAATCTCAGTAGAATTTTTGTAGACATTGACAAACTGATTCTAAAATTTATGTGGAAAAGCAAAAGAGCTAAAACAGCAAAAACAAAACAGAATCAGACACACATGCATGTGTACACATGCACACACATACACATGTCAAAACAAAATTTTTAAAAACTTAACGAAGAATAAAAACAAGTTGAAAGACATTTCTATGTGATATCAACACTTACTGTAAGTTGCATTTATCAGGACAGTGTGGTATTGGTGTAATGATAGATCTACTGATCATTGGATTAGGGAGCTCTGATAGACCTACAAATTTGCCAAGGTAATTCAATGAAGAAAGTGTAGTCTTGGCCGGGCACGGTGGCTCACACCTGTACTTCCAGTTCTTTGGGCCAACAAAGTACTGGGATCACTTGAGCCCAGGAGTTTGAGACCAGCCTGGGCAACACAGTGGGAACTTGTCTCTATTTAAAAGAAAGATTAAAATGTAAAAAAAAAAAAAGTGTAATTTTTTTCAACAGAAAATACTTAAACAAATAGTTGTCCATATTTTTTTGAAGGGAATCTTAACTCCTACCCCACACTATATGCAAAAACTAACTTCAAATCGTTCATAGACCTAATAAACTATAAAACACCCAGAAGAAAGCATAGAAGAAAATCTGTGGAACATTAGGATATGCAAAGATCTTCAGATAGGACACTAAAATCATGAATCATAAAAAACTTATAAATTGTACTTTATTAGAATGAAAATCTGCTTTCCAAAAGACATGGGTGAGAGAACGAGACAGCAAGCTCCTGGGAGAAAATACTTGAAATACATATGTCTGACAAAGAATTTCTATGCAGGATATATAAAGAACTCCTACAACTAAATAATACAACAAACAGTTCAGCAAAAAAAAAAAAAAAAAAAAAAAAAAAAATGGGCCAATGATTTGAATAGACAACATAAAAGAGGAAATATGAATGGCCCATAAGCACACGAAAAAATGCTCACCATCATTAGTCACTGGAGAAATGCGGATCAAAACCACGATGAGATATCACTTCACACCCACTAGAAGGACTGGTAGTATCTAGTGTTGGTGAGGATATGTAGCAACTGGAATTCTCCTACACAGCTGATTGGAATGCAAAATGGTACAGTCACTTTGTAAGGCAGTTTGATATAGTTTCTTATAAAGTTGCCGGACGTGGTGGCTCACAGCTGTAATCCCAGCACTTTGGGAGGTCAAGGTGGGTGGATCACTTGACATCAGGAGTTTGAGACCCTGTGGCCAACATGGTGAAACCCTGTCTCTACTAAAACACAAAAAAATTAGCTGGGAGTTGTGCCACATGCCTGTAATTCCAGCTAGTTGGGAGGCTGAGACAGGAGAATCACTTGAACCAGGAGGTGGAGGTTGCAGTGAGCCGAGATCGTGCCATTGAACTCCAGCCTGGGTGACAGAGTGAGACTCCATCTCAAAATAATAATAATAATAATAATAAAGTTAAGGAGGCCACGTGCAGTGGCTCATGCCTGTAATCCCAGCACTTTCAGAGGCCAAGCCAGGAGGATTTCTTGAGCCCGGGAGTTTGAGGCTAGCCTTGGTAACATAGTAAGACCCTGTCTCTATATTTAAAAAAAAAGTTAAATGGACACTTATCATATGACCCAGCAATTCCACTTTTACTTATCCAGGAGAAAAACATACGTTCACACACAGACTTGTACATATATGTTCGCTTATTCATAATAGCCCCTACCTAGAAGCAATTCACACGTCCACCAACAGGGGAAGAAATAAATAAATTACTGCATATCCATAATGGGATTCCATTCAACAATAAAAGGGAACCAACTATTGATACATAAAACATGGACATATATAAAAAATATGTTGAGTAAAAAGCTAAACACATAAGAATACATACTATAGAATTCCATTATATGAACCCCTAGAAAAGACGAATTAATCTATTGTGACAGAAAGCAGATCAGTAAGTATCTGGGACTTGGGTGAGTTGGGTTGACTAAAAGTTGTACAGGGAGCCTTTTGGAGATGATGAAAATGTTCTAGATCTTGAATGGGATGGTGGTTCATTAAATGCATACACTCGTGAAAACTCATCAAACAATATACTTAAAATGGATGCATTCTATTATATGTAAATTACATCTCAGTAAAGTTTTAACAAAATACTTTAATCCATTGCCATTTCAAAATGATGCGATTTCGCATTTTTTTAAAATGTGGATTTTCTTCATCTTTTGAAAAGTCAGAAAGATGTGACAGTTGTCTCCACATGACCATGTTCTGCTAGAGTTGACTAGCAGCTGCTCTCCTTGGATGGCTAACGTGTTCCCAGTTCACCCTGATTCTTCCCATTCCATGCTGTCTTATACCCAGCCCTCTTTACTCATTTTCATTAGCTGCTCTGGCTCATGTGGACATCAGACTTTGTGACTCCTGTAAATTGCAGGTCAGATTCTTTCATTAAAATCCCCTATACTTATTTTTGTAGCAAAACCTCAATTATCCAAGATTATGTGGGAATATGGTTTCTGGTAGCTGGATTTTTGAAGTTAATTGAAGGTTAACCTGAAAGTGGATTTGACTCTAGTTATTGAAAAATCTTGCATGTTTCTGCCTCTGCAAAGGCAACCAGAGGACATGACTGACTCTTTATTCTCAAGCACCTGGCCAGGTGTAGGAGCCACAGGTGAGGTTTAGTGTCCAGGCCAGAAAAAGCGAAGAAGAGTTTTAGGGGAGCTGTCAGGGTCTCTAGAGAAGCCAGGGCATACCTTGGACACAATTTCTATTTATAAATTCAAATATTATGTGCATTTCCAGCACCAAGATTTTGGTCTCTAAATACCATTCTTGACTAAAAGAACCAGGGCTTCTTAGAAAAATGGTTGCTACCAGCTTTGGTGTAGGAAATGTATAAAATGAGCCTTTCTCTTATTTTATTTTTATTTATTATTATTATTTTTGACACAGGGTCTCACTCTGTCATCCAGGCTGAAGTGCAGTGGCACAATCACAGCTCACTGCAGCCTCAGCCTTCTGGACTCCAGCTATCCTCCCACCTCAGCCTCCTAAGTAGCTGGGACTACAGGTGCGTGCCACCATGCCTGGATAATTTTTGTTATTTTTATTTTTATTTTTGTAGAAATGGGGTTTTGCCATGTTGCCCAGCTGGTCTTGAACTCCTGGGTTCAAGTGATCCTCCTGCCTTGGCCTCCCAAAGTGCTGGGATTACAGGTATGAGCCACTGTGCCTGGCCTATATGTTTTAAATGTTTAAATATTAACCATCTGGTACTTTAAAGAATCTTACTGATCTCTGATTTACTATGTGATATACATTTGCACTAAATAAGAGGAAACCTGGGGCTGAGCATAGTGGCTCAAGCCTGTAATCTTCCAGCACTTTGGGAGGCTGAGGCAGGTTGATCACCTGAGGTCAGGAGTTCGAGACCAGCCTGGCCAACATGGTGAAACCCTGTCTCTACTAAAAATATAAAAATTAGCTGGGCATGATGATGGGTGCCTGTAATTCCAGCTACTTGGAGGCTGAGGCAGGAGAATCACTTGAACCCGGTAGGGAGGTGGAGGTTGCAGTGAGCCGAGATCACACCACTGCACTCCAGCCTGGACGACAAGAATGAAACCCCCCCCCCCCCCCCCCCAAAAAAAAAGGAAGAAGGAAGAAGAGAAGAGAAGAGACGGAAAAGGAAAGGAAACCTGGCCACATGTGGTGGCCCATGCCTGTAATCCCAGTGCTTTGGGAGACTGAAGCAGGAGGATCCCTGGAGTCCAGGAGTTTGAAACCAGCCCAGGTAACATATTAAGAGCCTCACCTCTACAAAACACCTACAAAATTAGCTGAGTGTGGTGGCATGTGCCTGTGGTCTCAGCTACTGGGGATGCTGAGGTGGGAGGATTGCTTGAGCCCAGGAATTGGAGGTTGCAATGAGCTATGATAGTATCATTGCAAGTTTAGCCTGGGTGACAGAGCAAGACACTGTCTAAAAAATAATAAATAAATAGTAAAAAGAAATATTTCAAATGGGTATTTCTTTTTCTTTTTTTTTTTTGAGACGGAGTCTCGCTCTGTTGCCCAGGCTGGAGTGCAGTGGCGCTATCTCGGCTCACTGCAAGCTCCGCCTCCCGGGTTCACGCCATTCTCCTGCCTCAGCCTCCCGAGTAGCTGGGACTACAGGCGCCCGCCACCTCGCCTGGCTAGTTTTTTTTTTTTTTTTTGTATTTTTTGGTAGAGACGGGGTTTCACCGTGTTAGCCAGGATGGTCTCGTTCTCCTGACCTCGTGATCCGCCTGTCTTGGCCTCCCAAAGTGCTGGGATTACAGGCTTGAGCCACCGCGCCCGGCCACAAATGGGTATTTCATATAAATATTTATAAACTTGATTTTGTTATTTCCCTCTAACTACCTGCTAATTCGAAGTTTTCCTAAGCATTGATCATTTGTATACCACTTTTGCAATTTTTGCTAAATCCGTGTAGCACTTGTATCATTATTTGCTTAATAGATAACACCACATCATCTCACTTTTTAATTTTTGGCTAAAATAAACTCAACTTCCTCCTAGGCACTACTATGAATTCAAAGTCATATTACACCTATGAAATAACAGGTTTGATATGCTGAGCCATTTTTTCCTAATGCACATTAACATACTTTCTTAACTATTCAGAAAAAGTTTCCTGTGAGAATCATTAAAAAAAAAATCATCTTGGCCAGGTGCAGTGGCTCACACCTGTAATCCCAGCACTTTGGAAGGCTGAGGTGGGTGGATCACAAGGTCGAGGGATCGAGACCATTCTGGCCAACATGGTGAAACCCCGTCTCTACTAAAAATACAAAAATTAGCTGGGCATGGTGGCACGCGCCTGTGGTCTCAGCTACTTGGGAGGCTGAGGCAGGAGAATCGCTTGAACCCGGGAGGTGGAGGCTGCAGTGAGCCGAGATTGTGCCACTGCACTCCAGCCTAGAAACAGAGCAAGATTCTGTCTCAAAAAAAAAATTCCTCTTGTTTACCACCCTTTGGGAAATGCCCTGTTAATTGTCTTTTATGGGCTGAAGCATGTAATGGTCCAAGGACATACATTCTCTTTCAAGGCATTTCCTGGTGTGGCTTCATGCAGTTCTTTTAAGTATATTGGGATAGGCATAATTATGCCCATTACACAGAGAACTGAGAGCACAGAGGGACTCAGAGGGACTTACCCACGGTCATGGTGAGTCATGGGCAGGTCTGAAAATAGAAACCAGATTGCCTGGCTTCCAGCCACCTCTCACCTACTCGCTCAGATGGGACACCTGACACCTTGCACCTGTTCTGGTGGGTGCTGGGGAAATGTGAAGTGGAGCAATCCAGCTGGCCGTGTCCTCCGTGTGCACCTATGAATCTCCTTTGCCCAATGCTGTGGTTCCCTGACATCTAGGGGTGTTCCCAGAAAGCCAAACTCAGCATGACTAATGGAGACAATAGGAAAAGTGGCTTCCTCCACAACCCTCTAAGAGGGGGAGACATAAAGGTCTTATTTGAGCTGATCAGAGACAGTGGATGTTGTCAACATATATAGTTAAGTGAGAGCAAAGAAAGGGTAGAACAGTATATGAAGCCCACATGCATTTATGTTAAAAAATATATATATACAGGCTGGGCATGGTGGCTTACGCCTGTAATCCTAGCACTTTGGGAGGCTGAGGCAGGTGGATCACCTGAGGTCAGGAGTTCGAGACTAGTCTGGCCAACATGGCAAAACCCTGTCTCCACTAAAAATAAAAATATTAGCCGGGCATGATGGCGTACAACTGTAATCCCAGCTATTGGGAGGCTGAGGCAGGAGAATCGCTTGAACTCAGGAAGCAGAGGTTGCAGTGAGCTGAGCCCGCCCTCCAGACTGGGCGACAGAGAGAGACTCCGTCTAAAAAAATAATAACAACAATACAGGCAGGCTGGCACGGTGGCTCACTCCTGTAATCCCAGCACTTTGGGAGGCTGAGGCAGGAGGATCTTTGAGCCCACAAGTTTGAGGCCAGCTTAGGCAACATAGAGCTATTTGCTTGTGTCTGTGTAGTCCTTCTACCAGGTCACATAAGAAAGTAGTAATACGAGTTGCCCTCAAGAAAGGAACTGGGTGACTGGGGGAACAGGCAGAACAGGAGACATAAAAAAATTATTTACTCCTTTTGCACCTTTTGAATCGTGCAGCATATCAATGTTTAATCTATTTATTCAGTCAGCAAATATTGATTAATCATCCATTGTGTACTCCGCACCGTTCTAGGTCCTGGGCATTTATCAGTGAACAAAACAGGCAATGAATCCCTGCCTTTGTGTAGCTTACATGTCCACAGGAAAGAGGAAAAAAAAATTGAAAAGAGCAATTAAAATTTTAAATGTGGACTGATTGGAATTAGATCCAAAAAATTTGTATAGCAGTGATTAGATTTGCAAAGATTGAACTGTTCCGTAATACTAAGTATGGGCCGAGCTCTGGGAAAAAAAACACATTTATGTGCTGATAGGGTTGAAATTGGTGCAGTCATTTGGACAGCAATCTGGCAGTCCCTACTACATTTAAAATGTGACAACCCATGACTCCACAGTTCCATTTCATGTAGTAAGTGTGCTTTGGTGCATGCACGCACGTGTGCACGGTTTAAGGATGTTGATTGCAACGCCGTAATCCTCTCAAATGGGAAACACCTTCACCACTCATAATGAGAAGGTTGCAGAGGAGTGGATGGGGTGCAAACAGCTGCACCACAGGAACTGTGGAAGCAAAGCAAGGAAGAACAACTGCTGCAGGTTAAGGCAGGACTAGGGCAGTCCGGACGGGTGTGCCTCAGGGTTTCAGGTGAGCTGAGGTGTTGACGTTCTAGACCTCTGGGTGGCTGGGGCACCCCTGTCCCCTACTGCCTGCCCTCCTCTGCCACTGGTCACGTGCTACCTTGTCTCTTTACTGTAGTGTGAATTCTGTGCATACAGTATATGCACGTATATACTCCATGACTCGAAAAAGGCTAGAAAGCACTGGTTTAGAAACACTTTATCATTCATTCCAGCCCTGAAATGTTAAGATTTTATAGCAATGTCACGCTGATGTCAACTCTGAGTTCTCCGGGGTGGGTCACGGAGGTTCACGGTAAGGCAGTATCAAGGTGGTGGCCACACTCCCACACCATGTGGAGATGTCCTCTGGGGTCGCCACCCCACGTGTTGGGTGGTGTCTGGGGGATGTGGCTGTGCACGCTGTTGGGGGCATGTTGGTGGCTGTCCCACGGTTTCATTCCATGATGTGGCAATGGCAGAGTCACCCTCTCATTCTTTGGGGCAGGGAGCACCCTTACATGGTAGTGAGTCATTCCCATCCACACCACAGGCAAGCACAGCCCATCTGGGCATTAAGGACCTGGATGTGGCTAGCACTCCCATTCGAGGACAAACAGGGTAGGGTTTGGGAATTAGGCCCCAGTTAGGGTCTGGTTCTGCCATCTCCTTAAGGAAGGGGCTCCATCCATGACATAAATAGTTTGGTCTCTGAGTCTTTATTTTTAACTTTTAACTTAATTTAATTTTTAAATTAGAGATGGGGTCTTGCTGTATTGTCCAGGCTGGTCTCAAACTCCTGGGCTCAAGCAGTCCCCCCACCTTGACCTCCCAAAGTGCTGGGATTACAAGTGCGAGCCATTGCATGCAGCCATGAGCCTTAATTTTACAATCTGCAAATGGGAAAAGTAGTACCTGTGTCTTCTAGGTTGTTGTCAGGATTCAATAAGATAAGGCGTGGGAAGCAGTTTGCACAGTGCCTGTCACAAAGTAAGCGTTCATAAATGGCAACTATGGTTATTTTTTTTTTAAAGAATTTTTTTTTTTTTTTTGAGACGGAGTCTCGCTCTGTCCCCCGGGCTGGAGTGCAGTGGCCGGTTCTCAGCTCACTGCAAGCTCTGCCTCCCGGGTTTATGCCATTCTCCTGCCTCAGCCTCCGAGTAGCTGGGACTACAGGCGCCCGCCACCTCGCCCCGCTAGTTTTTTGTATTTTTTTAGTAGAGACGGGGTTTCACCGTGTTAGCCAGGATGGTCTCGATCTCCTGACCTCGTGATCCACCCGTCTCGGCCTCCCAAAGTGCTGGGATTACAGGCTTGAGCCACCGCGCCCGGCCATCTATTGTTATTTTTAAAAATTATTATTCTTGTTATTAACATTTCATGGAAGGTGTAGAATTATTCAAAATGGCCCTGGGTGTTTACCATGGGTGGTTGGAGCTGTCATTCACGGAGAAATGTCCAAGCAGAGAAGAGGTCTCCAGGCTCTGCTTCTCGTGAGACTGCGTCACTCCCTGGCTGCGAAATCCCACACTCCCCAAGGTCTCTAGTTGTCCCAGATTTCCCAATGGCTGGCAGCTGGCTTTCCCAGACAGCAACTGCAAACAGCTGCACCCAAACCCAGCCTGCCTGGCCCTGGTGGCCATCTATGCTTCAGTAATAAGGCCACTTTCTTTCTTTTTCTTTTTTTATTTTGAGACCAAATCTCACTCTGTTGCCCAGGCTGGAGTGCAATGGGGCAATCTCGGCTCACTGCAACCTCTGCCCCCCAGGTTCAAGTGATTCTCCTGCCTCGACCTCCCGAGTAGCTGGGATTACAGGCACCTGCTGCCACGTCCGGTTGTTTTTGTATTTTTAGTAGAGACAGGGTTTCGCCATTTTGGCCAGGCTGGTCTTGAACTCCTGACCTCATAATCCACTGCCTCGGCCTCCCAAAGTGCTGAGATTACAGGCATGAGCCACCGCACCCAGCCAACAAGGTCACTTCCTACACTTGGCTCCTATGAAGGAAGACCCGTGAGACTGAGGTCACCCCACTAAGATAGAATCCTCACCATGTCAGCAGGTGCCCTGGCCCTGGCAATGCCTATCTGTGGGATTACAGGGAGCCTAGGAGACAAAAAACATCTCTGCCAGGCATGGTGGCTCATGCCTGTAATCCTAGCACCATGGGAAGCCGAAGCAGGAGGATCACTTGAGCTTAGGAATTCGAGATCAGCTCGGCAACATAGTGAGATCCTGTCTCTACAAAAAACAAAAAATGAGGCCAGGTGCTGTGCTTCACTCCTGTAATTCCAGCACTTTGGGAGGCCAAGGCGGGTGGATTACCTGAGGTCAGGAGTTCAAGACCAGCCTGATCAACATGGTGAAACCTTGTCTCGACTAAATATATGAAAAACTAGCTGGGCATGGTGGTGGGCACCTGTAATCCCAGCTACTCGAGAGGTTGAGGCAGGAGAATTGCTTGATCTCGGGAGGCAGAGGTTGCAGTGAGTCGAGATCATGCCACTGCACTCCAGCCTGGGCAAGAGAGTGAAACTCCATATTAAAAAAAAAAAAAAAAAAAAAGAGCTGGGCATGGTGGCATGTGCCTGTGGTCCCAGCTGCTCAGGAGGCTGAACTGGGAGGATCATTTGAGCCCAAGAGATTGAGGCTGCAGTGAGCTGTGATTGCACCACTGCAATCTAGCCTGGGCAATAGAACAGGAATTTCTGTTTTAGTTGTCTCTAAAAACAACCCAAAAAAACGAAAAGACGAGAGATCCCATTCCTCAGAGCTCAGCACACCTTATCACAAACAAACAAAAACCCACCCCCACACAAAACATCTCTGTGTTGCTGACTTTGGCCTTGTGGGTTTCCTTATAATGCCCTGTCCTTAGCTCACACTTCATGGGGGTGTAAATTCATCCCACCCCTTTACATGGCCAGTGTTGATCCTACAAAGAGGCCCGTGTTGAGGCAGAACTCAGACCTGGAATAGATGCCCCTCCTCCTGTGCTAATTCTGAGCTATCATGGTGCTGTGGTCTGAATGAATGTGTTCCCCCACCAAATTCTTATTTTAAAAATAGTTCATATGTTGAAACGAGGCTGGCTTTAGGAGATGTTGAGTCATGAATCATGAGTGGGATTAGTGCACTTATAAAAGTGACCAGGAGGCTGGGCGTGGTGGCTCATGCCTGTAATCCCAGCACTTTGGGAGGCCAAGGCAGGTGGATCACCTGAAGTCGAGAGTTTGAGACCAGCCTGGCCAACATGACAAATCTACTAAAAAAATACAAAAATTAGCTGGGCATGGTGGTGGGTACCTGTAATGGCAGCTATTTGGGAGGCTGAAGCAGGAGAATCACTTGAACCCAGGAGGCGGAGGTTGCAGCAAGTAGAGATTGGACCACTACACTCCAGCCTGGATGACAAAGTGAGACTCTGTCTCAAAAAAAAAAAAAAAAAAAAAGTGATCAGGAAAACCTCCTTGGCCCCTTCCATCGTGTGAAGACACAGCAAGAAGGTGCCATCTATGACCCAGCAAGTTGGCCCTCACCAGACACTGAATCTGCCACTGCCTTGATTTTGGACTTCCCAGCCTCCAGAACCATGAAAAATAAACATCTGTTGTTTATCACCCACTCAGTTTATGATACTTTGTTATAGCAGCCTGGATGGACTAAGATAGTGGTGTGGGTTTCCTGTAAAAGGCTGGTTGCAACAAGCTGAGGGGCAGGAGGACCCCACCCTGTGTGCACTCCTCCCTGTACCTTATTTTTTTTTTTTTTTAATCTCAGGACATCCTGCAGATGACTCAGGTGCCAGCACCTTTTCTTCATCCCCAAGCAAAGAGAAACCATTTCTCCCGAAGAGAAACCTTGAACTTTGTCATCTGGGCTGTTGGGAAAGACGGGAGTGATTTAGGCCGAAATTGCTGCTGCTAAACACCACCCAGGAGGGCTGAGAAAGAAGGGAGTGATTCTGACAGGAGCCAGTGGGGAGGGTAAGTTGTATGGGCCAGAGATCTGCCACCCTCTTCCCAGCCCTGCCCTCCTGTGGGCTCAACGCAGCCCTGCTGTGCCCATCTGGCTGGTTCTGAAATGGAAGATGAATCATGGCAAGTATCAGATAAGAGCTCAGACGAAAGCTGCTGGCTGGCGATAAAGAACCCTGGCCACACCTTTCAGGCAGCATGTGCCAGGGTCCTTGGAAAACCTTGTCTGGTGTCCAGATGTGAAGCCATAACCCAGGTTCTCTCCATCTCCTGCAGCTAGCTCCAGGGAAGCCTCGACTGCCCTTAACAGATCTCGGCTGGGCATGGTGGCTCATGCCTGTAATCCCAGCACTTCTGGAGGCTGCAGCGGGAGGATCACTTGAGTCCAGGAATTAAAAACTGGGCAACATAGCAAGACCCCATCTCTAGAAAAAATTTACAAATTAGCCAGGTGTGGTGGTGCATGACTGTAGTCCCAACTGTTCAGGAGGCTAAGGAGGGAGGATCACTTGAGCCCAGGAATTGGAGGCTGCAGTGAACTGTGATCGTGCCACTGCACTCCAGCCTGGGCACCAGAGCAGGACCCTGTCTCTAAAAACAACCCAAAAAACAAAAAGACAAGAGATCCCATTCCTCAGAGCTCAGCACAGCACACATCCCTGCCCCTCAGGCATTGCACAGAGAGCAGGCTGCAGGATCTGAAAGTGAGGCACTGGGGAAAATGCCCCTCAGAATCCTGCCTGGCCTCTTCTCCTGTTCCTTCCAAGGCTCTCATCTCTCTCAGCCTGCGTTTGGCAACCCCGACACCACGCATGGACCAATGCTCTGAGCAGAACCGCTATAGCCTCAGAACAACTGCTTGTGCCTGCTTTTCTTCCTAACCATCAAGGGACCAAGGGGATTGTTCAGGTTGGGCCCATCCAGGTTGGAGGATGCTGGATAAGAGCTGAAGTCCAGCCTGTGCTCAACCTGCCGAGTCGGGGTCCCCGGGAACTACAGACACACAAAGAAGTAACTTTTCCTAAGGCCCTCAAAGGCGACACATGGGTTGCTGCAAAATATGGGCTTCTGCCTGGAGCCACAGTCAACAATGTTTGGCTGAGCTGGGCTATATTTTCTTTTCTCTATTTCGCGCTCTTTTTTTTTTTTTTTTGAGACGGGGTCTCACTGTGTCACACAGGCTGGAGTGCAGTGGTGCAATCGCAAGTTACTGCAGCCTCCAACTCCCTGGGTTCAAGTGATTCTTCTGCCTCAGTCTCCCATGTAGCTGAGACCACAGGCACATGACACCATGCCCAACTAATTTTTAAAATATTTTGTAGAGACAGAGTCTCACCATGTTGCCCAGGCTGGTATATTTGCAAAAGAAGAAAGTCTCCTATCGCTTGGTTAGAATGTAAGTGTGCATGACGCCCTGTATGGAAAAAAGATGCCATAAAGATACAGTTTGAAGGAAAGGCTTTACCATGATTCCCCTTACTGGGGAGTTGGTCAGGGCTTGGTTGCTGGAGCCAGGCTTTGGGTGTGCTCAGCAGTGCCATGCAACCTTGAACAAGCTACATGGTATCTCTGTGTCTCTGTCTCCTCATTTGCATAGAGAGGACAGTATGACACCTACCTCCCAGGGTGCTTAAAACAATGTGTAGTTCGTAGCATTATGGGTGCATCAGCTCTTATTAACTGTGGTTCGCTTCATTATGCAAGTAGAAAAATTACTGTCTTCTAAATACAGAAGGAAAACTGTAGCATTTAAAATAAACAGGCTGGATACAGTGGTTCCGAACTGTAATCCCAGCACTTTGGGAGGCCGAGGTGGGAGGATTGCTCGGGCCCATGAGTTTGAGACCAGCCTGGGCAACACGGTGAAACAAAAAATACAAAAATTAGCCAGGTTTGATGGCACACACCTGTAGTCCCAGCTACTCAGGAGGCTGAGGTGAGAGGATCCCTTGAGCCCAAACCAGTGAGGTTGCAGTAAGCCATGATTGCACCACTGCATTCCAGCCCGGGTGACAGAGCGAGACCCTGTCACTGGTAATTATAATGATAATAATAAACAAGCTAGGCATGGTGGCTCACGCCTGTGATCCCAGCACTTTGGGAGGCCACGGTCGGAAGATCACTTGAGCCCAGGAGTTCAAGACCAGCCTGGGCAAGACAGTGTGACCATCTCTCTACAAAAAAAATCTTAAAAAATGAACTGGGTATGGTGGTGCATGCCTGTAGTCTCAACTACTCAGGAGGCTGAGGTGGGAGGATCACTTGAGTCCAGGAGTTCAAGGCTGCAGTGAGCCATGATCATGCCACTGCCCTCTAGCCTGGGTGACAGAGCGAGACCCTATCTCAAAAAACAAACAAAAACTCACTTCAAAAATAAATGCTCAGGGTATAGCATGGGTGGCAAAACCCTGCCCGCGATTCAGAGGCATTTAACCAAATTGCTGAAGGACAGGACTTCCATGTTTGAAACTGACCTGACCCACTTCCGGATTTTAGGAACTCAGTGTTGCATTTGTGCTGAACTGCCTGTTTCCAGTACCTCCTGGGTTCTTGAGTCCAGCTCATGCTTGTTAAGAAGCTCTGAGAAGCTGTCTCTGAAAACAGAGGCCTCTTGTAGCAAAGGCAGACCAAGGATTGGAGCGAAAGATTGCTGGCTGTCTTTCTATTCTCAGAGACTAAGTACTTAATGCACAAAGGCTGACTTTGAGATGTACAAGGATGGACTTTATGCCCATCATGATCTGGGCTGTCCTAGGGAACCAATTATACTATCATTTACTTAATATTTTTCTTTAAGTTGACTCACTCTTGTTTTTTACTTAAATACCTAGTTTAGTCTTGTCCTAAGCAAGAATGTCCACAAAATCACAGGTTGGATGCTACTAATTATATATGTTTTCTAATACCCCTCAACATAAATAATTACTAATGAGATGAAAAGCAATTGTCTGTGCACTATCTAAAAGCCATCTGCACGTGCCACTCTGCATGGGGTGACAGATTCAGCAAAGATCCTTTCTTGTCTTGTAAACTCACCAGATTAGATAAAACACCTTCCCACTTGTGACTCAAAGATATCTGGCCCTACTGACCCCTCGGCCCCAGCTGCCATGCCTGGCGGCTTCCTTACAAGACTCGTTCTGTGGGTTTCTCCACTGCTGGCTCTAAGATGATATAGGCCTCCATCCCAGCAGCCTGACACATGTCTTGCTAACCGATCTGGAAGACTCCAAACTCTAAGAAGATGTGGTCATAGCTGCGAGGAAAACCTTCCTGTTTTTTCTTTTCTTTGTGCATGTTCTTTTCAAAGAAAAACAAGTATGTATCTGGCCTTTGGAGGACTCATCTTGTCATGAGGCCAGAGGGGCTCCTGGTTTGTCATTTTCTTGTTCACCGGCTGGCCAAGCACCACATTTTGATTTGAGAGGTGACCACATTTTGTGATGGCTAAATCCTCTCTGCCTGGCTTCTCTGTATGGATACAGACACACATGGCAAGGAACCGTAAACATACAAGAGCAAAAGCGTTCCACAGACTACGATACAGGCACACAATGAGGTATTGGGGAGCCATTAAGAAAAATGGTTAGTTATTATTATTATTCTTATTATCATTTTTGAAAGGGAGTCTCGCTCTGCCTCCTAGGCTGGAGTGCAATGGCGCAATCTTGGCTCACTGCAACCTCTGCCTCTTGGGTTCAAGTGATTCTCTCTGCTTCAGCCTCCTGAGTAGCTAGGATTATAGGTGTGTACCACCATGCCCAGCTAATTTTTGTATTCTTAGTAGAGATGGAGGTTTCACCATGTTGGCCAGGCTGGTCTTGAACTCCTGACCTCAGGTGATCCGCCTGCCTTGGCCTCCCAAAGTGCTGGGATTACAGGCATGAGCCACCTTTCCCAGCCAATTATTTTTGTTTTTTTAAAAAGACTATGTTAGGCCAGGCATGGTGGCTCCTGTCTGTAATCTCAGCACTTTGAGAGGTCAAGGTGGCAGGATTGCTTGAGGCCAGGAGTTTGAGACCATCCAGGGCAATATAGCGAGATCCCATCTGTACAAAAAATAAAAACATTAGCTGAGCATAGTGATGCATGCCTGTAGTCCCAGCTTCTTGGAAGGCTGAGGCAGGAAGATTGCTTGAGTCTGGGAGTTTGAGGCTGCAGTAAGCTATGACTGCACCACTGTACTCCAGCCTGGGCAATAGCAACAAAATAACATAATAATCACTGGAGACTTTGGAGAGTAGGAGAGGGGTTAGGAAGGAGGAATTACCTAATGGGTATGCTGTACACTATTGGGGTGACGGTTACACCGAAAACCCAGACGTCACCACTAGGCAGTATATCCATATAGTGAAACTGCATTTGTTCCCCATAAATTTGTAAAAATAAAAAATAATGACTGGGTGTGGTGGCTCACACCTGTAATCCTAGCACTTTGGGAGGCCGAGGCGGGTGGATCACTTGAGGCCAGGAGTTTGAAACCAGGCTGGCCAACATGATGAAACCCTGTCTCTACTAAAAATACAAAAAAATTAGCTGGGCGTGGTGGCACACACCTATAATCCCAGCTACTCGGGAGGCTGAGGCAGGAAAATTGCCTGAACCTGGGAGGCGGAGGTTGCAGTGAGCCGAGATCACGCCACGGCACTCCAGCATGAGTGAGAGTGAGACTCTGTCTCAAAACAAACAAAGAAACAAAACAAAAAACAAAACAACCATGTGGGTTTATATGCATCTATGTGCATAGGAAAAATAATACAGATGGCATTAACCAGAGGTTTATAATGATTATCTCTGGGTAGCAGGATCTTGAGTTATTTTTAAAAAATTATTTTTAGTTTATCTGTGCTTTGGAACTTTCCTACAATGAACATATATTGCTTGCATCATAAAAATAATAAATGAGCAGATAATTTTTAATAGCAAAATGGAAAAAAGGTTATAATAGAATGCTGTGTGAAAAGACCAAGATTCTAAGTATATGAAAAAATCAATAGTTAGGCAAAGATTATTGTAGGGAAGCAGGAAATACAGACTTAAAAAAAAAGGTTAAGCTTCCAGGAAATTTTTTGTTTTGTTTATTTAAGAGACAAGGTCTCACTCTGTTGCCCTGGCTGGAGTGCAGTGGTGCGATGATAGCTCACTGTGACCTCAAACCCCCTGGCTCAAGAAATCTTCCCACTTCAGTCTCCCGAGTAGCTAAGTAGCTGAGACTACAGGTGTGTGGCATTTATTTATTTATTTATTTATTTGAGACAGGGTCTCACTATGTTGCCCAGGCTGGTCTCAAACTCATGGTCTAAAGAAATCCTTCCGCCTCGACCTCTTAAAGTGTTGAGATTACAGGTGTGAGCCTCCATGTCCAGCCTCCTTCCTTGAATTTAGGTACAACCCTGGTATAAGGATCTGGGGAGATGCTGGATGGGTTGGAATTAAGTTTCTACTATTTGGCAGAACAGGGGTTTGTATAAGAAGTTAAGATCAGATGCACACTTTACTTGCATTTTGATATTTGTACCTGTTTTCCAAAATTGTGTTATTTTTATAGTTCAAAAAAGAATTCAAAAACGAGGCTGGGCACGGTGGCTCATACCTATAATCCCAGCACTTTGGGAGGCTGAGGTGAGTGGATCACTTGAGGTCAGGAGTTTGAGACCAGCCTGGTCAACATGGTGAAATCCCGTCTCTACTAAAAATGCAAAAATTAGCCGGGCATGGTGGTGCAGGAAGGTAATCCCAGCAAGTTGGGAGACTGAGGCAGGAGAATTGCTTGAACCTGGGAGGCGGAGGTTGCAATGAACTGAGATTGCACCCCTGTACTCCAGCCAGGGTGACAAAGTGAGACTCCAGTCTCAAAAAAAGAAAAAGAGAAAAATTCATAAAAGTCACCAAAATGGACAGTGTTCAATCAACTAGAAAAATCTGCCTTAGGTCTCTAGTAGCCTGAAAACTCTTTTCATAATTTCTGGACCTGTTCTGCTGGGGACGGAGTGAACCAAAGAGGGATTTCAGAGGAGGTGGCTGCAACAGAGCTTGCATTTCCTGGATGGCTCCTTTCTCCCATACCCTTGTTGACAGAGTCTTATTGCTGTGTTTGCTTTCCTTATTGCCAGAGCACTCAGCTGCACCAGGCTTTATCCTGTACACTTAAAATTACACGGGAAAACACCCCGCCCACCAGGCCCCATGCCAGGAGCCATGTCATTGTGTCCCAATGGACACAGAGGACTGGGGGTGGGGGGTGCCAACAGTGAGCACCTAAGCCCATGGTCCTTCCCTTCCCCAGTAATGGAAGTGGCCACTTGCCCAGGATGGGTGGTGTGTGTTGACAGCCAGCAGGGAAGAGTGTGGTCAGTTTCATCTGCTCCCTCCCTGCCAATGCTGGAGGCAACTTGGAGAGGGTAGTTTCTGCCAAAGCTTGGAAGATGCCAGGGGTGTGTGTGTGGGGTGGGGTGGGAGGGGTAGGGGTGGAGAAGGGAGGCGGTTATTCCACTGGGAATAAAATGTGGTGTCCCAGAATAGAGTCAGAAAAATAAGGTCAACATGATAACGTTTGGAGGCTCATGTAGGAGGATAAGCTATAGTTTCTCTTTCTCTGTTTCACTTTGGGAAACAGGAGTGATCCTATTATTATTAAAAATGTACCAGGGGCCAGTGGCTCAGGCCTGTAATTCCAGCACTTTGAGAGGCCGATGTGGGAGGATTGCTTGAAGCCAGGAGTTCCAGATCAGCCTGGGCAATATAGTGATACCACTGTGTATAAAAACAACAACAACAAAAACAAAGAAATTAGCTGGGTGAAGTGGTGCATGCCTGTGGTCCCAGCTACTTGGGAGGCTGAGGCGAGGGGTTTGCTGGAGCCCAGGAGTTCCAGGCTGCAGTGATCTATTGATCTATGATTTTATCACTGCACTCCACCCTGGACAACACAACGAGACCCTGTCTCCAAAAAAAAAAAAAAAAAAAAAAAAAAAAAAAGTGAGTTTTTGAGTTAGATAGACTTGAGTGGCATCTTCTTCCCATCTCTTACTGGCTGGGTGGCTGGGTGGCTGGGTGATCTTGGCAAAATTGCATCACCTCTCTGAGCCTCAGTTGTCTCATTTGCAAATGAGGCCAGCAATAGTACCTCCTTCCTTGGGTTTTTGTTTTGTTTTCAGTGAGGGTTAAAATGCATATAAAGCTCTTGGCATGGTGTTGAATGAAGGTTGGCTACCGTAATTCATTAGGGAAAAAGAAGGATGAAATGTGTAGGTGGTTGCTGAGTTTAGATACTTAATTGCAAGGCTGCCTTAGAAAGGACTGGTGCTGGAAGGGGAATTTCCCAGGTTGGTAAAAGAAAGATTCAGTCTTTGGCCTGCACTTCCTTGAGGCTTAGCTCTCTATGTCACGCTCCTGTCAGAAACTTTCAAGGGCTATTGGTGTCTATAGAATAAAGGCCCCTCAACCCTTAGCTGGCTTCCAAGACACCTTGCAACCTGGTCCCAGCCTAGATGTCTCCTTTAATTCCTTGCACTTTGCTTTACAATGGGGTAGTGGTTAAGAAGTTGGGTTCGAACCCCAGCTTGGTCACTTACTGTGTGACCTTGTGGAATTTACTCACCCTCTCTGTGCCCTGGTTTCCCCATCTGTAAAATGAGGGGAAAATAGTACTGACTTCATTGGGTTGATGTGAAGATTAAATCGTAAATATGAAGCACCTAGCACAGTGTCTGACATAGAGAGAGGTCAGTGCCTATGAGAGGCTTCTCAATTGCATCCCGTACCCATGCAACCACACACTGGAGCCCATGGGTACCCTGGGAATTCCCACCACCATACTTTCACTCACGCTGTTACTCAGTCCTGGAGTGCAAAACCTTTACCTCTACCCACATATCCTCTACGTTTTTCCAGGCTCAGCTCCAGTGCCACCTCCTTCAAGAAGTCCTCTGTGAAGGGAGGTCATCCTCCCTCCTCCGTAGCCCCAGTTTTTTTTTTTTTTTTAATTGAGATGGAGTTTCACTCTTGTCACCCAGGCTGGAGTGCAGTGCCATGATCTCAGCTCACTGCAACCTCTGCCTCCCAGATTCAAGCGGTTCTCCTGTCTCAGCCTCCTGAGTAGCTGGGATTACAGGCATGAGCCTGGACAAAGCCCAGCTAATTTTTTTTTTTTTTTGTACTTTTAGTAGAGATGGGATTTCACCATGTTGGCCAGGCTGGTCTCGAACCCCTGACCTCAGGTGATCTGCCCACCTCAGCCTTCCAAAGTGCTGGGATTACAGATTATAGGCATGAGCCACCGTGCCCAGCCCCCAGAATGTTTTCTGAGGACCAATAATGTGGATGGAGTTAAGACCACTGAACTGTACACTTAAAAATGATCACAGTGTAAATTTTGTTATACACATGTATTTTCCACAATTAAATATTTTAAAAGACATATTGAATATTTAAAAACTCACAAATAATTTTTAATATTAACTATATGTTGAAGTAATATTTTGGATATACGGGTTCAATGAAATATATTAATAAAATTTGATCTGTTTATTTTTACTTTTTAAAATGTGGCTATGACAATTTTACATTGCTGGGCTGGGCACAGTGGCTTACGCCTGTAATCCCAGCACTTTGGGAGGCCCAGGCAGGAGGATCACTTGAGGTCAGGAATTCAAGATTAGTCTGGGCAACATAGCAAGACCCTGTCCCTACAAAACATACAAATTAAAAAAAAAAAATTAACTAAGCATGGTGGCATGCACCTGCAGTCCCAGCTACTCGGGAGGTGGAAGGATCGCTAGAGCCCGGGAGGTCGAGGCTGCAGTGGCCCATGATCATGTCACTGCACTGTAGCCTAGGTGATACGATAGCGTGAGACCTTGACTCAGAAGAGGAAATAAAAAAAATTTTCAATTGCTTACGCCATTCCGATCTGTGGCTTGTGTTGTATGTATATTGGATAGTGCTGACCCAGATCAATGGCTGGCACACTGTAGGCACTTAGATGTGGGTTTACTATGGGAATGAATACAGTTTTGCAGCCAAATAGGTGCTTTTCAGGCATAAAACAAACAAAAACTGTTGTATCTGGAAGGCTCCAAGGGAATGGGAGAGAGTCTGTGTCGGGGCAGTTTACATAACTAAATCATCATGATTAATATCAAGCGATTCTCTTGCTTCGGCCTCCCAAAGCGCTGGGATTACAAGTGTGAGGCACTGCGTCTGGCCAGGATCTATTATTATGCTGATGATAGCAGCCACCGTCCGCAGAGTACCTAATGTGCCAGGAACTGTCACAGCACTTTCAGCCATCATCTCATTTAATCCCTGAGTCAACACTCCGGGGGATCATTGGCTCTACAGCATGGACAGCAGCCCAAGGTCACCCCGCTAGACAGCGGAGAGCAGGGGTTTGCCTGAGGGCCGGTCCAGGCCTCCTAATACCCCTGCCTTTCCCAGGGTCCAGGCTCTGTGTGCTGTCTTGTCCTATGGGACTTGATGGCCCTGCCTGGGATGGACAGCAGACACCAGCCCTGCTCACATCCCCACCCACAGGCAGGGTCTTCAGAGGAACAGGGAGCCCCAGTGAGGGGCAAGACGATGCTGTTGAGAATCCAGGAAAAAGGCCGGGCACCATGGCTTGTGCCTGTAATCACAGCATTTTGGGAGGCTGAGGCAGGTGGATCATTGAGGGTAAGAGTTCGAGACCAGCCTGGCCAACACAGCAAAACCCCGTCTCCAGGAAAAATTCAAAAATTAGCTGGGCATGGTGGCACATGCCTGTAGTCCCAGCTACACAGGAGGCTGAGGCAGGAGAATAATCGCTTGAACCTGGGAGGCGGAGGTTGCAGTGAGCTGAGCTTACACCACTGCACTCCAGTCTGGGCGACAGAGTGAGACTCTTGTCTCAAAAAAATAAAATAAAATAAAGTCCAGGAAGAGAATTCAGGAATTCCTACTCTCTGATCTCCTTAAGCTCACTCATCCAGATCTGGCCACCAGCACTCTCAAGTTCAAGGACTCCGGGAAACCGGCTGGGACTTAGGTGGTCATTCTTGTTCAAGGCAGTTGAGGCGATGGCTCTGGGCCCAGCCTGACCCAAGAGAGGGCCCTGCCCTTGTCCCTGAAGCTGCAGCAGCCACAGCTCTCTGCGGGGGTGTGGCCTTCCCCTCCCATCCCTGGGGCTCCAGGCCTGAAGCTGAAGGCCGGGGCCTACCCAAGACCTCATACCTGGAGCTCAAGTTCATTTGTGTAGAGGCCCACGGTGGTATCTAATGTGAGAGCTCCTCAGAGGGGGCCTCGGCTGTAAACTGCATGGATCAGAACCCCCTGGAATGGGGAAGAGGTTTGCAACACACAGACGAGAACTTCCGCTATCTCCCAATTCCAATCATGTCTGTAAGTCGTGGGTTGAACTTAAGGAAACTGCTTGAGTCTGGTCAGAGACAGTTGACTGAGGAAGCCAATTGAGACCTAATTCCCTTGGTGAGAACTGGTTGTCAAGGAGTCTGGCCTCAGAGAGAGTAAAAATCACACCTTCTGTGGACTGCGGGGCTCCCCCACCCTAGGGGAGAGTCAGTGCAGAGCTGAGAGCAGGGGTTCTCCAAGTCTGGTCCCCAGACTGGCTGAAACAGCATCACCTGAGAGCTTGTTAGAAAGGCAGATCCTCAGTCTCCCCCTGAGGCCTCTGGGTTTTAACTAGCAATCTGGGTTTTAACAGCCTTCCAGGAGGCTCTGGCCATGCTCAAGTTTGAGAACCTCTGGCCCACCACCTTACTCTTCCAAGTAGGGCACCAGAACCAGCAGCACTGGCATCATCAGCTTGTTAGAGACACAAAAGCTGGGGCCCACTTGACCTACTGAATCAGGATCCGCATTTTAACAAGACCCCTAGCGACTCGTGTAAATGCATGTTAACATTTGAGACGTGGCCAGGCAAGGGGGCTCACACCTATACTCTGAGCACTTTGGGAGGCTGAGGTGGGAGGATCACTTGCACCCAGGAATTTGAGACCCCTGTCACTACAAAAAAATACAAAAAGTAGTTGGGTGTGGTGGTGTGTGCCTGTAATCCCAGCTACTCGAGAGGCTGAGGCAGGAGAATCGTCTGAACCCAGGAGGCGGAGGTTGCAGTGAGTTAAGGTTGCGCCATTGCACTCCAGCCTGGGCGACAGAGCAACACCCTGTCTCAAAAAAAATAAAAAATAAAATGTTTCCTAGATAATTGGATAATACGTGCAGCGAGTTTGGGAGCCACAAAGCTAGAGCAAAAGTCAGCAAACTTTTTCGGGAAAGGGCCAGGCAGCAGTATCTTAGGCTTTGTGTGCCATACAGTCTACGTCGTGGCCACTCAGTGCTGCCATCATAGTGCAAAAGCAGCCATAGATAACATGTAAATGACTGGGCGTGGCTATATTTCAACCACACTTCACTTATGAACACTGAATTTTGAATTTCATTTGATTTGCATGTGTCATGAAATGTGATTTTTTTTTTCAACCATGTAAACCTTTTTTTTTTTTTTTTTTTTTGAGACGGAGTCTTGCTCTGTCACCCAGGCTGGAGTGCAGTGGCGCGATCTCGGCTCACTGCAAGCTCCGCCTCCCGGGTTTACGCCATTCTCCTGCCTCAGCCTCCCGAGTAGCTGGGACTACAGGCGCCCGCCACCTTGCCCAGCTAGTTTTTTGTATTTTTAGTAGAGACAGGGTTTCACCATGTTAGCCAGGATGGTCTCAATCTCCTGACCGCGTGATTCACCTGCCTTGGCCTCCCAAAGTGCTGGGATTATAGGCTTGAGCCACCGCGCCCGGCCCCATGTAAACCATTCTTAACTTACAAGCTGCACAAAAAACAACTGGTGGACCAAACATTGGCCTTTGGGCCATAGTATGCCGACCCCTAGGTTGGAGGAATTAATTGAGGGCAAAGAAGCCCAGACTGGGCTGGGCGCAGTGGCTCACACCTGTAATCCCAGCGCTTTGGAAGGCCGAGGCAGGTGGATCACGAGGTCAGGAGATTGAGACTGAGACCATCCTGGCTAACATGGTGAAACCCTGTCTCTACTAAAAATACAAAAAATTAGCCAGGTGTGGTAGCACGTGCCTGTAGTCCCAGCTACTCAGGAGGCTGAGGCAGGATAATTGCTTGAATCCAGGAGGCGGAGGTTGCAGTGAGCCGAAATCGCGCCACTGCACTCCAGCCTGGGTGACAGAATGAGACTCTGTCTCAAAGCAAAACAGAACAAAACAAAAAACCAGATTGCAGGCCTCCTCCTCCTTTCCTGGTGTTTGCACACAGAATCGCCCCTGCACAATCTCAGAAATCTTAGTAGCACTTGATTATGAAAAAGCTATGTTGACAAGGCCCAATCAAGAACCAACTTGATCTGGCCCTAGACCAAAGACTTCAGGTTGGGCCTCAAATCCTCCATCATGCTGGCAGGATTTCAGGGAGCTGCCTTCCTATGGTTGACTCTGTGCCCCACCTTTCTGGCTGGCAATTTCATTGGCCCTTAGTGGTCATTTACTGTGCAGCAGGCACTGTGCTTAACTTTACTCACATTATCTCATTTCCTTCTTACAGCCACTCCGCAAGACAGGGAAAGCTAGAATACACTCATGCATATTATTATAGTCTTTATTTTTATTTTTTCATTCTTTAGACGAAGTCTCGCTCTGTCACCCCGACTGGAGTGCCTTGGTGCAATCTAGGCTCACTGCAACCTCTGCCTCCCGGGTTCAAGCAATTCTCCTGTCTCAGCCTCCTGAGTAGCTGAGATTACAGGCACCCGCAACCATGTCTGGCCAATTTTTGTATTTTTAGTAGAGACGGGTTTCACTATGTTGGCCAGGCTGGTCTCAAACTCCTGACCTCAGGTGATCTGCCAGCCTCGGCCTCCCAAAGTGCTGGGATTACAGGCATGAGCCACTGCGCCTGGCCGCATATTATTATATACCTGTTTTTTAGACGAGCACAGAGCGAAAGCACAGAGAGGTCAGGTGATTTGCCCAAATCACACAGTGAGAGTAAGTAGCAGAGCAAAATTGAAACTGTGTCTGTTTGCTCCAGAGCCTGTTCTCATAACCACTTCACTATATTGCCTCCTGATAATCTGTATTAAGGACAATCGATAATCCACCACCATTACCAGTCACCACAACGCCCAGACACAGTCTTCTCCAGAACAAGCCTTGGGCAGCAAACCTGGGCCGTTTGCATCTTGATTGGCATTTACACTCAACCTTTCTCTACCTTGAGTTGCAGCTGGAGCTGAGGCACTCAAGACAGTTCTGCACCTTCTGCAGGAAGAAGGAGGCTGGCAGGGCAGTCCTGTATGGTTGTGCAGGCTGTGCACTATACAACTCCAAGGAGCATCCTTCATCCTGTATGTAGTCTGTGTGATTGACAATGACATCCCTGGAGTTGGCAGCGCATATACCCCGCCGGCATTTGTGGCAGCCCTAGAGGCTGGAGGCAAGACACTCAGGATTCTCTGGCATCCTATTGACTTTTGGTGCCCACCTTTATTGCTATTTGGAAGCAAATCATCAAAAAGGGAGATGAGCCCACAAATAAATGCCATCATGCGTGGTGGAGGTGTGTGCTGGCAGCTCTGGGGAACACTTTGAGACAGGAGCAGGAAGGAGTTTTCCCTGCGAGCGCCTCCATGCAGCCTGGAAAAGGAGCCTGCCCCCGATCTCTCTCCGACGGGATCTACTGCAGCATCAGCTCTGAACTCTCGACCCTGTTCCACACAAAAGCTCCCCTCCCACCCCTCCACACCCTGGCTCCTTGAGAAGAAGAAAAGGCCCTTGGGTGATCTCTCCAGTCATGTCCCCACACTGGCTCTCCAGTGCCCATTCTCACGCTGGGCAACACCTACTTCTTGCAATCCAGAGATTGAGCTGCTGGGAACTACCAACCAGATGCTCTGAGCAATTCCCTTAACTGCTGCCCCCTTTGCAGTGTTTATTTTTTCCTTTTGTGATTTCAGCCAGGCCCTGTGTCAGGGCCTCACAGGCATTAGCTCATGTATCTCTCACCACAGCCCTGTGAGGAGGAACTGTGATCATCACCATTTTACAGACAAGGTGGCTGAGGTTCAGAGAGGTTAGGTCAATTGCCTGAAGTCACACAGGTCAAAAGCGGCAGAGCTAGAAATCAAATTTAGGTCTTTCAGGCTTTAGAGCCCAAATTCTTTGCCAACTTTCTAGGAGACAACACGTCATCATGTCCTTAGGGTCTGTTACCCCATCTGTGGGCTGGGTCTTGGGTCTGGGAAGCCATGTGGGTGACCATAATGTTGCTGCTTGTGGTGATGGTGAGAATGGTGATGGTGATAGTGATAATGGAGGTGATGGTGAGGGTGATGGTGGTCATGATGCTGATGATGGT
>NC_045450.1:21620943-21665052 GCF_002776525.5 Piliocolobus tephrosceles | reverse complement strand
GGGGATGATGGTGGTGATGATGATGGTGGTGGTGATGGTGAGGATGGTGATGGTGATGGTAATGAAGGGGATGGTGATGATGGTGACCATGATGATGGTGGTAATGGTGACCATGATGATGGTGATGGTAAGGATGTACCTACTTGATACAGTTGTTGTGTGCAGATTAAATGAGAGGTTCAGGCAAAACATTGCTCCCTATGCCTGTACTTTGTTTGTGTAAGAGACAGAGTCTCACTCTGTCACCAAGGCTGGAGTGCAGTGGCACAATCATGGCTTACTGCAGCCTTGAATTCCTGTGCTCAAGTGATCCTCCCACCTCAGCCTCCCAAGTAGCTGAGATTATAGGTGCCACCACATGTGGCTAATTTTTTAAAAAAAATTTTATACAGACAGAGTCTCACTATGTTGCCCAGGCAGGCTGGTCTCAAACTCCTGGGCTCGACCAGTCCTCCCACCTTGGCCTCCCAAAGTGCAGGGATTACAGGTGTGAGCCATTGCAGGAGGTTCCCATGCCTGTTCTATAGTAAGTGCTTATACATGCTGGGTCAACTGGGATCTCTGTATCCTTGACCTCCAGAATGGGTTCCATGGCATCGCAGTTTGTTAAATAAACACATTATTTACCAAACACCAGGTGAAAGGCATGAATCAGAGACTTTCAAGAAAGGGAAAGAATGGTGACTTTTTTATTTTATTTTATTTTTGAGACGGAGTTTCGCTGTTGTTGCCCAGGCTGGAGTTCAATGGCACGATCTAGGCTCACCACAACCTCCGCCTGCCGGGTTCAAGCGATTCTCCTGCCTCAGTCTCCTGAGTATCTGGGACTACAGGCACGCCTAGCTAATTTTATATTTTTAGTAGAGACGGGGTTTCTCCATGCTGGTCAGGCTGATCTCAAACTCCCGACCTCAGGTGATCCGCCTGCCTCAGCCTTCCAAAGTGCTGGGATTACAGGCTTGAGTCACCGTGCCCGGCCGGTGACATTTTTTTCTCTTAACCCCTTCTGTTTCCTGCTCTGTCTCCATCTCCTGCCAACCTCTGAAATCCAGCTTTGCCTTTCCAGGCTCTGGTCTGGGCCACGCGTTCCCCACTTTGTGCCAGGGTCGGCCTGGCATAGTAGCTGGCCTTGGATCCAAAACGTTATGGAGAGAGGCCCAGGGTCCATAACCCTGTCATCCCCTAGGAAGGCCATCTGGCTGGAGAAAGCCAGGCTTCCAGGGAAATTTGAAGGCTGGGAATGTGGTGCCCTGAAGGCACGGACTGAGTACCCTCTTTGTTGGGGGAGATTAGAATCTTCGCCGGCACAGTGACCCAAGGTGGTTCCTGGCATTGTGAAAAGCCGAAACCTTACACTTGACTGCGGGTGAACCAAAGGCTTCGAGAGCCATGTCACATAGAAAAAAATTCCCCACCTCCTCCACACTCACCCCTCAGATGATGCCAAGAAGCCGAGGAGAGGCAGGCTGGGGTGAACAGAATGGGATCTGCAGTCAAACTGCTTGGCTTTGAATCCCAGACACACCATTTGCTAGCTCTGTGTGACCTTGGGCAAGTTACTTAAGCTCTCTGAGCCTATTTTATTTTTTATGAAATGCAGACAATTACATTACCTGTTTCTCTGGATTGTTGTAAAGATACATTGAAATCCTGCAGTGAGAGAGCTCAGTTTCTCTGTGTGTAAAAGCGGGATAATAATTGTAGCTGGCCGGGCATGGCAGTTCATGCCTGTAATCCTTGCACCTTGGGAGGCCAAGGTGGGAAGATTGCTTGAGCCCAGGAGTTCGAGACCAGCCTGGGCAACATGGTCAAACCCTATCTCTACAAAAACAAACAAAATAAAAAAGTTAGCTGGCCGTAGTGTTGTGCACCTGCAGTCCCAGCTACTGGAGAGACTGAGGTGCGAGGATCGCTTCAGCCTGGGACATTGAGGCTGCAGTGAGCTGTGATTGAGCCACTGAACTCCAGCCTGGGTAACAGAGTGAGACCCTGTCTCAACAAACAAGAAAAATATAAAAACAATATTAATAATTAAAAAACTGTACCTGCCCCATATGGTTGCTGAAAGAATTCAATGAATGAATACACATGCCTGGCATGTAGTAATACTTAAAAAATGCTGCTGGTCGGGCGGGCTGGCTCCTGCCTGTAATCCCAGCACTTTGGGAGGCTACGGTGGGCAGATCACGAGGTCAAGAGATCAAGGCCATCCTGGCCAACATGGTGAAACCCCGTCTCTACTAAAAATACAAAAATTAGCTGGGCGTGGTGGTGCGCGCCTATAGTGCCAGCTACTTGGGAGGCTGAGGCAGGAGAATCACTTGAACCCAAGAGGCAGTGGTTGCAGTGAGCCGAGATCGTGCCACTGCACTTCAGCCTGGTGACAGAGCGAGATTCCATTTCAAAAACAAACAAAACCACCCACAAAAAAACGGTGCTTATTTTTATTATTATTACTGTAGGGGAGAGAGCCATTTGGGCCCCATCAGAGTTGATTTGGTAAACGATATCATGTGTTGAAAAAGAAACTGAGTCCAGTTCAGTCCTTGTACGTAAGGCAAACAAAACAACAGGGTTCCCAGACAAGGTGACCACACCTCCTCAAGTGAATGAGATCCTTTGTAGAGGGGTCTTCAGGGTAGGGTTTTTAGCCAGCTGGATCATAAGATCCAACAAGAATACAGCCCTGCCCATTTCAGGCGCAGCCACCATTGGTGGGGCCCTACTGGGAGTTCGAGATTAGGGGTGAAGATGGGGAGGGGACCAGAGAATGGGGGGGTCCATGGAGTTTCCTGGGGGATGAGAGATGTGGCTGGGTCACCACTGCATATTCAGTGTCTAGCCCAATGCTGGTATGTATCCATCCATCCATCCATCATTCATTCATTCATTCATTCATTCATTCATTCAATAAATGTTCACTGAGCATCTACTAGGAACTTGGACAATAGCAGTAAACAAAACACATAAAACCTTGCCTCTAAGTGTTTTGGTTCCTGTGAACTAGTGTTATAGCACTCAGGAAACACTCCCTAAATATGAATGAATGAGTGAATGAATGAATGAATGAGTTGCAAAGAAAACTGCTTTGTATTGGGAAAGAAAGCGTCTTCTCCCTTTCCACCCAAATGTAGGAAAATGTGCAGCCTCCTTCCCCTCCACCACCGCTGTCCTCCAGGTTCTGCTTTCTGTGAGGGTTGGGGAGGGGAATCTGCCCAGTGGGCTCACCGTCCTGTGGCCAGGATGGCACCACTCTCTATCACCTGGTGCCAAGGGATCGGGGGAGGTGAGGCCCAGCTAGGCTCCTGTTCCAACAGCCAATGACTTGTAACCAACCAGATTGTCATCCACTCGGACATCCACCCTCCCTCCACTCACCCAAGGCCCTGATTCTGAGATTTCAATTTTCCCTGAATTCTTCAGATAAAGCTGTTTCTGGCTTCTCAGCCCAGAGCTCTCCCATCATTGCCCTACCCTCGTCCCTTCTCCAAGCAGGGCAGGAGCAGCATAGCAGCCACTTGGAGGTTATCAGAGCAATAGCCAGGGTAGGTCCAGTGCCTGGGGGTCAGCATGCTGTGCACTTGGCTTGCTAATGCCTCACGATCCCCCTAAATTCACCCCACCAAGTTATCCCGTGGACAGGTGGGAGTCTACCTGTCCCACAGCTGAGTTCCAACTCCAGCCTGCTTGACTCCCAAACTCTTAACTGTTAAACAAACAGCCTGTCCAGGTACAGCTAAAGAGACTGGGAGACTTCAGCACCCAAATCTTGCCCTTAATGCTTTAAGGAGCCAGGCAAGGTGGCTCATGCCTATACTCCCAACACTTTGTGAGCTTGAGGTGGGAGGATTGCTTGAGCCCAGGAGTTCGAGACCGGCCTGGGCAACATAGCGAGACCCTGTCTCTATAAAAATGAAAGAAAAGAAAGAAAATGTTTTAAGGACAGAAATCGGCTCCCCAGACAGCCTGGGGTCAACCAGAACTCACCTGGGCCCTTCTTCTGGGGCAGGCAAAGCTCTGCCTCCAAGGTAGTGGGATAATGAAGGCCTTCCCCTCCCTACATCAGCCTCTGCTCCCCCACCACACCCCCAAATGCAACCAGGGAGGGAGGGTAGGTGTTGGGTGCTGGAGGCAGGGGTCTCTGCCCTGTGTAGGCCCATGGCCACTTCTTGGGGCTTTCTCTGTCTTCCTGAATCTCCCCCTCTTCCCTATCTCCGTTCCTCTCCGACGCTCCCCTCCTGGCCCCATTAATGAGTCAGGCATGTACCAGGCATGCTTCTAAACATTTCATATTCCTCCCCACCACCCTCCAATCTCTAAAACAATCCTTGAAAGCCTGTCTTCATTGAAGTCCACAGCCTCAGACCCCAAGCTTCCTCGTGGTCTCTCTCCCTAACCCAGTCCACCAAAGCCTCTCTCCAACTCCTTCTTGCTGCGTTGTGAACTTTATCCCTGAGATTGACAAAGATAATCGCTCCTGGGGTGGGGGTAAGGTGGGGGGTGGGGGTGTTTTCCAATCGGGATTCAAACCTTGAGCTCAGTTAGAGAATCAACAACCTCCACATGTGGACATAGGTGAGACACCCACTGAGGAATTTCAGGAATCAGCCGGCAGGTGAGACAAAGCTAGCTTTGGGAGGGTGCAACCCAGCCCCTGCGTAAGGTCTTCGAATGAGTCCAATCAGGAGTAGCTCTTGAGAGAGGCTACAGAAGACTTTCCAGATCTCAGTCTTCCTTCCAGACCTTGGCTCAGGAATGAGCTCCCTAGCATGTGGAGGGGAACAAGGTGGCCTGCATTGGTCCTGGGGGTCTGAAAGGAAAGAACCACATTTGCCAAGGGGCCACCAGTGGCCCCCAGACCTGCAGCCCCCAATCATCAAGATTTTCCCAGCCAGTGGGAGGCTGAGGCAGGTGGATCACTTGAGATCAGGAGTTTGAGACCAGCCTAGCCAACATAGTGAAACCCCGTCTCTACAAAAAATACATGAATTAACCAGGCGTTGTGGTGCACACCTGTAATCCCAGCTATTCGGGAGGCTGAGGCAGGGGAATTGCTTGAACCCAGGAGGCAGAGTTTGCAGTGAGCTGAGATCATGCCACTCCAGCCTGGCAATAGAGAGAGACTCTGTCTCAAAAAAAAAAAAAAAAAAAAAATCCCAATCAGGGAGGCACTGGGGAAGAGAGAGTTGGGGTTGAAACTCAGGTTCTGTTATTGCTGTGTGTCCCAGGGCAAGTTTCTCAACCTCTCTGAGCCTCAGTATCTTACAGCCTCACCCCATCAGTTGAGCATCTTTTCCCTGTTTTTGGCCTCCTGAAGCCACCTCTCATCAAATCTACCCCAGGAAACTCCTCCAAGTTCATTTCAGCTCCATGACTGTATTTTGGCTAGGACACTGTTTTCTTCATGTAAAAAATAAATCCCCATTTTGAAAACACAAATGCTAAGACTTTCAGGGTTGGCCAAGTGCAGTGGCTCATGCCTGTAATCCCAATACTTTTCGAGGCTGAGACAGGCAGATCAGTTGAGGACAGGAGGTTGAGACCAGCCTGGCCAATGTGGTGAAATCCCATCTCTACTAAAAATACAAAACTAGTCTGGTGCAGTGGTGGGCGCCTGTAATCCCAGCTACTGGGGAGGTTGAGGCATGAGAACTGCTTGAACCCAGGAGGCAAATGTTGCAGTGAGCTGAGATTGTGCCACTGCATTCCAGCATGGGCGATAGAGTGAGACTCTGTCTTGAAAAGAAAAAAAAAGCCTCAATTTAGGCCGGGCGAGGTGGCTCACGCCTGTAATCACGGCACTTTAGGAGGCCGAGGCAGGCGGAGGTCTGGAGTTCAAGACCAGCCTGGCCAGCATGGTGAAACCCAGTCTCTATTAAAAATACAAAAATGAGCTGGGCATGGTAGCACATGCCTGTAATCCCAGCTACTTGGGAAGCTGAGACCTGAGAATCACTTGAACTGGAGAGGTGGAGGTTGCATGAGCCAAGATTGTGCCACTGCACTCCAGCCTGGGCAACAGAGCGAGACTTTGTCTCAAACAAAACAAAAAACAAAAAGACTTTCAGGCTTATTTGAAGTTCATTTATTTAACACACTTATTTAGGCCTTACTGTTTGCTGGGCAGTGTTCTAAGCACTTGACACATTTAATCCTCATAACATTCCTTATGAAGTGAGAATCTTATCGTCTCCCATTTACAGATGAGAAAATTGAAGGACAGAGAAATTAAGTAACTTGCCTGAGGTCACCCAGCTAATAAGTGGCAGAGCCAGCAGTCCAGGTTAGTAGCCCCCAGGTAAAGAATCGCTGCATCTTTTATGTACTCCCATCAGCCAACAAGATTTTGTTCGAATCTACATTTTGCAGTTTACATTATGGAAACACAATTTCTTTTTACTTTTGCAAATGCAAAATGATATAAAAATCCAGACTTGATTTTTTTTTTTTTGGACACCAGGTTTTTAACTTCTGTTGCCCAGGCTGGAGTGTAGCAGTGTGATCTTGGCTCACTGCAACCTCTGCCCCTGGGGTTCAAGCGATCCTCCTGCCTGAGCCTCCCAAGTAGCTGGGACTACAAGCACATGCCACTCCACCTGGCTAATTTTTGTATTTTTTGTAGAAACTGGGTTTTGCCATGTTGCTCAGTCTGGTCTCGAACTCTTGGGTGCAAGAGACCCATCCGCTGCAGCCTCCTAAGTGCTGGGATTACAGGTGTGAGCCACTGCACCCAGCCCAGACCTGATGCTTTTACAAATTCCCTAGGTCCCTGCTCCACTCGAATCTGCTGCTTTTAGCATTTGGTCCAATTGCTGATTCCAGCCTCCCTACTCTCCTAATTCTGATCTCCTACAAGAGCCTCAGGTATGCAGAGAGAGCATTTTGTATGGATGAAGTAATTGAATCCCTGCAGGATTTTTGTGAGGCCAGCACTGTTAGGCAGCGCCATTTCACAGATGGGAAAACTGAGGCTGAAAGAGGTATAGCCGCTTGATCAAGTACACACAGCTGAGAAGTGATAGAACCAAAGACTAGGGCCCAAGCATTCTGATGTCAAAGCCCCTAGTTGGGTTTTTTTTTTATCCCCCAATTTTTTTTTATTGTGGCAAAATATATAACATAAAATTCATCATTTTAACCAACTGTAAGCATACACTTCAGTGGCATCAAGTACTGTGCAACCACTATCACTATCCATTTCCAGAACTTTTTTTTTTTTGAGATAGGGTCTCACTCTGTGGCCCAGGCTGGAGTGCAATGGTGCTATCATGGCACACTGCAGCCTCAACCTCCTGGGTTCAAGCGATCCTCCCACCTCAGTCTCCCAAGTGGCTGGAACTATAGGTGCACACCATCACACCCAGCTAATTTTTTTGTACTTTTTTGCAGAGATGAGGTTTCACCATATTGTCCAGGCTGATCTTGAACTCCTGGCTCAAGCGATCCGCCCACCTTGGCCTCCCAGAGTGCTGGGATTACAGGTGTGCATTTCCAGAACTTTTTAATCATCCCAAACAGAATGAGACTCTGTACCCATTAAGCGATAACCCCCCATCCCCCAGCCCTCGTAATCTCTATTCTATTTTCTGTCTCTACGAATTTTCCTATTCTAGTTACTTCATATAAGTAGAATCATATATTTGTCTTTTTGTGATGAAAGCCTCTACTTTTTAAAAAAGGTAATATTTTTAAATTTGAAAGCATAATGTATAATTTGGGTGGTGTCAAAAGGAATTCAGCTTATTTCTTTTGCCTTTTTTTTTTTTAAAGACATAGTCTCACTATGTTGCCCAGGCTGTTCTCAAATTCCTGGCCTCAAGCAATCCCCCCTCTTTGGCCTTCCAAAGTTTGTTGGACTTACAGGCATCAGCCACCGTACTCAGCCACCTTGTTCCAACATTATGCTTATTTTATTTTTATTTACTTATTTATTTTTATTTTTTTGAGATGGAGTTTTGCTCTTGTTGCCCACGCTGGAGTGCTGGTGTGATCTCAGCTCACTGCAACCTCTACTTCCTGGGTTCAAGCAATTCTCCTGCCTCAGCCTCCCAAGTAGCTGGGATTGCAGGCCCCTACCACCTGCCCGGCTAATTTTTGTATTTTTAGTAGAGATGGGTTTTCACCATGTTGGTCAGGGTGGTCTCGAACTCCTGACCTCAGGCGATCCACCCACCTCGACCTCCCAGAACCACTGCACCTGGCCATTATGCTTGTTTTAAATAAGAAGGCGTGTGGCTATAATTTATAACTATAATATAATAAATGTATGGGGCAAAAAAAAAAAAAAAAAAAAAAACGAAAAAACAAAAAAACTTGAAGAATGCCAAATTGTATGTAATGAAAGGTTAGTCTCCTTTTCACCTAGGACCCGCAGTTTCACCTCTGAAAAAGGAAACACTATTACTAGCTTCCAGCGTGTACTCTAGATTTTAATGTGCATGTATGTATACACATTCTCTTTGAGCAATACATCTGGAAGATTGTTTCACATCACTTTTTTTTTTCTTTTTTGAGACGGTGTTTCATCTGTCGCCCAGGCTGGAGTGCAGTGGCACGATCTCAGCTCACTGCAACCTCCGCCTCCCTGGTTCAAGCAATTCTCCTACCTCACTCTCCCAAGTAGCTGGGATTACAGGCACCCACAACCACGCCTGGCTAATTTTTGTATTTTTAGCAGAGACGGGGGTCTCACTATGTTGATCAGGCTAGTCTCGAACTGCTGACCTCAGGTGATCCACCCGTCTGGGCCTCCCAAAGTGCTGGGATTACAGGCATGAGCCATCCGGCCCGGCCTCACGTGCCTTTATAGAGAGCTACTGTTTTCTTTTTAATGGCTGCCTCCCAGTCTTTTATGTGGCTGTCCCAACACTTACAGAACTTAGTTCCTTTCTGATGGACATTTTAAATAGTTCCAATCACTTGTTCTCACAGTGCTGAATATCCTTGTTCTAACACGTTGTGTCCAATGCAGAGATAGCCACGGGATCAATTCCTGCAGGTGAAATGTCAGATTCATAGCGTATATGCATCTTCAGTGTTGACATGTTTGCCTAACTACCCTCAGAGTTAGGCCAAGAGCTTGCACCAATTTGCACCCTGACCACCAGCCTAGGCAGTTCACTCCCTGGGCTCCCTCATCTGAGGCTGGGCCATGGTGTGACTTAGGCCAGGAACTTGCCCCAATTTGTACCCTCACCAACTGAATTTGAGATTCCTGGTTTTCCTGCATCTTCATCAACACTGAGTGTTACTCGACAACCTGACAGGTTGAAAACAATCATTGTGGTTTTCTTTTCTTAGAGTGCAGTTGAGAACTTTTTCATTTGTGTGAATTCAATATATACTTCTTTTCCTGTGATCAACCAAATTATAGCCTTTGCTCTTTAACTTTTTGGGTGGGGTATTTAGTCTTTGATTTGCAAGAACACATTTCTTTTTCTCCTGAGACAGGGTCTCACTGTGTTGCCCAGGTTGGAGTGCAGTGGTGCAATCATAGCTTGCTGCAGCCTCCAACTCCCAGGCACAAGCCATCTTCCTGCCTCAGCCTCCCAAATAGCTGAGACTACAAGCATGTGCCATTATGCCTGGCTAATCATTCTTTTTTATAGAGATGGGATCTCACTATATTGCCCAGGCTGGTCTCAAACTTATGGCCTCGAGCAAGCAATCCTCCCACCTTGGTCTTCCAAAGTGCTGGGATTACAGCCATGAGTCACTGTGCTCAGCCTGCAAGAACCCTATCCATAAAATAATTCTTGGTCATAACAGTGGCAAGTATTTTAACTAGCTTGGAATGCCTGAGTTTATGTGGGTTTTTTTTTTGTTTTTGTTTTTGTTTTTTTTTTGGTCATGCAGAGCATATTAACTTTTATGTAGTCAGACCCAGCAATCTTGAAGGCAAAGCCTTAAAAATAAAATTATTGTTTTTATTTTTAAAATACAGACAGGGTCTCACTATGTTGCCCAGGCTGGTCTCAAGCTCCTGGCCTCAAGCAGTCCTCTTAGCTCAGCCTCCCTGAGTGCTGGGATTATGGGTGTGAGCCACCACGCCTTGTCCTTCTGATTCTTAATCAGTGCTTCACAGAGGATGTGTGGAGGGGCCTGCTTCTTGATTTGAGATCATCTGCAGGGTATGACTGTCCCCAACCTGAGCTTGACCTGGGGCCTCCTTAATAGTCCTCTTGTAGAGTTGAGATCATTTCCTACTGCCTAGGACTTGTGCCTTGAATCATGTTTTCATGGGGGCCAAGAGAGAAGGCCCACAGGCACAGAGGAGCCTCTAAAAACAGGCTCTTTATAAGGTGGTTGTGATGGTTAACACTGAGTGTCAACTTGATTGGATTGAAGGATGCAAAGTATTGATCCTGGGTGTGTCTGTGAGGGTGCTGCCAAAGGAGATTAACATTTAACATTTGAGTCAGTGGGCTGGGAAAGGCAGACCCACTCTTAATCTGAGTGGGCACCATCTAATCAGCTGCCAGAGCAGCTAGAATATAAAGCAGGGAGAAAAATGTGAAAAGGCTAGACTGGCCTAGCCTCCCAGCCTACGTTTTCCTCCCATGCTGTACCCTTCCTGGTCTCAAACATCGGACTCCAAGTTCTTCTGTTTTGGGACTCAGACTGGCTTCCTTGCTCCTCAGCTTGCAGACAGCCTATTGTGGGACCTCGTGATCATGTGAGTTAATACTTAATAAACTCCCCTTTATCTATCTATCTATCTATCTATCTATCTATCTATCTATCTATCTATCTATCTATCTATCCATCCATCCTATGAGTTCTATCCCTCTAGAGAGCCCTAACTAATACAGTTGCAGTGGTGTGGGGGCAGGTCTTCAGCTGTCAGGGGCAGTCCTCACTAGGAAGCAGCTCCTCTAAAAGCCAAGTTTGCTCCAGGCCCTCAAGGAGGGGCAGACTGGAAGCTGTAAGTCTAGGATGTTGAGCAAATTTGGAAGAATAATAGTTCTAGGAACTCCACCAGCTCCCTTAGCAATTTTTCTATCTGTAAAAAAAATGGTTTCTTCCAAGCTCCAGGGCCGAGAGGGACATGCTTTTATCTTATGACATACCCCCCAGATTATGTCTTTACTGAGGATAGAACTCTGGACCATCCACACTCCCTTCTATTTTGAGGCAGATACAGGTGGCTGGAGATCTCATTTGAAGTTTTACTCTAGGCCAGTGGTTCTCAAACTTGAATGTCCATCAGAATCACTGAGAGAGCTTATTAAAGTACAGATTGTGGCCAGGCGTGGTGGTTCATGCCTGTAATCCCGGCACTTTGGGAGGCCGAGGCAGGTGAATCACTTGAGGTTGGGAGTTGAAGTCCAGCCGGGCCAACATAGTGAAACCCCATCTCTACAAAAAAATACAAGAATTAGCTGGGTGTCAGGGCAGGCGCCTGCAGTCCCAGCTACTTGGGAGGCTGAGGCAGGAGAATCGCTTGAACCCGGGAGGTAGAGGTTGCAGTGAGCCAAGTTCATGCCACTGTACTCCAACCTGGGTGACAGAGTCAGATTCTCTCTCAAAATCAATAAACAAATAAGATAAAATAAAATAAAATACAGATTGCCAGGCTCATTTTGAGAGTCTCTGATGTGGGAAGTCTGGGATGGGTGTGAGAATCTGCATTTCTGTTTTTTAGAGACAGGGCCTTATTCTGTCACCTAGGCTGGAGAACAATGGCATGATCATGCCTCACTGCAGCCTCAAACTCCTGAGCTCATGCAACCCTTCTGCCTCAGCCTCCAGAGTAGCTAGGGCTACAGGTGTGCACCACCATGCCTGGCTACTTTTTAGTTTTATGCAGAGATGGAGTCTTGCTACGTTGTTCAGTCTGGTCTTGAACTCCTGGCCTCAATTGGTCCTCTCACCTCAGCCTCTCTGAGTGCTGGGATTCCAGGTGGGAGCCACTGCACCTGGCTTGTACTCTGCATGTCTTTCTTTTTACTTTTTTAGAGACAGAGTCTTGCTCTGTCACCCAGGCTGGAGTCTAGCCCGGTAATCATAGCTCACTGCAGCTTCAAACTCCCGGGCTCAAGCAACCCTTCCATTTCAGCCTTGTGAGTAGCTGGGACCACAGGCATGCGCCACCACACCTGATTGAGAATTTGCCATTTCTTTCTATCTTTTCAATGAATTCATTATGTTTTGAGCAAAGGTCTCGCTCTCTGTTGCCCAGGCTGGGATGCAATCAGGTGATCCTAGCTCATTGCAGCCTCGACCTCCTGGTCTCAAGCAATCCTCTCACCTCAGCCTCCCAAATAGCTGGGACTACCGGCATGTGCCACTACACCCAGCTAAGTTTTGAATTTTTTGTAGAGTCTTGCTATGTTGCTTAGGCTGGTCTCAAACTCCTGGGTTCAAGTGGTCCTCTTGCCTCAGCGTTGCAAGCAGTTGGGATTACAGGCGATAGCCACTGCGCCTAGCATTTCCAGTAAGCTCAGGTGATGGTTATGCTGCTGGTGAGGGGACTACACTTTGAGACCCACTGGCCTAAGTCATTCACTCCCTGGGTTCCCCCATCTGAGGCTGGTCCACCATGTGAGGCCAAGGGGTTTAAAGGAGCACATGCGGCCGGGCGTGGCGGCTCACGCCTGTAATCCCAGCACTTTGGGAGGCCGAGGTGGGTAGATCACCTGAAGTCAGGAGTTTGAGACCAGCCTGGCCAACATGGTGAAACCTCGTCTTTGCTAAAAATACAAAAATTAGCTGGGCATGGTGGCGGGCTCCTGTAATCCTGCTACTTGGGAGGCTGAGGCAGGAGCATTGCTTGAAACCGGGAAGTGGAGGTTGCAATGAGCCGAGATCACACCATTGCACCCCAGCCTGGGTGACAAGAATGAAATTCTGTCTCCCCCTGCCCCCCAAAAAAGGAACACAGGCTTCATTCCAGTCAAAATAATGGTAGCAGTTGCTGTGTGCTAGGGACTATGCATTCATTCTGTCATTGAACCCTCCCAGCACACCCGTGGAGTGGGTTTTATTAGTACTAGTTCCACTTTACAGTGAGAAAACTGAGGCTCAGCAAGGGCTCACGGGCTTTGAATCAGACAGATTTGGTGTCCAACTCCAGCTCTACCACTGACCCACTGCAAGATTTTGGGCAAGTGGTTTACTCTTATTGAGCCTCAGTCTAACTCATCTGTAGAATGGAGATCACAAAACGCGACTCCCAGGGCATTATGACTACAGGGGTGATGACTCCAAGAGCACCTGCACACAGTAGTTACTCAAGAAATGCTCATCCCTATTCCTGCCTCAGGCCCCATCACGGCCTCAAGTTCCTTTTCTCACTTTTCAGATACATCTTCCTATCTTTCCTCCTACTCACCCTGCTACAAAGTGACAATAGACTACATCACTTCTTAAACATACTTCCTCTGGTCATGCCTCTAGGCTTTTGTAAAGGCTGTTTCCTCTGTGTGGAATGCTTTTCTCACTCCACTGCTCCAGAAGAACTCCTATTCATCCTTTAAAACCCACCTTAAAAAGCCCTTCTCTTTGAACCTTTCCTTGCAATGTTCCTTTCTTGTCCTTGGCCAGAAAAGGTATTGCAGCATCTTATTTGAAGAAGGGACTCAAAGTATTACTTTCTTTCCTTCCTCCCTTACTATGTTCCTACCACATTTTATAAGGAATATAATTGGAGTATAAATCCACTGTTATGGGGGCCAGGCAGGTAGGCACCATTATCAGCATCAGCATCAGCAATGGTTGGACAGTGCTTACTTGAGTCAGGCACTGTGCTAAGGGGTTCATGTGTGTTGACTCATTTAATGCCCAGCATAACCGTTTGAAGCAAATGCTATTTATTATGCCTGTTTTACACGTATGGAAATGGAGTCGCAAAAAATGCCAAACAATTTGCCTGAAACATGGGTTTCTTTCTTTCTTTTCTTTTTCTTTCTTTTTTTTTTTTTTTTGACAGAGTTTCACTCTTTTCTCCCAGGCTGGAGTGCAATGGTGCAGTCTTGGCTCACTGCAATCTCTGCCTCCTGGGTTCAAGTGATTCTCCCACCTCAGCTTCCCAAGTAGCTGGGATTACAGGCACCCACCACCACGCCCAGCTAATTTCTGTATTTTTAGTAGAGACAGGGTTTCACCATGTTGGCCAAGCTGGTCTCGAACTCCTGAACTCAGGTGATCCACCTGCCTCAGCCTCCCAAAGTGTTGGGATTACAGGTGTGAGCCACTGCACCTGGCCTGAAACTTGTAATTAATCCACTGCATAGCTGGGAGATAGAGACTGGCTGTGAAGTCTGTGGTGTTATCTTTTATATTAGCTGCCCTTTATGAACGAGGGGTGAGCCAGGTAGGGACTGTCATGCGCTGCAGGGTGCCTGCTCCATGTAAGGGGGCAGCTGAATGGCCGGCCTGGAGTTGCCAGCTTTTCTTTTCTTTCTTTCTTTTCCTTTTCTGAGGCAGGGTCTCACTCTGTTGCCCAAGCTGGAGCATAATTATGTGATCACAGATCACTATAGTCTCAACCTCCTGGGCTCAGGAGAGCTTTTCACCTCAGCTTCCCCCGTAGCTGGGACTGTAGGTACATGCCGCCATACCCAGCCTATATATATATATACAGCATATGTATATAGATAGATATAGATATAGATATAGATACAGCTACAGATATAGTTATAGTAGAGACAGGTTTTTGCCATGTTGCCGAAGCTGGTCTTGATCTCCTAAGCTTAAGCAACCCGCCCTCCTTGGTCTCCCAAAGTGCTGAGATTACAGGTGTGAGCCACCATACCTGGCCGTTGCTAGCTTTACTGATATCTCAAGAGGATCCAGAAATATGGAGTCTTACATGAACTGATTTTTTAAATCTTGGGAATAATCTAAAAATTTGAAAGTCCACAGGCCTTCTTTGTGACTTTTGCTGTCTCCTATATTCCAAAGGGGAGCACCTCAGCTCACTTTGTTTCTGTCTTAACTCAGGACCAGGTACACCTTAGACCCTTTGTAAGTAACATGACGCTTCTGGACTCCACAGTGAGCTGGGCTTGGCTCTCAACAAGCAGAAATCTCTTCTTTGGTTCAGGACTCAGTGCTCAGGACCCTCAGGTCTGCACTTGGGGTGTGGATGAAGTCATAAACAGAGGCTGTAGGCATCACCCCTGCCCCAGGGCCATTGCCAGGTGTCCCCTGTTCAGGAAAGACTTCCTGCTCACTGATGCTGATGAGTCGCTACGTTTTGTTTACATCACCCCACTAATCCACCTAACAGTTTGGGGAGGGTGCCATTATCATCATGCCCATTTTACAGATGTGAAAACTATGGCTCAGGGAGGGGAAGGGAATTGCCTGAAGTAGGAAGTGGTGAAGCTGGGATTATAACGTAGTGTCTCTGATTCTAGCTTTACATCAACCCAGATCATGGGTTCCACCAAAGTTTTAAGGGTCCCGTCATGCAGTCTACAAAAAACACACTCTCTTCATGCCACAGTCTGGACCTACAAAGTTTGTGGTACACAAATGGGACCCTGGACAGTCCAATCTGCCAGTCTGTGGTTCTCAACTCCTTTTGTCTGCTATTGGAGGGTGAGTTTGGCTTTGGGGGGCATCTATAGAGAAACCCTGGAGGTAGCCCTGATGGAACCTCTGCCCACTAGGGCATGACCAGGCGGAGCTAGTGGCCTGACTGAGTCCCAGCCTTTGGGACCAGCAGAGACTGTAGCTAGAGAGTTTGCCCTTGGCCATAGACAGAATAGAGGTGTGTGCACACACCTGTGTATGTGTATGCAGGCATGTACACATGCTTGTGTGTATGTCTCACGTATGTGTGCATGTGTGTGAACATGCATATGTACACATATATGTGCGTGTGTGTGTGTGTGCACGTATGGGTCTGTATGTGAGCAGTGGAAAAGACAGGACCTCTTCCCCTAAATTCAGATCCTGTGAAGTTAGTTTAGGATAAAGAACAGGACATTGAACTTAACCCCAACATAACAATTCATAGAAGACACTAAAATAAAAACCAACCTGAACATTTTTGCCACTTAAATTCCCATCGGTAGGCATTATCCATGGTGGGAATCCATGCAGCAATTTAAATAAATAAGCTGGGTTTATATGTAGCAGCATGGATAACTGGAGATGAGAGGGCTTAAGTTGCAGAATGACGTAGGTAAGTTATACCATTTCTACTTCTAGTTCTATTTTTTTGAAACAGAGTCTTGTTCTTTCACTCAGGCTAGAGTGCAATGGTGCCATCTCAGCGCACCGCAACCTCCACCTCCCAGGTTCAAGCGATTCTCCTGCCTCAGCCTCCTGAGTAACTGGGATTACAGGCACATGCTGCCATGCCCGGCTTCTTTTTTTTTTTTTTATTTTTTTTATTTTTTAGAGATGGGGTTTCACCATGTAGGCCAGGCTGGTCTCAAACTCCTGACCTCAAGTGATCCACCTGCCTGAGCCTCCCAAGGGTTGTACCAATTCTATTAAACATCCGCCTTCAACATTACTAAGTATTTTACATATTTTCTATGGCTCTGTATATATGACTGTGTAGGTGGAGGAAAACGTCTAGAAGGAAACACCCCAAATTATGAAGGTGGTTACCTTTGGGGAGCTGGGAGGGCAGGGGTGGAAGATTACAGAGGAGGAAGAATGGATCCCTGTGTTCTGCCTGGAATTACATAGTTCAATGGGTAGGCAGGTTGGGTCACTCATGGATGCTGGGATCTGAGACAGGGATGCTCAGGTCTCTGGGAGCTTTCAGACCCATCCACTGGGCTTTGTGAGAGCTGGGCTGCCAGGGACCAAAGCCAGTCTTGGTTGTTCTGCCCCCACTCCCTGGTGGAGGTGAATGGGAAGATGTGCCTTTTGTGGACTGGAGCTCTCTGCTGCTTCCTCCCTAAACTCTGTGCCTCAGTTTCCTCCTCCATGCTAGAGTGAGAATGTCCCTGTACTATATCCCAGACCCTCTCTCTCCCTCCACAGCACACCTAAGCCATATGGCATTCTCCAGACATCAACTTAGCGCTGCAGAGTCCTCAGCGCCAACAATTGCAGGGCGTTCGGATCTGTCCTCCTCCACAGCATCACCCCAAATGGGACACTTAGAGAAGAAACCCACGTTCCCGGTCGCAACTGACAGCCCACAAGGTAGACTCCAGGGTCAGACTGCCTGGGTTCAAATCTGAGCTCAGCAAATTGTTCCTGGGACCTAGGGAAGCTTCTCCACCCTCTGACCCTCAGTTTGCACCTCTGCAAAATGGGGACAGCAAGAGTACCAACCCGCAGGGATGCCCTGTGGGCGAAGTTAGGTCGTTTGAGCGAGGCGCTCTGCTGCGCTGCGCCCAGCACGTAGAAAGCGCTCTCGAGTTTCATTGCTGTCACTTCTTGAACAACCTCTCGCTCCGCCCACTCCGTGCCAGGACTTTGCCGCCCTCTCTGAGGTCCCAGACACACCGGGGACCCTTGCCTGGTCCCGCCTTTCGCACCCTGGGGGTTTTTCCCAGCCTCCAGCTCTCCCCTCCGCCCTCAATCGGTTCAGTCCCCAGGCCGAGTCCCCGGCGCCGCAGACAGGCACCCAAGCGCCCTCCCGTGGGAAACTGAGGCCGGGACAGGAGCGCACTTGCCGGGGTTGGGCGGGAGAAGGTGCGGCGCGCAGGACTCTGGGCAGCGCGCGGGAGACCGGGTGCGAACCAGGGGTCGCCGTCATACCTGCTCGGGCGACAGAGCGGGGACACGGAGGACGCGTGCTGTCGGCGGTGGCGGAGGCGGCGGTGCGCGCTAAGCTGGCGGCGGCGGCCGAGCGGTGGTGACACTGGGACACCCGGCAAGCGCGGCGAGACCGAAGGGGAGGGAGCAGGCTCAGGGGCGGGGAAGCACCGGGAGCGCCCGCGGGTGGAGCATACCGGGCGCTACCGGCCTGGCCACACGCAAGGTCCTGGCTACCCCGCCACCTCCCTTGGCTCCCAATAAGCTCCAGCCCCCAGACGCAACGTTCAGGCGCCTGCACACGGCCCCAGCACGCACACGCTCCGCATTCTCCCTCCGCACCTTGGGACACCAGCGATACCCACATGCTCCACGAATATGTCCACAGACCCCTCATCCGAGTGTCCCCCACGTCCCCTCAGTACATATCACATGCCACGTATATGAACACTCCATCCCACCCCACGCGTGTACCTGTCCCGTTCACCTCGGCGAAGCATCCCGCTCACCTGTACAGTCGCGCCCCCATCACGTCCACACCCCCGCAGACACAGTGTCCTTTGGGCAAGTTGGTGATTTTAGGGGGACCCGTGCAGTCACTTTTTCCAGGAACGTTCTTCCCTCTGCCTCTTTCACCTCCACCAAGGTGGAGACCTTCCAGATCTCAGTCATCCCGGAGAGGTCCGATCTTTGCGTTAGAAATTCAAACAGCCCACTCAGAGGTTGGGACCTCTGGCCCCCTCTGGAGCGCCCACTACACCTGTGCTCTAGCGTCAGGGCACTGGCGGGCCTTGCGCATTTCCTCGAATCTTCTCTTCCATTTCTTTTCTCTCCTCATCAAGTCAAGGTTTCAGGACTATCATTTCAGCCACTTTTTTGCCAATATCCTTAACACTTCGTTTCCTGTATATTTCTCCATAGATTGCCCTAATGCAGTCATTCTCAAAATTTTTGTCTTAAGTATCTTTTGTATTTATTTATTTTTTTTGACAGAGTCTCACTCTGTTGCCCAGGCTGGAGTGCAGTGGTGTGATCTCAGCTCATCGCAACCTCTGCCTCTGGGAACCAAGCGATTCTCCTGTCTCAGCCACCCTAGTAGCTGAGATTACAGGCACTCACCACCATGCCCGGCTAATTTGTATTTTTTGTAGAGATGGGGTTTCTTCATGTTGGTCAGGCTGGTCTGGAACTCCTGCACTCAAGAGATCCACCCGCCTAGGACTCTCAAAGTGTTGGGATTACAGGCGTGAGCCACCGTGCCTAGCCAGGAATCTTCTGTACTTTTAAAAATTATAGAATACCCAAGACTTTTTGTTGATATGGGACACACATGCACACATACACATAAACATGTGTGTGTTTTTAACACATATATGTTATTTTGTTTATATAATGATACTTTCCATATAAGACATTAAAACTAATACCTAAAAATATTTATTAATGCATTACACTATAACTAATAAACCCACTACTGTTGACATAAATAAAAAGCTTTTTATGATTTTTTGCTTTTTTTTTTTTTTTGGTAAAGGGAGACAGGGTCTCATTTTGTTGCCCAGGCTAGAGTGCAGTGGTGTGGTTACAGCCCCCGGCAGCCTCCAACTCTTGGGCTCCAGTCATCTTCCTGCCTTAGCTGGAACTACAAGGTGCGTGCCACTGCTTCTGGCTAATTAGAAAAAGTTTTTTTTTTTTTTTTTTTCTTCTAGAGGCAGAATCTTGCTATGTTACCCAAGCTGGTCTCAAATACCTGGCCTCAAGCAATCTTCCCACTTCAGCCTCCCAAAGAGCTGAGATAACAGGTGTGAGCCATCATGCCTGGCTGAAAAAATATTTAAAAAAAAAAAAAGTCAGTGAGAAGAAGGGCACTGTTAAGCATTTTTGCAAATCTCTTTAATGCTTGACTTAAAAAGAGATAGCAGGATTCTTGTATTCAGTCAGCTGCAATCTGTTGTTTTAGTTGAAGTAAATGAAGTAAATTCAGCTTCATGTAACTTGACCCACCCTTGCTTTTTTTTTTTTTATTATTATACTTTAAGTTCTGATGTACATGTGCAGAACATGCAGGTTTGTTGCACAGGTATGCAGGTGCCATGGTGGTTTGCTGCACCCATCAACCCATCATCTGCATTAGGTATTTCTCCTAATGCTATCCCTCCCCTAGCCCTCCACCCCAACAGGCTCTGGTGTGTGATGTTCCCCTTCCTGTGTCCATGTGTTCTCATTGTTCAACTCCCACTTATGAGTGAGAACATGCGGTGTTTGGTTTTCTGTTCCTATGTTAGTTTGCTGAGAATGACGGTTTCCAGCTTCATTCATGTTCCTGCAAAGGACATGAACTCATCCTTTTTCATGGCTACATAGTATTTCATGGTGTATATGTGCCATATTTTCTTAATCCAGTCTATCATTGATGGACATTTGGGTTGGTTCCAAGTCTTTGCTATTGTGAACAGTGCCGCAATAAACATACGTGTGCATGTGTCTTTAGAGCAGCATGATTTATAATCCTTTGGGTATATACCCAGTAATGGGATTGCTGAGTCAAATGGTATTTCTGGTTCTAGATCCTTGAGGAATTGTCACACTGTCTTCCACAATGGTTGAACTAATTTACACTCCAACCAACAGTGTAAAAGCATTCCTATTTCTCCACATCCTCTGCAGCAACTGTTGTTTCCTCACTTTTTGATGATCGCCTTTCTAACTGGCTTGAGATGGTATCTCATTGTTGTTTTGATTTGCATTTCTCTAATGACCAGTGATGACCTACTATTGCTTTTGCACTGTTAGGGAAAATGTCCATATGTGAAAAAGGCAAATAACATCCTAGGATTATTATGAAAGTGAGTATGACTTCACAGTTCCTCCTGAAAGGATCTCTGGGACCTCCCAGGGGTCTGTGGACCTCACTTTGAAAACCAATGCTTCCCAGATGTATTTGGTTGTGATCATATAAAATTGTTGATATTTGACTATTATTGACCTATGAAAATAGCAATTTCGGCTGGGTGGGGTGGTTAATGCCTGTAATCCCAGCACTTTGGGAGGCCAAGGTGGGCGGATTGCCTGAGCTCAGGAGTTTGAGACCAGCCTGGGCAACATGGTGAAGCCCCATCTCTACTAAAATACAAAAAATTAGCTAAGCATGGTGGTGCGCACCTGTAGTCCCAGCTACTCAGGAGGCTGAGGTGGGAGAATCACTTGAACGTGGGAGGCGGAGGCTGCAGTGAGCCAAGATTGTGCCACTGCACTCCAGCCTGGGTGACAGAGTGAGACTCCATCTCAAAAAAGAAAAAAAGAAAAAAATAGCAATTTCATATCGTTCAACCCAAAATGTTATTTTTGAAGGTTTTCCTTTGGGGCCCTGTTGGACATTTTTAGAATGAGTGCCCTGTGGAACTGTGCTATTGTGACCAGCTTTATACAACTGACATCTTCATTTTTGTGTCACGATTTCCATTGTTGGAGAGCTGGAATTTTGGAATGTCTGGGAACTCCAGACTGGTTGATGTTAGGCTGGCAAGTTTTAAGGCATGAATGTTTAAGCAACTATGAACAAAGAGTGTTGTGCTCTGTAGTTAACTTGGCCTCCTGAGGAGAAAACCAACTTCTTTCCTCTTTTTGTTAGGGTCTATAGTCTGACAGCATTAGACAGCGTCCGCATGGACTTTAGCCAGCTGTTTAGCACTGTGGATCGTTTTGAGGTAGGAAGTAGGCAAAACTTGACTCTGGACCAGTTTGAAGACTGGCCAAACACGGAAGAGACACCAACAGCACCTCTCCATAAAACATGGCCATCAGTGCCATTACAGTTTACCATTGTAATGGCAACACCCGGAAGTTACCGCCCGTTTTCTAGCTATCTCTGAATAACCTGCCCCCTTAATTAGCATGTCATTAAAAGTGGGTATAAATATGACTGCTAGGCTGCTCTGGCTGTCATGGGGTAGGCTTACTCTGCAGGAGCAGGGACAGAGCCCTAACACTGCTGCTGCCTTCAATAAGGCTGTTTTCTTCCACCACCAGCTAGCTGGCTCTTGAATTCCTTCCTGAGTGAAGCCAAGAACCTGCCCTGCATTAATATGGCCAAATTTAAAAGAATCTCTTTTTATGGATTAGATTCGTGGGTTGAATTATGGCAGAGTCAGATGAATTCATGCGTGAAAGGATTTATGACTGGTTTGGGAGGTATCTCAGGGCCAAAAAAATGTTCTGTTGAATATTTTTTGTAGTATTGTGGAAAGACAGCCCTTTTGCTTTCTTTGGGTTAATGCAATTTTAGGAGATGAGGTCTGAGAGGGGATCCAAGATCAGCCAATCTAGCCCTAGAAATCAGTGGGGTATTAGATGTTGAAACCATATTATCCTTTATAACCACCATCTAACACAACACTTCTCATGGAAGACAAGGTGAATATTCTTTTTGGGGGTGTGGGAGAGTTGGGGACACCAAACATCCATTCATTCTACTTCAGGAACTGCACTTGGTTTAGCTCCGGGGTCACCACTCCTTTTTCACTGCTAGTCTGTATTTTGATCTTAGGGGTGTTGACTTCATTCATTACCACCCCATGCAGGGTGGATATGGCCCAGGCCTATTAATTAGCATTTTGTATTCCTCTTGGGATAGTAATTTGTTCATATGTGGGACATGACCCAAGTCAGATTAACTATGGTTGGTGAAACTCTATACAAGGACTCTTTCATTGAGCTCTCAGGGAGTTTCACTGGCTTGGGAGTTGTTCAGATGGGGAGCTATATTTTGGAATAGGCTGTATAATAATGGATTCCACCCAGAAAGATGACAAAGAGAAACTAGATCCCGATATCATTGTTTGACCCAACTAAAAACATACCAGAAGTTAGCCCTACCTCCTGGACATTTCAGATGCATAAGGCTATAAATTTCCTTTTTGCTAAGCAATCTTGGGGTATTTGTTGCTTGCAACCAAAAGACTCCTGGCTGATTCTGGTGAAAATTGTATCCAAATTGCAAAAGAAGGAAGTGAGGAGGAAGAGCTAATACATCTATTTGCAGAATCTTGACAGACTGGAATGTCTGGCTCTAAACTGAGAATGTAAACAACAACAAGCACAAATATTAAGTCTAACAGTGAGTGAGGCTCAGATAGGCAACTGCGTGCCTAAGTCCTGAAAGGGAAGCCACGGCTTGGGGCATGTGCAGCCCCCTGAGACAGACGGTTAAGGAGACTCCCAGAGATGCAGTGCCACCTACAGGTCCGGAGGCCCCCCGGGGGCTGAGTCTCTGGCTGGGTTGGTGGAATCCTTACCTCACTCCATTGATCAAAGGCAGATCCTTGATCTTCAATCTCTCTCTCTCTTTTTTTTTTTTTTTTTTCTTTTTTTGAGACGGATTCTGGCTCTGTGGCCAGGCTGGAGTGTGGTGGTGTGATCTTGGCTAACTGCAACCTCCGCCTCCCGGGTTCAAGAGATTCCCCTGCCTCAGCCTCCTGAGTTGCTGGGACTACAGGCATGCCCCACCATGCCCAGCTAATTTTCTGTATTTTAGTAGAGATGGGGCTTCACCATGTTGGTCAGGGTGGTCTTGATCTCCTGACCTCATGATCTGCCTGCCTCGGCCTCCCAAAGGGCTGGGATTACAGGCATGAGGCACTGCGCCTGTCCCCTGATCTTCAATCTCAACGCCCCAGGTCACAGCAAGCTCCAGGTGCTTCCCTGCCTGTGACCACAACATACCAGCTGACACGATCCATATCCTTTTTGTTATCCCTCTTTCTGTCTCCAATATTCCCCAGCCCTTTAAATTTTTGTTCCCATTTCACAGACCTGGAGGTGTCAAGGAACTTGCCCAAACAGCCACAAAACCCAAAGAACAAGAACGAAGTCCATGTTCCGAAATGTTTTGCTAACCGGCAGAGTTGCACACTGACAGCCCTCGAGTGGGGTAGGTAGAGGACGGGAGAGATCCAGCTTTTGTCAACCTGCCATGTTTTAGATTTTCGAACCAATGTTTAAAAACCAGAAAATCACATACAAATGTCAATTTCCCAGTTTTCTGGAAAATAAGCAGTCAGGAGACTTGGTGAGACAAGAGTCTCCTATTCCTGCTTGGCTTGGATGGCCTCAGTTCTCTGGATCCCTGTGGCACCCCCTCTCCCTGTGTCCCATACCCAACCTGGGTCTCTTGTTTCTGCCCCAAGGGGAACTGAGTGTGAGGCCTCTACTCCTGGTATGTCCGGGTCACCTCAGCCTGACTTTTCCCTCAGCCTGGTCAGTCGGCCACAAGAATCAGCCACTACCAAGCCTGGCAGTTTTTTTCACATTGTTCCCAGAAATCCAACCACAAAGCCTCAGATCACACAGGGCGCAGCCAGCCTGACGCTCAGGACTCACCTGGCAGCTCAGAGCACATACTTTTCTATTTTTCTCTTACTACTCGCTCAGACTAAAAATTTAATCAGCTTCTAGGGCCTTGACCTGGGGAAGAGGAGGATCTGGGAACAAACTGTGATTTTGCCACAGAGGTTTTCAGTTGCATCCGGAAACGCTGAGAAAGTTCAGGTTGAGGCTTGGAGACTTTAAAAGGCTCTAACACTGTGCTACGTTAGGAACTTCCTAAACGTGCAGGGGTGAAATGAATGATAATATATATTCTGTCATTTTCAAGCTGCTGAATTCTCTGAGGTCATAAAAAAGAATGAAGTAAGGCCAGGGCTGGGTGCGGTGGCTTATGCCTCTAATCTCAGCACTTTATGAGGCTGAGGTGGGAGGATTGCCTGAGGTCAGGAGTTCGAGACCAGCCTGGGCAACAAAGTGAGACTCCCCTATCTCTATGAAAATTAAAAAATTTAGCTAAGCATGGTGGCATGTGCCTGTAGTCCCAGCTACTTGGGAGGCAGATATAGGAGGATTGCTTGAGCCCAGAAGTTAGACCAGCCTGGGCAACACAGCAAAATCCCACCTCTGCAAAAAATAAATTTGCTGGGCGTGGTGGCGCGCTCCTACAGTCCTAGCTACTCGGGAAGCTGAGGTGGGAGGATTGCTTGAGCCCAGGAGTTGGAGGCTTCAGTGAGTTATGATCATACCACTGCACTCCAGCCTGAGTAACAGAGTGAGACCCGGTCTAAAAAAAAAAAAAATGAAGTAAGGCCAGGTATTAATGATCACTGATTATGTATTCTGGGCACAAGAGATACATTGGTCAGCAAGGCAAAAACTTCTACCCTCGTGAAGCTTGCATTCTAGTGAGAGAAGACAGACAAAACACAAGTAAGATAAAGAATGTCTAGATGGTAATAATGGCTATGCAGAAAAACAAATGCAGGCCAGAGGAGATGAGTGGAGTTTGAGGGTTTTTTTTTTTTTTTTTTTTTTGCTTATTTGTTTGTTTTGAGACAGTCTTGCCCTGTTGCCCAGGCTGGAGTGCAGCAGTGTGATCTCGGCTCACTGCCACCTCCGCCTCCCGGGTTCAAGTGATTCTCCTGCCTCAGCCTCCCGAGTAGCTGGGATTCCAGGCACGCGCCACCACGCCTGGGTAATTTTTGTATTTTTAGTAGAGATGAGGTTTTACCATGTTGGTCAGGCTGGTTTCGAGCTCCTGACCTAAAGTGATCCACCCTCCTCAGCTTCCCAAAGTGATGAGGTAACAGGCATGAGCCACCGTGCCTGGCTGAGGTTGAGCTTTAAATAGGATGATCAGAGAAGAGGACTCACGAGCAGGAACCTAAAGGAGGTATGGAGGTTGGCTCTGCAGATATCTAGGAGAAGAATGTACCAGGCAGAGGGAACAGCAAGGGCAAAGGCCCTGCAGTGGGGTGTGTGCTGGGTGTGTTTGAGGAGTAGCAAGGAGACTGGTGTGTCCAGATAGGAAGTGAACAAAGAGAAGAGACTAAGGAGGGGTTCAGAGAGGTAATGGGGGGATGGGAGCAAACCTTGTGGGAGAGTCCTGTAGGCCAGTGTAGGGACTTTGGTCTCTTTGTTTGTTTTTTGAGACAGGGTCTCACTCTGTTGCCCAGGCTGGAGTGTAGTGGTACAATCTCAGCTCACTGCAACCTTCGCCTCCCTGGTTCAAGTGATTCTCGTGATTCAAGTGATTTTTAGTAGAGACTAAAAATACAAAAATACTCTGTCTTTTAGTAGAGATGGGGTTTTGTTATGTTGGCCAGGCTGGGCTTGAACTCCTGGCCTCAAATGACCCACCAGCCTTGGCCTCCCAAAGTGCTGGGATTACAGTCATGAGCCACCATACCTGGCCAGGACTTTAGTCTTGAATCAGAGTGAGGTGGGATCCTTGAGAAGGTTTGGGGTGATGTAATTGACTGGAAAATTTTTTAATGTATTTTTTTATTGTGGCAAAATATACATATATGCATGACATAAAATTTGCCATTTAACCATTTTTCTTTTTTGTTTTTAAGACAGGGTTTCACTCTGTTGCCCAGGCTAGAGTACAGTGGCAAGAACACGACTCATTGCAGCCTTCACCTCCTGGGCTCAAGAGATCCTCCTGCCTCAGCCTCCTAAGTAGTTGGGGACTACAGGTGCATGCCACCATGCCAGGCTAATTTTTTTTTAAATTTTTTATTTTTTTGTAGAGAAGGGGTCTCCCTATGTTATGTTGCCCAGGCTGATTTCAAACTCCTGCACTCAAGTGATCCTCATGTTTCAGCCTCCCAAAGTGCTGGGATCACAGGCGTGAACCACCACGCCCAGCCCATTTAACCGTTCTTAAGTGTACATCTCAGTGGCATTAAATACATGTACATGGTTGTGTAACCATCACCACTATCCATCTCCAGAACTTTTTCCTCTTTCCAAATTGAAACTTTATACCCATTCAACAACAACTCCCCAGCTCCTGGCAGTCATTCTACTTCCTGTCTCTATGATTTTGACTACCTTAGGGACCTCGTATAAATGGAATCAAACTCGTTTTTGTTATTTTGTATATAGTTGATTTCGCTTTGCATAATTTCTTCAGGGTCCATCATGTTGTAGCATGTGTCAGAATTTTCTTCTTTTTAAAAGGCTAAGTAATATTCCATTGTGTGTAGAGACCACACCGTTTGTTTGTCCATTTATCTGTTGATGGACATTTAGGTTGTTTCCACTTTTTGGCGATTGTGAATAACGCTGCTATGAGTATGGGTGTTCACTGTTTGAGTCACTGGTTTCGATTCTTTTGGGTAGATCTGACTGAAAGATTATAAGTCTCACTTTTTTTTTTTTTTTTTTTTGAGAATGAGTTTCCCCGTTGCCCAGACTGGAGTGCAGTGGTGTAATCTCGGCTTGCTGCAACCTTCATCTCCTGGGTTCAAGCAATTTTCATGCTTCAGCCTCCTGAGTAGCTGGGATTACAGGCACCTGCCACCACGCCTCACTAATTTTTGTATTTTTAGTAGAGACGGGGTTTCATCATGTTAGCTGGGCTGGTCTCGAACTCCTGACCTCAAGGGATCCACCCACCTCAGGCTCCCAAAGTGCTAGGATTACAGGCGTGAGCCACTGCACCCAGACATTATAAGTCTCACTCTATTAGAATTGCCGGCCGGACACAGTGGCTCATGCCCATAATCTTAGCACTTTGGGAGGCCAAGGTGGGCGGATCACTGGAGCCCAGGAGTTCGAGACCAGCCTTGGCAACATGGCGAAAACGCATCTCAACAAAAAATTTAAAACTTAGCCAGGCGTGGTAGAGTGTGCCTGTGATCCCAGCTACTCAGGAGGCTGACAGATGGAAGGATTGCCTGAACCGGGGAGAGTCACTGCAGTGAACTATGATTGCACCTCTGCATTCCAGCCTGGGCAACAGAGTGAGACCCTGTCTCAAATAAATAAAAAATGAAAGGGATTGGCTGGGCGCGGTGGCTCACGCCTGTAATCCCAGCACTTTGGGAGGCCGAGGCAGGCAGATCATGAGGTCAGGAGATTGAGAACATCCTGACTAACACGGTGAAACCCCGTCTCTGCTAAAAATACAAAAACAAAATTAGCCGGGCGTGGTAGCGGGCGTCTGTAGTCCCAGCTACTCAGGAGGTTGAGGGGGGAGAATGGCGTGAACCCAGGAGGAGGAGCTTGCAGTGAGCCAAGATCACGCCACTGCACTCCAGCCTGGGTGACAGAGCGAGACTCTGTCTCAAAATAATAATAATAATAAATAAAATAAAATAAAATAAAATAAAATAAATAAAATACAAAAGTAAAAGGGATTGCTGAGAATGAACTAAGATGAACTAAGGGTGCCAAGGGCAGAGCAGGGGGCAGGGTGAAAGCTGTGGAGGTGCCCAGATTCTGGATACAGTGCTCAGGAAGAGTTGATGTAATTTGCTGAGGAATTGGATGTGGGATGTGAGAGAAAAAAACAAGTTGCAGAACAACGGCTACAATGTAACATTATAGTATTTACACAAAACCTTGTAAAACAATAGAATACGTTTAAATGGGTATATATATTTGTTTATGTAAATGCAGGCACAAAGGTTGGGCACGGTAGCTCACGCCTGTAATCCCAGCACTTTGGGAGGCCAGAGCGGGAGGATGGATTGAGTCCAGGAGTTCGAGACCAGCCTGGGCAACATGGTGAAACCGTCTCCACTAAAAAAAAAAAAAAAAAAAAGAAAAAGAAAAGAAAAAAGAATTAGCTGGGTGGTGGTGGTGCTTGCCTGTGGTTTCAGCTATTTGAGAGGCTGAGGTAAGAGGATCGCCTGAACTTTGGAGGTTGTGGGTGCGGTGAGCTGTGATCTCACAACTAAACTCCAGCCTGCAAAGCAGAGTGAGACCCTGTCTCAAAAAAATAATAAAAATTAAATTAAATAAATGCAGAGACAATGTTTTAGAAGGATACAAACCAAATATTTAATGGCTATATATACCTACACACACACACACACACACACACATATGGATATATATGAAAATACAGAGACAAAAATTATAGTAGGATACATACCAAATTCTGCAAAGAAAGGGAGGGAACGGGGATAAATATGTGTTCAGGCTGGGCGCAGTGGCTCACGCCTATAATCTCAGCACTTTGGGAGGTTGAGGCAGGTGGATTACTTGAGGTCAGGAGATCCAGATCAGGCTGGCCAACATGGTGAAACCCTGTCTCTACTAAAAATACAAGAAATTAGCTGCGGATGGTGGATACACCTGTAGTCCCAACTGCTTGGGATGCTGAAGCAGGAGAATTGCTTGAACCTGGGAGGTGGAGGTTGCAGTAAGCTGAGATTACACCGTTGCACTCCAGCCTGGGTGACGCAGCAAGATGCTGAAAAAAAAAAAAAAAAAAAAAGGATAGTCAAGAAGAATTTGATCTTTAGATGTGTGAACTTTTTTTTAAGGAGTATGCTCACATATCACTTATGTAATTTAAAAAATTAAAAACTCTAATAAACAGTGCTTACGTCTTTAAAAAGAATAGGAGGGACTTGCTTTAATTTACGACCCCGTCTTTCAATTGTATGCTTAATGCATCAGATTCACTTTCGAAACTATTTAATTGCTACTTAAGTGACCTGAAATCACTGGTTCATGCTGGGAAGGAAAACCTTCACTAGGTTTGGTCTACTAAAAGAGAACCCCTTTCTAACTAGTGTGGGTTTACAACTGAAAATGAGCCAGAAAGTTTTATTTTTTTTTTTAAATTAAAATTAAATTTTTATTTTTTACACATAGGGGTTTAGAAATAAACAGTCTTAAAGAAGTTGACAATTATGGGGCCTTAAAAGCTAGAGTTTAGGAGGGGTGCAATGGTTCATGCCTGTAATCCCGGCACTTGGAAGGCCAAGGCAAGAGGATTGCTTGAGTCCAGGAGTTTGAGAACAGCCTGAGCAACGTAGCAAGACCTGGTCTCTACAACAAACAGAAAAAGTAGCTAGGCATGGTGGTGCACACCTGTAGTCCCAGCTACTCAGGAGGCTGAGGTGGGAGAATCACGCGAGCCCAGGAGGTTGAGGCTGCAATGCGCCATGATCGGCACCACTGCAGTCCAGCCTGGTGACAGAGCAAAACCCTGACTCCAAAAGAAACAAAACCTAGAGTTTGATCACGTAAGTGTTGCTAATAATAATTTCAACAACAATAACAGTAGCAGCAGCAAGTGCTTACACTTAGGTAGCACTTACTGTGCCAACCATTGTCTTAAACATTTTCTATCTACTAACTCTCTTAATCCTCACAATAGCCCAGTGAGACAGACACCATTATCCTCATTTTATAGGGGAAAAACCAGAGATGTGCAAATTTCTACTGGGTGCATTTTCTAAAGGTCAAATCCATTGTCTGTTGTTTCCCTCCAGCCTGTTTCTTGCCTTTTCACTTCATTTGTGATGTTTTGATCATATTGAAATGTTAAATATTGGGTTGAGTGCAGTGCTTCATGCCTGTAATCCCAGCACTTTGGGAGGTTGAGGCGAGTAGATCATTTGAGGTCAGGAGTTCGAGACCAGCCCGGCCAACATGGTGAAACTCTGTCTCTACTAAAAATATAAAAAATTAACCAGGCATGGTGGCATATGCCTGTAATCCCAGCTACTTGGGAGGCTGAGGCAGGAGAGTCACTTGAACCCCGGAAGCAGAGGTTGCAGTGAGCCGAGACTGTACCACTGCATTCCAGCCTAGGTGACAGAGTGAGACCCTGCCTCGAAAAAAAAAAAAAAGTTAAATATTGGAGTAGTAAACAATAAAGCTGTGGGATGCCTGTAGCAGGTCCATTTGATTCTGTAGTTTCTCCCCTGGCTCTGTCTTTGAGGTTGGGGAGGGATTTCTTTTTTTTTTTTTTTTTTCCTTTGAGACAGGGTCTCAGGCTGTCACTAAAGCTAGAGTGCAGTGGTGTGATCATAGCTCAGTGCAGCCTCAAACTCCTGGGCTTAATCGATCCTCTGGCTTCAGCCTCCTGAGTATCCAGGACTACACACCACCATGCCCAGTTAATTTTAAAAAATATTTTGTAGAGATGGGATCCTGCTATGTTGCCTGGGCTGTTCTCAAGCTCCTGGCCTCATGCAATCCTCCTGTCTTAGCCTCCCAAAGCGCTGGGATTACAGGTATGAGCTACCACATGCAGCCTCCGCTGGTTTAGAGTCTCCACACATAGCCAGAATAATCCTTCTGTGACTCAAGCCATATTAAAGAAACAGAGTGACACTCCTCAGTCATCTTAGAAGGATGCTAGGTGTGGCCAGTAGGCTCTAAGGTACCTCCGGTGATTCTGCCTGCTGGTGTGAACACTCCTGTGTGGGGAGGCTGATCTGGTGGCTTGCTTCTAATCATCGAAGATGGCAAGGGCGATGGGATGTCATTTCTGTGATTAGGCTGTGTGAGTTGCTCGCTGCTGTCTTGCTAGCACCCTGCCTTGCTGGCTTTGATGGAGAAGCAAGTTACCATGCTGGGGGGGTCATGAGGCAAGAAACTGAGAGTGGCTTCCGGGCAAAAACCAGACAGGAACTGAGGCCCCCAGTCCAACAACTCTCGAGGAACTGAATCCTGCTAACAACCACCTTTCCCCAGTAGAGCCTTTAAATGAGACCCAAGTCCTGGCAGACATTCACTCTATCACCCAGGCTAGAGTGCAGTGGTGTGATCAGAGCTCACTGGAACCTTGACCTCCCCATCTCAAGCAATCCTCCTACCTCAGCCTCCTGAGTAGTGGACCACAGGTGGGTACCACCACACCTAGCTCATTTTTTATAATTATTTTTTGTAGAGGCACGGTTTCGCCATGTTGCTCAGGCTGGTCTTGAACTCCTGGGTTCAAAGAGTCCTCCCACCGTGGCCTCCCAAAGTGCTGAGATTTACAGGTGTGAGCCACCATGCCTGGCCCCTGTCAGACACCTTGATCACAGCCCCATGAGACACCACGAAGCAGTGCTCACAGCTAAGCCTTGCTAGGATGCCCAACTGGCAGAAACTGTCACGTAATAAATGAGTGATGTTTTAAGCCACTAAGTGTGGTAATTTGCTATGTGGCAATAGTCAGCTAATACACTAGGGAACTGACTTATTATTTTGAAAATTTGTAATGAAAATGAGAGAGTTAAGCATGTATTCTGGCTGTCCTATACAAATGGAATCTGAGGGTAGTCATATAACTGATATTGGAGCAGTTTTCTTTTATAGATATATCCTAGCTAATAAAAGAAAAAATATCAATACTTTGCAACATTTTTGTTTTTTGAGACAGGGTCTGGACAGGGTCTCACTTTGTCACACAGGCTGGAGTGCAGTGGCACAATGTCAGCTCACTGCAGCCTCAACCAGGGCTCAAGCAATGCTCCCGCCTCAGCCCACCAAGCAGCTGGGACTACAGGCGCACACCACCATGCCCAGCTAATTTTTTTTTTTTTTTTTTTGTAGACATGGGGTTTCGCCATGTTGCCCAGGATAGTCCTGAACTCCTGGGCTCAAGCAATCAGCCTACCTTGGCTTCCCAAAGTTCTGGGATTACAGGTATGAGTCACTGCTTCTACCCAGGAGTTTGGAGACCAGCCCGGGCAACACAGTGAGACCCCATCTCTTAAAAAAATAAACACTACTCAGTCACAATACCATCATGACACAAAACAAAATGAGCCCCAGATCTTTTCTATTTTTAGACCAAGTTTCACTCTGTCATTCAGACTGGAGTGTGGTGGCATAATCACAGCTCACTGCAGCCTCAACCTCCCCGGGCTCAGGTGATCCCCCTGTGCATCCTCCAGGAGGTGGATCTGTAGGTCACCCCCTGGGAATACAGGTGCATGCCATCATGACTGGCTAATTTTTGTAGTATTACTTTTTATTTTTTGTAGTGACAGGGATTTGCTGTATTGCCCAGGCTGGTCTTGAACTCCTAGGCTCAAATGACCCCCCCACCTCAGCCTTCCAAAGTGCTGGGATTACAGAATCTTTATTAACATGTAATTCCCCATATTTGCATTTCCCCAGTTGCCCTCAAAATGTCTTTTACCATTGGTTTAAACCGAGACCCAGTCAATGTTCACAAGTCGCATTTTATCGTATCTTTTTTAAAATTAATTTTTGGTCAGGCACGGTGGCTCACGCCTGTAATCCCAGCACTTTGGGAGGCTGAGGCAGGCAGATCACCTGAGGTCAGGAGTTCGAGACCAGCCTGGCTAACATGGCGAAACCCCATCACTACTAAAAATACAAAAATTAGCCGGGCATGGTGGTGGGCGCCTGTAAACCCAGCTACTCGGGAGGCTGAAGCAGGAGAACAGCTTGAACCCTGGAGGCGGAGGTTGCAGTGAGTGGACATCACCTCATTGTACTCCAGCCTGGGCGACAAGAGCAAAGCTCTGTCTCAAAACAACAACAACAACAACGACAACAACAGAAATTAAATAAACTTTACTTTTAATAGAAACAGGCTCTTTCTATGTTGCCAGGGCTGGTCCTGAACTCCTGGGTTCAAGCAATCAGCCTGCCTCAGCCTTCCAAAGTGCTGGGATTACATATGTGAGCCACTTACAATCAGGCTCCTGGCCTGATTCCATCTCTTAAGTCTTTTTAAATCTAGACTCCCGTTCTCCCTCCTTTTTCCAGGTCATTGGGTTGTTGAAGCAACTAGGGCCATTGTCTTGCTGGCAGAATGGTCTACCTTCTAGACTTTGATGTCTTGTGGTATATTTAATTTGACCTTCTATCTCCTGTATTTCCTATAAACCAGAAGCTAAATCTATGGTTTGATCAGATTTTGGCTACACATTATTGGCAAGAATTCTTCCTGGGTGGTGTTATAAGTATGCTCTTGCATCACACCAGAAAGCTCAAAATGAAAGGCTGTCTCATTAGTGAAGCTAAGATTGATTCATGGGTTCAGGTGGTGACAACCTGATCCTTCCATTGTGAAGTCATTTCATCTCTTAGAACCAGTAAGTTCTCTATGGCCTGATGACTTGGCTGCTTCTGAATTGCAGGAACCCAGGAGGCGGAGGTTAAAAATCCAGCCTCCCTTGAACCTGTCACCTTGCAGTTTCAGCATCTATTGATGATAATTGTCTGAGTCAATTATTTTGTTCGGAGTTGCAAAGTTCTAATGCTCATTCTTTTGACATTTGTGAGCTGGCATTCTTCCTTAAAGAAGAGCTTCTTTCCCTCACTGACTAGGGCAGAATACATTTTTTCCTTGTTATCACTACTATTTTTAGAGTAAGGACTTGATGCAACAGCTGCCTCCGATGATGACGAATAGTTCCTTCTTTTTTGTTTTATCTTTCTCTTTTTAAAATATCATTATGAATTCATTGATCTTTCAAAATAGATTTAATGCATTTCATTCAATATTATATTAGTATTATTATTATAGTTATTATTTTTTAAGGCAGTGTCTCACTCTGTTGCCCAGGTTGGAGTGCAGTGACTCGATCTTGGCTCACTGCAACCTCTGCCTCCTGAGTTCAAGCGATTCTCATTCCTCACCCTCCTGAGTAGCTGGGATGATAGGAATGCACCAGCTTGAACCCAGGAGGAGGAGATTGCAGTGAGCAGAGATGGTGTCACTGCACTCCAGCCTGGGCAACAGAGCAAGACTCCGTCTCAAATAAATAAATAAATAAAAATAAATTAAGAAAATAAAATAAAATGACAGAGAATGGATCTAAGATCAGACAGGTCAACAACCCACATGTTGGTCTTGTTAGAACTCCAGCACCTCACATAGTGTGTGGCACAACAAAGGCACTCCATAAATAGAAAGAAAGCTAGGAGGCAGAGGGAAGGGCAGATAAACACTAAAGTCTGCGTTCTTAACCCAGAGGGAGCAACCTCAGATGCCTACAGCAGCCGGACAGATCACACAAAGGCATGGAATGAACCTGTTCTAGGGAGAGGCATGCACCATGCCCAGCTAATTTGTGTGTTTTTAGTAGAGATGGAGTTTTGCCATGTTGCCTAGCCTGGTCTCGAACTCCTAATCTCAAATGATCGACCTGCCTTGGTCTCCCAAAGTGTTGGCATTCCAGGAGTGAGCCACTGTGCCCAGACTATTATCATTATTATTTACTTTTGCTAGTTAAAAATTTTCTGTACAGAGTCTTGTCATGTTGGCCAGGCTGTTCTTCAACTCCTGGGCTCAAGTGATTCTCCTGCTTTGGCCTGCCCAAGTGCTAGGATTACAGGTATAAGCCACCATGCCTGGCCCATTTATTATTTTTTAAAATAAATTTTTTTAGGCTGGGTGCACTGGTTCATGTCTGTAATCTCAGCACTTTGGGAGCCCAAGGCAGAAGGATCACTTGAGGCCATGAGTTTGAGACCAGCCTGGACAACACAGGGAGGCCCTATCTCTACAAAAAATAAAAAATCAGCTGTGTGTGGTGGTGCATACCTGTAGTCCCAGCTACTGGGGAGTCTGAGATGAGAGGATAACTCGAGCCCAGGAGACTGAGGATGCAGTGAGCAATGATCATACCACAGCACTCTAGCCTGGGTGACAGAGGGAGAATCTTAACTTCTTAACATCTTACATAACCACATGGTACCTTTGACAAAAGTGAAAAACCAATGTTCATACATTACTATTAACCAAACTCTAGACTTTATTTAAATGTTACCAGTTTCTCCACTAATGTGGTTTTTCCGTTCCAGGATTATTCATTCTCTTTTTGATACTAAAAAATGGTCCAATTTGAGCAAGTGGGAGCCCTGCCAGGCTACCTCTGTGTCCTTCTGATGGGACCGTGACCTCGCATAGTCTTTGATAAGCTTCTCTGCTTTCCAGCCCAACAAGATGCCCCAGGCTCATTTGGATTTGATTTGCTTGCCAACATTTAAAAAGTAGCAGATTGAACTTGAAAATCAGGATTTTCTATTTCTCCTGAGAAGTCAGCGGCTCTGGCAACGCTGAACTTGCATTCCTTGGCAGAGATTGGCTGAAGGTTACTTAGTAGGGCTGTCCCATTTAGACACGGGGTGTGCTCTCCAGTTTGACATGGTCCTCACCTCTCCCTAGAACAGGTTCACTCCATGCCTTTGTATGATCTGTCCGGCTGCTGTAGGCATCTGAGGTTGCTCCCTCTGGGTTAAGAACGCAGACTTTAGTGTTTGTCTGCCCTTCCCTCTGCCTCCTAGCTTTCTTTCTATTTATGGAGTGCCTTCGTTGTGCCACACACTATGTGAGTTGCTGGAGTTCTAACAAGACCAACATGTGGGTTGTTGACCTGTTTGATCTTAGACCCATTCTCTGTCATTTTATTTTATTTTATTTTCTTACTTTATTTTAATTAATTTTTTTTTGAGACGGAGTCTTGCTCTGTTGCCCAAGCTGGAGTGGAGTGGCACCGTCTCTGCTCACTGCAATCTCCTCCTGGGTTCAAGCAATTCTCCTACCTCAGCCTTCCGAGCAGCTGGGATTACAGGCATGTGCCACCATACCTGGCTGATTTTTGTATTTTTAGTAGAGACAGGGTTTCGCCATGTTGGCCAGGCTAGTCTTGAACTCCTGACCTCAGGTGATCCTCCCATCTCAACCATCACAAGTGCTGGGATTACAGGTGTGAGTTGCCGCACCTGGCCATCCCTAACATTTTTAATGCAAAGTACATTTCCCAAACTCTACTGTGAACTGGTCAATTGGCTTCTAGCTAAATTGGGCCAAAAAGAGGCACTGGCAGGAGATTGGATGTTGGGACAAGGGGAGGAGCCAGGGCAGTCCTTCGTTCCCAAAGTTCAGAGAACATTTCCCAACAGAGGCTGCACCTCCTCCATGGTTTAGCTTCTCACTGGGCAGCTCCTGCTGTGGTTCTAGCTCCTTCTAGGTGGACCAAGCTCTGGGCATGACCCAGCTCTGGGCATTGGTAACACCACATCCTCCCTGTGTCCCTCCAGCCGTAACTGTGAGAGTAGCTTCCTGATGTTGCTGAGTCCAGGATTGCTTCACCATCTCCGGCTTGGCTTCTCAGCTGTTGAATCATTTGTGTAATTAATTTCTTGAATCAAATTCCCTGTATTTGAATTGCTTAGAATGGTTTTGTTTTTCAGGGACGACACAGACAATCCCTGATTTACAATGGTTCAATTTAGGATTTTCTAACTTTACCATGGTGCAAATGCGGTATATATTCAGTAGAAATTGTACCTGGAGTACCCGTACGACCATTCTGTTTTTCACTTTCAATGTAGTATTCAATACATTACACAAGATATTCAACACCTTCTTATAAATTAGGCTTGGTGTTAGGTGATTTTTCCCAACTGTAGGCTAAAGTAAGTGTCCTTTTTTTTGTTTTTGTTTTTTTTTTTTTTGGAGATGGAGTCTTGCTCTGTTGCCCAGGCTGGAATGCAGTGGCATAATCTTGGGTCACTGCAATGTCTGCCTCCCAAGTTCAAGAGATCCTCATGTCTGAGCCTCTCAAGTAGCAGGGACCACAGGCATACGCCACTGCAACCGGCTAATTTTTGTATTTTTAGTAGAGATGGGATTTCACCATGTTGGCCAGGCTGGTCTTGAACTCCTGACCTCAAGTGATCCACCTGCCTCAGCCTCCCAAAGTGCTGGGATTACAGGTGGGAGCCACTGTGCCCAGCCTAAATTAAGTGTTCTGAACTTAAGGTGGGCTAGGCTAAGCTATGATGTTTGGTAGGTCAGGTATATCAAATGCATTTCAACTTGATGCAGGATAGGCAAGCCCCCAAGTTGGGGCTTAGCCTAGGAGGGTTCTTGGCTTTGCCCAGGAGAGAATTCGAGGTCAAGCTGGTAGTGTTAAACAGCAACTTTTATTGAAGCCACAGTGCACAGTAGCAGCAGAGGGACTGCTCCTTGCACAGCAGGGTTACCCCATAGGCAGGGTGCCCAGAATAGCAGCTCGGAGGCAGGGTTGCACCCATATTTGCACCCACTTTTAATTATATACAAATCAAGAGGCAGTTTATGCAGATGTTTCTAGGAAAAGGGGTGGTAACATCTGGGTTGTCAGGTTGTTGCCATGGAAGGGGGCAGGCGTTGCCATGGCAATGGTAAACTGACATGGTACACTAGTGAGCATGTCTTATGGAAAGCTGCTTCTGCTCTGGCCCTGTTGTTTTAGCTAGTTCTCTATTTGGTCCAGTGTCCAAGCCCCACCTCTGGAGTGGAGTCGTGCCTCCTACCTCAATTAAGATATTTTCAGCTCATGATGGGTTTATCGGATGTGACCCCATCATAAACCAAGGAGGAGTATCCATAGATTCCTTTCTTTATCTATACTTATTTGCTTTGTGAATCTTGGCAAGTTACTTAATCTCTCTTAGCCTCAATCTTTGTATCAGGAAAATGGGATAGTAATAGTGCCTATCTCATATTATTGCTGTAAAGGTTAGATTCAAAGATGCATAGGAGATGCTTAGCTCAGTTCTTGGCACCTAATAAATGTTTGAAAACCCTATCTGTTGCTCCCCCTCACTTTGGGGGGTACTAATTCCATCATTGTTTTTATTTACTGAAATTAAATTTTCTATTTTTATGGATTTATGGGTACAAGTGCAGTCGTGGTACATGGATATAGTGTGTAGTGGTGAAATCTGGGTTTTTAATGTACCCACCACCCAAATAGCGTATATTGTACCTAATAGGTAGTGTTCCATCCTTCACCCCTTTCCCACCCTCCCACCTTTTGAAGTCTCCATGCCAGGCTAATTTTTGTATTTTTTCGGTAGAGATGGGATTTCCCCATGTTGCCCAGTCTGGTCTCGAACTCCTGGGCTCAAGCAATTCACCCACCTCGGCCTCCCAAAGTGCTGGGATTACAGGCATGAGCCACTGCACCCGGCCAGTAAGTATTACTATTATGATCCCCAGTTTTCCACGTATAAACAAGCACAGAGAGGTTAAGTGATTTGCCCAAGGTCATACAACATTTAAATGAATAATCAGGAGGTAAACTCGAATATGTCTGATTTTCATACAGTCCATAGAGCAATTAAATGAAGAATCAGGAGGCAAACTTAAACATGTCTGATTTTCAAGTCTTGTGTTTTGGAGGAATAAAACCAGGACATGTCAAAAACTTCCTCCTCTGTATGTCCATGTGTACCTATTGTCTAGCTACCACTTACGAGTGAGAATATGTAAAAACCCTTATCTATTCTTATTCTAGGTTACCGAGTGCCAACTGTACCTGACCCCACCAGGGAAAGCTAGGGACTTCTTTCTCTGTGCCTCCATGGACACACAGCTAATGTTTACTGAACAGCTGTTATGTACCAGAGTCTTAACTTATTCAATCGTTTTTTTGTTTGTTTGTTTTGAGACAGAGTCTTGCTCTGTCACCCAGGCTGGAGTGCAATGGCATGATCTCGGCTCACTGCAACCTCCCACTCCCGAGTTCATGTGATTCTCCTGCCTCAACCTCCCCAATAGCTGGGATTACAGGTGCCAGCCACCACGCCCAGCTAATTTTCCTATTTTTAGTAGAGATGGGGTTTCACCATGTTAGCCAGGCTGGTCTCGAACTCCTGACCTCAGATGATCCACCCACTTCGGCCTCCCAAAGTGTTGGGATTACAGGCGTGGGCCACCGCCTTATTTAATCTTAATAAAAATATTTATAGAGTAGCTATTACTATTCTTCCGATTTTCCAGATGAGAAAATCAAAGCACTGGGTCTCATGGCTTGTACAGAAGAGGAGGCACAATTTGCACCTACGCAGTCCACCTCCAGCGTCCATGTGTTTTAACCTGTGCTCCAAATTTTTCTGGCATGTTGGACATCATTGTTACAGGATGTAAGGAAGTGTCTCTCTCCTCAAGTAGCCCACAGCCTGAGCTGGCTCATTAATTACTAAGCACAATGCAATGTGATACTTGCAGATCTTTTGTGTGCTTGTTCATTTATTCAGTCATTCATCCATTTATTCATTCAGGAAGCTCTGAACACCAATTATGTGCCAATCCTTTGCTAAGGGCTGGTGAGGAGGCACATGGTCACTTGGGGGACCCAGACCACACCTTCTCTAGCCACTGACTGCATAGTGGTGAAAGAGGAAGCTTCTGACATTTCCTGGTTTTATTCTTCCAAAGCACAAGACTAAAAAGTCAGACATATTTGAGTCCGCCTCCTGATTCTTCATTTACTTGCTGTGTGCCCTTGGGAAAATCGCTTAACCTCTCTGTGCTTGTTTAATACATGGAAAACTGGAGCTCATAATAATAATACCTACCGGCCAGGCATGGTGGCTCATGCCTATAATCCCAGCACTTTGGGAGGCTGAGGTGGGTGGATTGCTTGATCCCAGGAGTTCCAGCCTGGGCAACATGGGGAAATCCCATCTCTACCAAATATACAAAAATTAGTTGGTGTGGTGACTTATGCCTGTGGTCCCAGCTACTCGAGAGGCTGAGATGGGAGGATCACTGGAGACTGGGAAGTTGAAGCTGCAGTGAACTGTGATCGTATCACTGCACTCCAGCCTGGGTGACAGAGTGAGACTCTGTCTCAAAAAAAAAAAAAAAAAAAAAAAAAAATTAAAATTAAAAAAAAAAAAATGATGCCTCCTTCTCAAGCTTCATGTAAGAGCAAAACAAGATGATGAACGAAAAGCCCTTGGCGGAGTGCTGGGCACACAGGAAGGACTGAATCCACTGTTACTCCTATTTGTTGGTGATGGTTGTTAACCTGCACAACCACCAGCAATGGAAGATTGTTGTTCTAAAAACTGCATCCCTTAGTTTGGCAAAATTTTGGTGGTGCTAGCAAACCGGGTGCATTCCTTCTGGCTTTTCAACCGACAAGTCTCAGCAGGATGAAAACAGTGCTAGTAGGCATGACAGATGCATCTTTATTGAATACACAAAGTCAGCTGTTGTTCTCCAGGGGCTTTGCAGAAACACTGGAGAGAGCTCGGAGCTCTGCAGGCTTCCTCCGCCCTCCCAGCAAGCCTGGCCCTGCCTGGCTCCAGATCAGTCATGCCTGGCTGGGTTTAAAGAGCTGCAACCCATCTGAATGTAGAAGGTACGAATTTCAGTCCACAATCTTGGACGTGCAACACATAAAACTGTTTACTTTTCTGTTACAAAGTAATTTCTATTTCTGTCCTGTTCGTAAAAGAAGCAGAAACTTAAATATCAGCCAGTTCTAAGCCTAAAGATATGCTGGGGACTCCCAAATTTCTTCAGCATTTTCCCTGAAACCCAAGCACATCTATCTGTGTCCTTGACGATCTCACTTGGATGTTCATTAGACATCTCCAAATTAAGAATCATCCAGCACCGAACACAGGAAACTTCTCCCTCACTGTCCTCCTTCTGTAGGTTTTCTCCATCTCAGTAAATGGCAACCCCATTCTTTAAGTTTTCAGACCGAGGCTGGGCATAGTGGCTCACTCCTGTAATCCCAGTACTTTGGGAGGCTGAGGTGGGCAGATCACTTGAGCCCAGGAGTTCAGGACCAGCCTGGCCAACATGGTGAAACCCCGTCTCTACTAAAAGTACAAAAACTAGCCAGGAATGGTGGTGGGCGCCTGTAATTCCAGCTACTTGAGGGGTTGAGGCAGGAGAATTGCTTGAGCCTGGGAGGCAGAGGTTGCAGTGAGCCGAGATTGCTCCACTGCACTCCAGCCTGGGTGACAGAGTGAGACTCTGTGATACACACACACACACACAGTTTTCAGACCAAAGACTTTGGAGGCTTTTTTTCAAACCACTCCCCCCCCCCCCCCCCCCTTTTTTATTAAGGTGAGATTCACGGAACATAAAATTAGCCATTTTATTTTATTTTAAATTTTTTTAGCAGCGAGTTCTCACTCTGTCGTCTAGGCTGGAGTGCAGTGGTATGATCATAGCTCACTGCAGCCCCCAACTCCTGTGCTCAAGTGATCCTTCCACTTGAGCCTCCCAAGTAGCTGGGACTACAGGTGCATGCAATCAAGCTGGGCTAATTTTTTTTTTTTTTTGTAGAGATGGGGCAGGTCTCACTATGTTGCCCAGGCTGATGTTGAGCTCCTGGCCTCAAGCAATACAATTAACCATTTTTAAATGAACAATCCAGTACCACTGAGTGCACTCAAATGTTATGCAACCATCACCTCTAATTCTAAAAACGTATCACCCTGTAAGAAAACCTCATACTCATTAAGCAGTTACCCGCCTCCCGTCTCCCACTACCCCCTGCCAATCTCCAGTCTGCCTTCCATCTGCATGGATTTATCTATTCTGGACATTTTACATGAATTGAATCATACAATATGTGGATGGGCTATCCAGCCTGGGTGACAGTGTGAGACTCTGTCTCAAAACAAAACAAAACTACAGACCATCGCTCTCTAAATGTCCCGTAGGCACCACAAACTTGACAAGCCCAAGGCGAAACTCACTCCACTCCCAAGTAGCCGAGGTTGTTGTCCTTCTTGGCAACAACTTAGAGGACCTGACTTCTTCCACTTAGCCAAGTGTTTTGAGGTTCAAGCATGTTTTAGCCTGTATCAGCACTTCATTCCACTTTAGGCTGGATACTACTCTGTTACAACCCACAGCCAATCAGCCAGTGAATCCAGCTGAGTCTACCTTCAACGTATCTCTGAATGGATTCACTTCTCACCACTTCCACTGTTGGCACTTCATTCCCCCTCCCCAACACAGCATCACCTGTCACCTGGATTTTCTTACTTCTGTCCTTCATGCTTTCCCCCTCCCCCCCCCCCCTTCCTGGTCCTTTTTTTTTTTTTTTTTTTTTTTTTTTTTTTTTTTGCAACAGAGTCTCACTCACTCTCTTGCCCAGACTGGAGTGCAGTGGCACGATCTCAGCTCACTGCAACCTCCACCTCCTGGGTTCAAGCGATTTTCCTCCCTTAGCCTCCTGAGTAGCTGGGATTACAGGTGTGTGTCACCCTGCCGTAGTAATTTTTGTATTTTTAGTAGAGACGGAGTTTCACCATGTTAGCCAACTGGCCTCGAACTCCTGGCCTCAAGTAACCTGCCTGCCTCAGCTTCCCAAAGTGCTGGAATCACAGGCATGAGCCACCGCGCCCAGCCCAATTTAAAAAAAACAATTTTTTTAAGATAGAGTCTCACTCTGTTTCCCAGGCTGGAGTGCAGTGGCTCCATCATGGCTCACTGCAGCCTCAAACTCCTGGACTCAAGCATTACTCTTACTTCAGCCTCCCGAGCAGCTGGGACCGCAAGGGTGCACCATAATGCCTGGCTAATTTTTAACTTTTTTTTGTACAGACTGGATCTCCCTATGTTGTTCAGGTTGGTTTTGAACTCCTGGGCTCAAGCAATCCTCCCGCCTCAGCCTTCCAAAGTGGTAGGATTATAGGCGTGAGCCACCGTGCCTGGTCACGCCCAGCCCAATCTTTTCTCTACACAGAATCCAGAGTGACTTTGTTAAAACCTAAGTCACATAATGTCCCCTCTGCTCAAAACTCTCCAGTGCTCTCCAGCTCATCTCATTCATAAAGTGGAAGTCCCGACGGCGTCCCCCAAGGCCCGACATCCGGCCTCTGGCCATTTCTCTGACTTCACTTCTGCCATTATCTCTTCACTCTGTTGAAGGCCAGTTGGGTTGGATTCCTTGCTGTCAGTACATTTGACCATTTCTCTCCTACCTCAAGCCCTTGGTACTCAAGCTCTTTCTGGAACATTCCTCTTGCAAATATAGTTCAATGGTTCGCCTCATTTCCTTCAGGTCGTTGTCTAAATGTCCCCTCAGTGAGGCCTTCCCTGGTGATTCTTATAAAATTGCACCCCTCCCAGCCCTTTCTCTGATTTATTTTTCTCCACAACAACTGTTGTGGTCATCTAACGTACTTATTGTGTGTTTAACCACTGTCCCCACTATTGGAATGCAGGCTCAACAGAGCTAACAATTTAGGGATGTTTAGAGCACTGCAATATTCACATTTGCCTAAACTACAGCAGGTGCTTGTCTGTCACATAGTAAGTGCTTAATAAATATTTGTTAAGACCAGGCATGGTGGCTCATGCCTGTAATCCCAGCACTTTGGGAGTCCGAGGTGGGCGGATCACCTGAGGTCAGGAGTTCAACACCAGCCAGCATAGTGAAACCCCGTCTCTATTAAAAATACAAAAATTAGGCTGGGTGCGGTGGCTCACGACTGTAATCCCAGCACTTTGGGAGGCTGAGGCGGGCGGATCACGAGGTCAGGAGATCAAGACCATCCTGGCTAACATGGTGAAACCCCGTCTCTACTAAAAATACAAAAAATTAGCCGGGCGTGGTAGCCGGCGCCTGTAGTCCCAGCTGCTCAGGAGGCTGAGGTAGAAGAATGGCGTGAACCCGGGAGGCGGAGGTTGCAGTGAGCCGAGATCGCACCACAGCACTCCAGCCTGGACGACACAGACTCCGTCTCAAAAAAACACAAAAAAACAAAAATTAGTCTGTATGGTGGGACATGCCTATAATCCTAGCTACTCAGGAGGCTGAGGCAGGAGGATGACTTGAACCCAGGAGGTGGAGGTTGCAGTGAGCTGAGATTGCACCGCTGCACTCACTCCAGCCTGGGCAACAGAGCATCTCA